>NC_140957.1:70533469-71108469 GCF_014529385.1 Adiantum capillus-veneris
GAAGAAGTGGAGTCCCAGGTGTGTATAGGACCAGTCCCTTAGCTGGTTCTACCATGTGTTCATGAAACCGATAATAGATGATTACCGCATGCCTTAATTCAGTTGGAAATGAGGCCACCCATGCAATAAAGGCATAAATCTGAGCAAGTCCGGATGAAAATTGAAAAAACTTTGGTAAATTCTGGAATACGTACCACAAAAACTGATCAAACCAAATAATTAAAGAGGAACAAATGGAGTTTGGATCCACCCTTTTGCATTGGCATTTAAGGAAGGGTCTATAGGAACTCCAACAATTTCTCAGAAACCGTTTTTGATCCTTTGCCCTGTCCATAAGAGAGAGTCCTTTGGTGTGAGCAATGATTGAAGAACTTGGACATTTTTTACCATCGACATCTAATAATTTGAATTGTTTAAGCTCAAAGAGAACATCTTGTGCCAAAAGATGTTTGGAATGTAAGGCTAAGGTTTTACATTGCTCAACAATGTCCGTGGGAATACTACACAACAACCCTAGAGAGGAAATTGTAAAAGGTGCCCGATGGTTCAAAATTTCATAATCCCATAGCTTATGCTCAAGTCGAATAGCATCTAACTCAACTTGCCTCAGTGGTAGTAAAGGGATTACCTCTGAAAAGAGTTTAGAAAGTGCTCTTTCGGTGGATAAACAGTTTGCATCTGCCAAAAAGTTGAGGGCTTCCTTCTCTTCTTCCTCCAGAAGGTCTAGATCAAGAAGGGGATTAATAACCTTTTTTGAGTTCTTGATTTTTATAGGTACCGCTGGAAGGTTATTGATAAAATATAACTTGTTCACAATAGTGGGCAAGGAAGTAAAATAAAAATCAAGATCCGAACTATCTTGTGCGTCAATAATGGGTAGCTTAGCTAAGAAGTTATTAAAGGCCTCTAGAAGCTTATCCTTATCTTTTCTAGAAAGAATCAATAAGGAGAGCTAGTCATTTATAGAAGCAGTGTTTAATACTGATATAGAGTGGGTGTTTATAGCTTGTTTCTCAAAGTCTAGCAATTTTTTGTGAAATTCCACACCTTTGAAACAAGAAATTATACATTGGGTACCAACAGGAGGAATAGGAATGCCCTCTTCTATTCCATATCCCAGACGGGTGAGAGATGGAATCCAAAAATCCTAAATAAATTACGATAAAAGTATTAAACCAACAGTTATTTTATATCAATAATAAGTTTCCTCAGTATATGATGGATACCCGACCAAAGGTATCCCAGGAAAATTGTGTGTGTGTTTGATTGAAAAATCCCATCACTTAGAATCATATACTGAGAAAACTTAAATACTGTTTGCACTTACCATATTGTTTTAATAAAAAGCAAAGTAGAACTTTTTGATATAAAACTTGTTACAAGATACTTCGATACATGAAAAAGTAGGAGCTTTAAGCCGAAACTCCTATTAGATGAAAGCAGGGATCTTTACCTGCCAACCAACCACAAGTACAATTAATTAGAATTAATTTTCACTAAATGGGTAACAGGTATATCAAGCAATCCCCACTGCTTGTTATCGCTATCACATCCTGGACCCCAACCTTACTCCTAGTCATATGTTATGTTTTCTTTTGCTCGTCTATGCAGGTAGGCTCGATTACGGTCAGTGAAAGTTTTTATAGGTTTACAAGGTTTAGAGATGGGGTCTCTAATTGCTACTGGCTTGGTTCGCATTTTCCCTTTATGTGTTGCCATGAGCTTGTCCCGAATCTGCTATAGCTTAAATACATCTCGAGTGATGCTCATCCTAGTTGTCTGCATGTACCCATGTTTGTCATCAATGGTTACACATATGAGTTTAGCATTCTTAGATACTATACTAGATGTTTCCATAGGGGCAGCCCTATCTCTATGGTTTATAAGTAAGCATTCCAATTTATAAGTATATCTAATTTGTGAAAATATTGGCATCATTTTGTTTGTAAAACCGTTCATTTTTCAAAAAAAAACCGTCTTACACAATGACATCTGTCCTCACAAGAGGTTGTCATATACCTTCATTCAAATCATTGATCCATTTTTATGCTAGATAGTAATCATAAAGAAAAGCAGTCAAGGAAAAAAACCTTTCGTTTTAACATCGTTGCTTACAAAACAGTTGTACTCAAGACTTTCTGTACCAATTCACAAAGTTTAGCATTCAGAAATAACATCTATCCGCACAGGAGGTTGGCATATACCTTCTTTCAAATCTTTGATGCTAGATAGTAATTAAAAAAAACCAATGGTTACACATATGATTTTAGCATTCTTAGATACTACACTAGATGTTGCCTTATGGGCACCCTTATCTCTATGGTTCATAAGTCAGCATGATACTTTATAAGTATATCTAATTTGTGAAAATTTTGGCAGCATTCTGTTTGTAAAACCTTTCTTTTTTCAAAAAAAACCCTCTTACACAATGACATGTGTCCTCACAGGAGGTTGTCATATACCCTCTTTCAAATCTTTGATGCTAGATAGTAATCATAAAAAAATCAATGGTTACACATATGAGTTTAGCATTCTTAGATACTACACTAGATGTTGCCTTAGGGGCACCCTTACCTCTATGGTTTATAAGTCAACACAATACTTTATAAGTATATCTAATTTGTGAAAATTTTGGCAGCATTCTATGTACAACCTCTATTTTTCAAAAAAACAGTCTTACCCAATGACCTCTGTCCTCACAGGAGGTTGTCATATACTCTCTTCCAAATCTTTCATACATTTTTATGCTAGACAGTAATCATAAAAAAACCAATGGTTACACACATGAGCTTATGATTCTTAGATATTCTACTAAATGCTGCCTTAGGGGCATTCTTATCTCTATGGTTTGTAAGTCAGCATTCCAATTTATAAATATATTTAATTTGTGAAAATTTTGGCAACATTTTGTTTGTAAAACCTTTCTTTTTTCCAAAAAAAACTAGTTTTACACAATGACATCTGTCCTCACAGGAGGTTGTCATATACCCTCTTTCAAACCTTTGATACATTTTTATGCAAGATAGTAATCTTAAAAAACCAATAAGGAAAAGAAAAGAGCTTTTTTAACATCAATGCTTAAACACACTTGTACTCGAGGTTTTCTGCATCAATTCACCTGGTTATTGTTTGCAATACACATCTGTAGTGCTCCTCCTTTCCACTTAGTGCTCAAGGCAATGTACCACTTGAAACTGTTACCATCAACTCTCAAATTGTTTTGTGTATTAATCTTATGATCCAACTTTCAAATTATGCATATTATACAATCGGTTTGTATGCCAATGTGATGCTTACTTGTGTTTGTGTGTATATGCTTTTGTACTTGAATGCCGAACAGTATGTATAAGTATGCCAATACCCCAGATTGGCCTTGGTAATGTATTTGTCTTGTGTCGGTTATTCATAACTTATTGTGTGCACTGCTTATACGTATGTGGAGCTTCCTCATGTTGCAACTGTATGTGAGATTCCCTATTGCTAATATATGCATGTATATAATCCTAAATCAAGTATCTATGCTTGAATGTGTATCAACCAATTCATGCTTTTTTTTTTAACCCTAATTACCTTCTGTATGTTTACAACTAGGCAATAGGTTGCCAGATTAATCCTCCCGGATAGTGTGTCGTATGCTGCGGATTTTGTGAAGCTACGCCCTTCCCGCTTGAGGCCGGTTTTTTGCTGAAGTTTGAGAGAGTAGGAGGCTGCGTTCGCTTACGATCCCTGGTTGCTTACGTCGACTGGGTACTGTGTGTGTGTGTGTGTGTGTGTGTGTGTGTGTAGAGAGATTGTATTTTTATATGAGCACTACAGTAAAGCTTACTTGCTCATGCTTGCATGTTTAAAGCAATAGCTTTAAACATGCAATAGCTTTAGGTTAGTGGTTTAGCCTAAGCAAGCTACTTGCCTGTGGAAGCGCTATAGAGTATGCAACATGGCGTGTGTGTGCTTGTCGTGTGTGGTGTTGAGTTCATGCGCAATTGCGCTTCTATATATGTGTTGGATACGCGGTGCCTAAAAGGCCTTTGTGTCGGTTGCCTTAAAGGCCTACAATAGAGCGATATGCCAGCGCTGCCAAGTAACGTTTCCAACTTTAGAATATGCCAAGTTTAGAGGTTATGTAGTGTGCTACTTTATTAATATTAAAGTCATTTCTTCCTTTGAGATATCATCCAGTTTGTTACTTTTATGTGAAGTGAAGTGAGCTCTGTTTAAACTGTATCTTCTGATTATGCCGGTACTACATGTAGGTCTGTGAACCCATTAATTATGCGAATACAACTCAATTAATTGCTAATGCTAGGTAAACCTGATATATGCCCGGTAAACCTGATAAATGCCAATTATTTACTGAATGTCGGGTAAAACCTGATACAATCAACGGTGCATACATGCTTCTGAGAATTCCAAATTAGTTACAAGATAAAGGGCTTGTCTATGACAGATAAGAAAAACAGGGGGAGTTTTTGTCTTTGAAATCCATCGTGATTTGAAGATAGCCGTCCTTCTATCACTTTTCCGGTAATGATGTTGTCGCCTGTGGCATGGTTAGTGGAGGCATGTTAACAAAATTTAGTTCTGTTTTTGTTGGTACTGTATGAGCATGTGTGTCATATATGAGCATGTGTGTGTTGTGTGGTTGTGTGTCATATAATATCACAAAGTGTATATTAGCATGCACCTTGTGTTCCAATATTGTGTGTTTGTGTGTGTGTGTGTGTGTGTGTGTGTGTGTGTGTGTGTGTGTGTGTGTGTGTGTGTGTGTGTCAAAATATGTGTTTACTTCAAATATGCAATCAATGAGCCGAGTATGGCAAGCAAGGCGTAGATCCAAAAAACTAGTGCCTAAAGTGTCGAACATATACCAAGGCGTCAACCTTATCGGCATGGGTGTGTGGGGTGGGAATTAAATGGGTGTATATGTGTGCAATATGACAGAGTGTTTGTCAACATGCATTCTATGTTCCATAGATTGTGTATGTGTGTGTGTGTGTGTGTGTGACGTCACTACAATATAATATCTTGTGTGTGTGTGTGTGTGTGTGTGTGTGTGTGTGACATCACTACAATATAATATCTTAGTGTTGTATCTTATGTGCCCATTCTTTGGGATGAGCTTCCACTACATCTACATGTAGAAGGATCTAGTTGGTACATTGGACCATCTTCCGTTACTTCTGCAGTTTTCATTGTAATCCCAAGGAAAGAATCTCTTACCTGCCCACCATCCAAGAAACACAAGCCTGTTAGAACTAGCATTACTTGGGAAGACAGGTGTCAACGACTCCCTCCCCTTGTTATTGGTGTCAAAAATTACAACACAAACTACCACCATAACAAAGATCTAATATCAAGTTTGAGCCATTTATTTATGCTAATGTTTACATCATTTAATTCTAGAAAAAACTGGACAGCATCTCTTTAGTAAATTGGATCAATTCTCAAAAGTTCAGTCTACTACCATCTCTTCCGAGACCCCCACTTGAGGATTAAGTCTCCTTTAATTGAACTAATTTAAAAGTAAAACATTTATGTTGAAAATTATGCAGTTATCCAAGAGCATCAAAAAGTACTTTGTAATTGTGAAGTCATCACTGTATACTTACCTTCATCAGAAGTGATTTCCCGCATACAAAGATAGAAGTACATGTCTATAAGACCATTTTGCTAGGTGGATGTTTAAGTTGGACAGCATATTATTTACATACAGATTGTATTTCAAAAGTTCTAGTCATTACTACTTCCTCCAAGATCTTTACCAGAGGCATAAGCATATCTATATAATTTGATTGAGCTCGAAAGATCAATACTATCTTAAGCTATTAAGTAAAAATCCAAAAATAACCCAATCTGTGTAAACTAGATATGAGTGTCGAGCTATAATCCATGGACGTAGCACAATGGAAGATGTATGCACCATATAAGGCGGATGTTTAATTTCTTCTGTAAAGTCATCCTATAAAGTCTACAATCATTATTAAAATAGAAGACAGGTAGCATCACTCCAGCATATTTCAAGTTTCCAATCAATGCCATCTCTGTTGAGACCCTCACATGAGGTTTAAGGCTCTAGCAACCAATACATATGTGTTATTTTCAAGTCAAAAAATAATCATGCCAAACATGGTCATGCCAAATTCTGAAGTCTACAAACAATTTTCCTTATGATGCAATACACTAGCTATGTATGTTCAATCATCAGTTAGACCGGTCTGCAACAGTCAACAAAGCTCAATGGTCATACCTATTATGCTAATGATAATCATTCCACATCCATATATTTATTATTACTTTTGCCAAGTTCCAAGAGCAAGCAAATATCTCTGTGATAAGAAATATACATTAAAAATAGTCAATGCTTAAGATTGATTAACTCCAAGTCTAAAGGGTAATTTAGACCAATCAGATCACCCCATTTCTATATTGCAATTTTGAGTGCCAAACCCCAAACATAATCCGATACATAAACTTTAGTGTCGACTTTGGACGTGAAGCATGTCACTATGAAGAATGGTTGAAATAACCATTGAATACTCAATT
The DNA here is from genome assembly GCF_014529385.1 of Adiantum capillus-veneris. Lineage (NCBI taxonomy): Eukaryota > Viridiplantae > Streptophyta > Polypodiopsida > Polypodiales > Pteridaceae > Adiantum > Adiantum capillus-veneris. Next base: position 70,540,013 of record NC_140957.1, read on the forward strand.
ACTAATGATCATAGAGATTATTTGTACCGGAGACAAGCGTGTATAATACATACAATCCAAAACAAACCCAATGAACCAATGAACAAATCAACAACGTAATTGTACTGAGTAGCTGCAGATGCACCTACCTGTGTTGAGGTGCTCTCCTTTGTAAATTTGTCCATGCACATGAAATGGAAGGCAGCCTATGCCAATGATCATATTCCGTTTGCTTCTGTGCAAAAGGTGTTGTATTGTATATGAACAAAGGTCAGGTTCACTGTTCTGTAGCCCCGTATGTGCTCCTACGATGACTATCCATGATCCTGTGAGGGATGTCCATCATATGCAAGCATGGCACCAGGGTATGGCCAAAGATTGCACCTATGTGTGTGATCGCGGAGTGATCAGAGTGTGCATGTGCAGTGCACAAGTGTGTGTGATCAAGAAGTGCTCCGAGTGCACCTGTGTGTGTGATGGAGAAGTCCTCTGAGTGCACATGTGCATGATCAAGAAGAGATCATAGTGTGTGTGGTTGCTTCTCATTATGCGCAGTAGGAGAAATCAACCAGGGTTTCGTTGCCGCGTGGGTTTGTGTTAAAAGCCTTGGATTACCAGTCTTAGCGGGTTTGGTGTAGTTGCTAATAAATGTGTTGCATGTGACACTAGAACATAGAGCTATAATTGGATAGATACACTTCAATTACAAGGAGCATGTGTAGCTACACCCATTGAATGGAGATTTGCAAAGGATAAGGAATTACCTCCGATGTTTCGATGTACCATCTTGTTAGGTGTGGGTATTATTCACCGCTATTTGAGACGAAAAGCAAAAACGTGCAAGAATTACCATTCCAAGCACATACTCCAGACTCGTAACGTGAATTTTTTGAATGGGAACGGGGAATTAATGTTTGGGGTAAAGGTATAGTACACCAAAATAGACAGTCCATCATGAAGCACCAACCTTTGTTGACTTCATTATTACCATCTTGTTTCGATGTACCATCTTGTTAGGTGTGGGTATTATTCACCGCTATTTGAGACGAAAAGCAAAAACGTGCAAGAATTACCATTCCAAGCACATACTCCAGACTCGTAACGTGAATTTTTTGAATGGGAACCGGGAATTAATGTTTGGGGTAAAGGTATAGTACACCAAAATAGACAGTCCATCATGAAGCACCCACCTTTGTTGACTTCATTATGAGCATCCACCCTATGCGAATTGACTCAGAGAGTTATAGTTCAAATCTACTGCTTGCCCAATCTCCAGTTAGGCTAAAACCCGATGGACACATGGTCGATTACAATCCCAATCAGGGATGAGCCAAACTAGTAACAAAATTGATGTGACCTTGTTGTTAGGATCAAGCCAAGCCAAGCCAAGGCCAGGGATCCCACAAGGACTTCCAGAATACCGTCTTAACGTAGATATAGGAATCGAAACTGTCAGCTCATAGAGTGAGACAAAAGTCTTGACTGGAGAAGGGCCGAAACAGAGAATAGTATCTATATTTAATAAGCAAGGGTGTGTGTGGGTGTGGTATACATCTGGTACATATTTGGTACCATCAGCAATTACATGTGGTCTTCTCTAGAGACTCGGTGAAACTTTTCTGGAGAGTAGCAGCTCTATGTTAGCACGCCAAAAAGGGAGGCTGTCAGCCAAGGGTTAGCCAATGACTTGTCAGCTAGATATGTGTGTGTGTGTGTGTTTGTGTGTGTGTGGCCCTCCCCCATGCCAGAGGAGAAATCCACTTGGTGGAGGATGGTCCACCAAGTGGACCAATCCCCCACCAATTGTAGCCTAAAAATTTCCATGTTTTATAGCTCAGTCACTTGTACGGTTTTAACAAGGTTTAGATGCGAGATTACTCATTTGTAATGTGTTTCAACAGAACATAGATGTAAGTACACCCAATTTTTGTATGATAAAGGGGTCCTCCAAGGAGGAGAGTAATGTATTATGAAATTTACATACCTGATATCTCATGATCTGGATGATGTCACTCCAAATTTGTGGATTATGTTGTGATGTTGGTTACTGTACAATACTCCGATCCTGCAAGATAACTTGAAAATCCACACCTGTGGTCAATGATTACAGTATATGGATTATATGTAAACATGTAGATGCTTGACCAATTTAGGAGCTGAGAGCCTCGACCCATCCCTTTGGATTGGGTGGATCGAGCTAATAATAATGTAACTTGTATTAAAGAATAGGCAATCCAATTCTTAAGGTATAAATACCCATATCCTCACAAAAACTGTTTGATTGAAGTCAGGATAAATTGGAGTAGCTATATTATTATCTGATATATTATCTAATTCCAATTGCTAAGTATGGCACTAGTCCAACCAAAGACTAGTAAGGAAAATGTGTGTGTGTGTGTGTGTGTGTGTGTGTGTGTGTGTGTGTGTGTGTGTGTGTGTGTGTGTTTAAGTATGAAAAATCCCCTCATAATTGAACCATACATAGACAAGTGTATTAGATAACATATTAAATAACAATATTTTAAAACAATATGTCCTTAATCATTTCATATACACCAATACAACATTCTGTACCTAATGGATAATACAATCATTTAGATCAAAAATTTAATCTTTGATCACTACAATATAATATCTTAGTGTTGTATCTTATGTGCCCATCCTTTGGGATGGGCTTCCACTACATCTACATGTAGAAGGATCCAGTTGGTACATTAGCTGGTACATTGGACGATCTTCCGTTTACTGCTACAGTTTTCGTTGTAATCCCCAGGAAAGAATCTCTTACCTGCCACCATCCAAGAAACACAAGCCTATCATAACTAGCATTACTTGGGAAGACAGGTGTCAACGACTCCCTCCCCTTGTTATTGGTGTCAAAAATTACAACACAAACTGCCACCATAACAAAGATCTAATATCAAGTTTGAGCCATTTATTTATGATAATGTTTACATCATTTAATTCTAGAAAAAATAGGACATCATCTCCTTTGTAAATTGGATCAATTCTCAAAAGTCTAGTCTACTACCATCTCTTCCGAGACCCCCACTTGAGGATTAAGGCTCTTCAAAGTAAAACATTTGTGTTAAAAAATATGCATTTATCCAAGAGCATCAAAAAGTACTTTGTAATTGTAAAGTCACCACCTTCATCAGAAGTGATTTCCTACATACAAAGATAGAAGTACATGTCTATAAGACCATTTTGCTAGGTGGATGGTTAAGTTGGACAGCATATTATTTACATACAGATTGTATTTCAAAAGTGCCAGTCATTACTACTTCCTCCAAGATCTTTACCAGAGGCATAAGCATATTTATATAATTTGGTTGAGCTCGAAAGATCGATACTATCTTAAGCTATCAAGTAAAAATCCAAAAATAACCCAATCTGTGTAAACTAGATCTAAGTATCGAGCTACAATCCATGAACGTAGCCTAATGGAATTTGTACGCACCATATAAGGCAGATGTTTAATTTCTTCTGTAAAGTCAGCCTATAAAGTCTACAATCATTATTAAAATAGCAGAGGGGTAGCATCACTCCAGCTTCTGGTATTAAAGAACTCTAAAAGAAAAAATTTGGCAACATCTCCTTTGTAAAATGGACAATATTTCAAGTTTACAATCAATGGCATCTCTGTTGAGACCCTCACATGAGGTTTAAGGCTCTAGCAACCAATACATATGTGTTATTTTTAAGTCAAAAAATAATCATGCCAAACTTGGTCATGCCAAATTTTGAAGTCTACAAACAATTCTCTTTATGATGCAATAAACTAGCTATGTATGTTCAATCATCAGTTAGACCAGTCTTGAACAGTCAACAAAGCTCAATGGTCATACCTATCATGCTAATGATAATCGTTCCACATCCATACATTTATTATTACTTTTGCCAAGTTCCAAGAGCAAGCAAATATCTCTGTGATAAGAAATATACATAAAAAATAGCCAATGCTTAAGATTGATTAACTCCAAGTCTAAACGGTAATTTAGACCAATCAGATCACCCCATTTCTGTATTGCAATTCTGAGTGCCAAACCCCAAACATAATCCGATACATAAACTTTAGTGTCGACTTTGGACGTGAAGCATGTCATTACATGAAGAACAGTTGAAATAACCATTGAATACTCAATTACTAATGATCAAAGAGATTATTTGTACCGGAGACAAGCATGTATAATACATACAATCCAAAAAAAACCCAATGAGCCAATGAAAAAATCGACAATGTAATTGTACTGAGTAGGTGCAGATGCACCTACCTGTGTTGAGGCGCTCTCCTTTGTATATTTATCCATGCACATGAAATGGAAGGAAGCCTATGGCAATGATCATATTCCGTCTGCTTCTATGCAACAGGTGTTGTATTGTATATTTATCCATGCACATGAAATGGAAGGAAGCCTATGCCAATGATCATATTCCGTCTGCGTGTTGTAGCCCGTATGTGCTCCTGCAATGATTGCCCATGATCCTGTGAGGGTTGTGCACCATATGCAAGCATGGCACCAGGGTATGGCCAAAGATTGCACCTATGTGTGTGATCGCGGAGTGATGAGAGTGTGCATGTGCAGTGCGCAAGTGTGTGTGATCAAGAAGTGCTCCGAGTGCACCTGCATGTGTGATGGAGAAGTCCTCTGAGTGCACATGTGCATGATAAGGAAGTGATCAGAGTGTGTGCGGTTGCTTCTCATTATGCGCAGCAGGAGAAATCAACAAGGGTTTTGTGGCCACGTGGGTTTGTGTTTAAAGCCTTGGATTACCAGTCGTAGTGGGTTTGGTGTAGCTGCTAATAAATGTGTTGCATGTGACACTAGAACATAGAGCTATAATTGGATAGATACACTTTAATTACAAAGAGCATGTGTAGCTACACCCATTGGATAAGGTATCACCTTCCATTTTTAGATGTACCATCTTGTTAGGTGTGGGTATTATTCACGGCTATTTGAAACAGAAAGCAAAAACATGCAAGAATTACCATTCCAAGCACATACTGCAGACTCGTAACGTGAAGTTTTTGAATGGGAATGGGGAATTAATGTTTGGGGTTTGGCTATAGTACGCCAAAATAGAGGTATAGTACGCCAAAATAGAGGGTCCATCATGAAGCACCCACCTTTGTTGACTTCATTATGAGCATCCACCCTATGTGCATTGACTCAGAGAGTTATAGTTCAAATCTACTTCTTGCCCAATCTCCAGTTAGGCTAAAACTCGATGGGCACATGGTCGATTAGAATCCCAATCAGGGATGAGCCAAACTAGTAACAAAATTGATGTGACCTTGTTGTTAGGATCAAGCCAAGCCAAGCCAAGGCCAGGGATCCCACAAGGACTTCCAGAATACTGTCTTAGCGTAGATATAGGAATCGACACTGTCAGCTCATAGAGTGAGACAAAAGTCTTGACTGGAGAAGGGCCAAAATAGAGAATAGTATCTATATTTAATAAGCAGGGGTGTGTGTGGATGTGGTATACATATGGTACATATTTGGTACCATGGGCAATTACATGTGGTCTTCTCTAGAGACTCGGTGAAACTTTTCTAGAGAGTAGCAGCTCTATGTTAGCACAGCAAAAAGGGAGGCTGTCAGCTAGATAAGGGTGTGTGTGTGTGTGTGTGTGTGTGTGTGTGTGTGTGTGTGTGTGTGTGTGTGTGTGTGGCCCTCCCCCATGCCTGAGGAGAGATCCACTTGGTGGAGGATGGTCCACCAAGTGGACCAATCCCCCATCAATTGTAGCCTAAAAATTTTCATGTTTTATAGCTCAGTCACTTGTACGATGTTAACAAGGTTTAGATGCGAGATTACTCATTTGTAATGTGTTTGAACAGAACTTAGATGTAAGTACACGCAATTGTTGTATGATAAAGGGGTCCTCGAAGGACGAGAGTAATGTATTATGAAATATACATACGTGATATCTCATGATTTGGATGATGTCACTCCAAATTTGTGGATTATGTCGTGATGTTGGTTACTGTACAATACTCCGATCCTATAAGATAACTTGAAAATCCACAACTGCTCGAGGGTGGTCAATGATTACAGTATATGGATTATATGTAAACATGTAGATGCTTGACCAATTTAGGAGCTGAGAGCCCCGACCCATCCCTTTAGATTGGGTGGATCAAGCTAATAATAATGTAACCTGTATTAAAGAGTAGGCAATCCAATTCTTAGGGTATAAATACCCATATCCTGACCAAAACCATTTGACTGAACTCAAGATAAATTGGAGTAGCTATATTATTATCTGATATATTATCTAATTCCAATTGCTAAGTATGGCACTATTCAAACGAAAGACTAGTAGGGAAAATGTGTGTGTGTGTTTAAGTATGAAAATTTCCCTCATAATTGAACCATACGTAGACAAATGTATTAGATAATATATTAAATAAAAATATTTTAAAACAAGATGTCATAAATCATTTCATATACACCAATACAACATTCTGTATCTAATGGATAATACAATCATTTAGATCAAAAATTGGATTTTTGATCACTACAATATAATATCTTAGTGTTGTATCTTATGTGCCCATCCTTTGGGATGGGCTTCCACTACATCTACATGTAGAAGGATCCAGCTAGTACATCAGCTGGTACATTGGACGATCTTCCGTTACTGCTGCAATTTTTGTTGTAATCCCAAGGAAAGAATCTCTTACTTGCCACCATGCAAGAAACACAAGCCTGTCAAAACTAGCATTACTTGGGAAGACAGGTGTCAACGACTCCCTCCCCTTGTTATTGGTGTCAAAAATTACAACACAAACTACCACCATAACAAAGATGTAATATCAAGTTTGAGCCACTTATTTATGCTAATGTTTACATCATTTAATTCTAGAAAAAATTGGACAGCATCTCCTTTGTAATTTGGATCAATTCTCAAAACTCCAGTCTACTACCATCTCTTCCGAGACCCCCACTTGAGGATTAAGGCTCTTTTAATTGAACTAATTTCAAAGTAAAACATTTGTGGTAAAACTTATGCATTTATCCAAGAGCATCAAAAAGTACTTTGTAATTGTGATAAGTGTGTGTGTGTGTGTGTGTGTGTGTGTGTGTGTGTGTGTGTGTGTGTGTGTGTGTGTGAGAGAGAGAGAGAGAGAGAGAGAGAGTGTGCGGCCCTTTCCCATCCCTGAGAAAAGGTACACTTGGTGGAGTCCACCAAGTGGACCTATCCTCTACCAATTCTATGTTTCAAGGTATTGATGGTAAATCTATTGCATGAATAAGTGAAATGTTAAGACACGGTAATTTGTCTTTTTTCCATGCGAAGTATGTAACATACCCTCCTTCTATTGCTTTATATAATTGGTATATGTATTTACATATGTGACTTGGTTTCCCTTGTGTGTCACTTTGATACCAATAACGTCTAAAGGGTAAATTGTAAAGGGTCCTCATGGGACAAGGGCTTTTTGTGGTCTAGATTGCAAAATAAAGGGATTATTAACAAATAATAGATCATGCATATATCTCCATGAATATAAGAAAGCTTTTATTATATCATACCGTGTAAGACCAAATAAATTTTTTATGTATTCAATTTCAAACCATGCTAAATACAAATTACACCATAATGGAGAGCAGTTATACCCCATTGGTATACAGTTTTCTTGGTGATAAATCTGTTTGCCTAAATTTGTAAAGCATGTACTGTCAAGGACAAATTCATTGATATTGTGTAAGTATTCAAATGTCCAGACTACTTCACTTTTCTTTTTGGTAAGCACACTCTACTCTCGGTTTTTCTTAAAGCCAAGATATTTCAAAGTTTTTATGAGTTTTAATAATGTTTTCAAGTACCTCCAGTAATACATGCATGCCCTTATGAGGTATAGCTTCATAACATGATGTTATCCCAAGTGAATGAATGTTTGTGATATGTTTTGGTAGATTAATCAAAAAATCATATTGATTATTGATCATTCAAGACCCATTGGTTTGTGTCCCAAAACAAGTGTGTAGCTTTTTATGTTTGATTTCGGTGTACTCTATAAAACTTTGTATTATTCCTTTGAGTAATTTAGTGATTATAGTTGTAGCCAGAGTAAATACACAATTATATGCATTAGTGATCAATCTAAAGTCCATTTTGTGAATTTTAAAATTTCCCATAAGATACGGGAGAGAGTACTCCAACGGTGTTTCTAACCCAATTTCTTGGGTATAAGACCCTATGGCTTGACAAATTTCTTCTTCATTTGAGGAGAGAAGACGAAATTCAGGGGTTTCTAATCTTCTTCTTGCTGCTAGTTGAATGAGTTTTTTACATATGAAAACCGGAGTTTGTGCTAATTAATCTAATCCACAAATAAATAAACATTGTAAAATATATTGAATTTCATCCATTAAGTCTGTGTTTTTGTACCATGGAGTTTGGTTTTGCCTGTGAGGATAAGGAAACTTTAAAAAAAAAGGTCTCATTAACTAAAATATGGATATAATTGTGATGAGATTTAGTATCCTCACATCCCAAAAGGATACATAAAGTCTTCCATACTTTGCCAAGTTTTCTTTGTATATGCTTATTATCCAAGGTAATGGACACCGTCACTGCTACACCCTTCAATTGATACATTTTTTTGCTACATATTAGCCTTATGATGCTGCTTTTTATCATGCATGTTTTACTTTTAATGTTGTACCACTCGTATTCTCTTTTGCATATGCATATGTGAAACATTTCAAGTGTGTTGTTTGTATATGTGCTTGTATACATGCCTATGTATGCGGACTCCAAAATAAAATGATTGTGTACTTATGACTATGAACAACACCGTTTTTCATTTTCATTCCAATATGACATCGTTATATTTGTGTTATCCTTGTGATGGTGGCTCATAACTTATCGTTTTTAACCTCTTATGTGTACATCCATGTTTTTGGAGCTACTTTTTGGTGTACCCCCAACTGTGTGTGATTATGAGAGGGTCTATTACTAATCCTCATGCACGTTTATGCAAATGGAAATCACCTACACTTATTGTGTGTGTAACTAAGCATACATATGCTCTATGTGCTCTAATCAATTGTGTATGCGGTTACTGATAAAAAACATGTATTACCATTTGTGTTATGTGTAATGGGAATGGCCTATGAACTTTGAGGATAGCGTAATTAAGGGAATTAAGGTGAGCATTTTTGTGAGATCACTTTGAGAACATAGAGGGTGAACTTAATTGATGGTAGCAACATAAACATAGTTTTTAATTAACTTGGCATGAACAATACTTTTGCAAGAGAGAGAGTATTAGAGAACATGATAATAGTTGAGCACAGGATTTACTTGGTGCCGGTCCCCCCTCCAAAAGGCGTTTGTTTTATAGATTCTCCCTTCAAGAGAGACTTTGTTACCATACAATCTTTGTGTTCCTTGTGACCTTGGTGATGCTATGAAAATGAAAAGCTTCATGCATCACGAGCTTAACATAAACTTTGCAAAAACCATTAACTATCCCAAGGCTTCAAACACCCTTGAAGGTGGCGAGAGCTAGCGGGGAATGGGGGTAGGGAAGAGGAAGAAGAAACATTCCAGAAGAGAAAGAAATAGTTCCTCACTTATCATCACTCTTCTTGCTTAGCATAGCGTAATAGCATAGTATTGGAGATGAAAAAGATGGCAAGCTTAAGCATTGAAGCATGGCTCTTGGTTGGATTTGCATTCCATAGCCAAGATTGGTGGTATAGGCTCTCCACTTCTCAACAAGCTTGGAGAAGGAGATGGAGCTCTTGCATTTTGCACTCCACATAATGAGTGAATGTGTGTGTGTGTGTGTGTGTGTGTGGTAGAGTATACCCCCCCCTCTCATGCGTGGTCCACCTCTCTCTCTCTCTCTCTCTCTCTCTCTCTCTCTCTCTCTCTCATATTATTTTATTATTTCATTTGGACATGTGTCCTCTTTTTCCTCTTTGAGAGAAAGAACTTAATTATTTATTTTTATGTATATAAATTCTCATTGGGCCCCTTTAAAACCTAACCAATAGCATTCAAGCACATCATGAGGGCCGCATGTGGAGGATCATTTGAACACGTATCTTTTATGCTTATTAAGTCATTCGGTTGAATTGAATACTTCAAAAACTTAGTCAATTAAGCAAGCATGTGTCTTTTATGCTTCTTAAGTCATTTGTTTTGAATTGAATACTTCAAGCCTTAGTCAATCAAGCATGGACGATCATGCCTCTTGAGAATTTATCTTTGAATTTAACATTTCAAAAATCTTAGTCATTTAAGCATAAAAGTCACCTCAAGCTTTGGGCAAGGTTCCCACAACCACTTTAAGCGTTTTAGCACCTCATGCTTGGGTATGATTCCCACCTCGAGGTTAGCCCTAACTTGCGTAAGGTCAAAGGACTTTTTAACACTAACTTTTGGAGGTCTTTAATGAAGCTAACCCTAAGGTCTTTTAAGCTCCATTAGATGCACGTTGCTCTTTGATATACTACCTCCGTTTGGACCCCTTTTGAGATGTAACCATCTCTCCTCTTGGTTCCTTGCTGAGGTAAATCTAGAAGAACTTATTGCACATTGCTTTTTGGTAGACCGTCTCCTTTTGGACCCCTATTGAGATGCAACCATTTCTCCTTTCAGTCCCCTGTTGAGATAAGTCTAGAAGCACATAAATATATACTAACTCTTGCTCCCCTTTTATCTTCCCATATCAAGTGATCAATTTAATATGAGAAAATCATTTGGTAAAGTTAGATATTATATTTTATGACATTATGTCTCATGCACGTTTATGCAAATGGAAATGACCTACACTTATTGTGTGTGTAACTAAGCATACATACGCTCTATGTGCTCTAACCGATTGTGTATGCGGTTACTGATAAAAAACATGAATTATCGTCTATGTTATGCCGTATTCCGCGTACTCAGAGGTATTCGTGATGTCTTTGTAATCTCGATTGGTGTTTCCACCGGTTGCAAAGCGTTTGAGATGGACTAAATGTTGCACAACAAGTAGCAAGACACCACCCTTGCGACTGTGTATGGCATACTTGTATGCTAGGTGAGCAAACAGAAGCCTTGTGTGTAATATTTTCTATGCAGTTGTAGTCTATTGCTTGCGTTAATTAACTGTACTGTATTGCCTATTATGGTTAGCTTATCAACAGCACAAGGCGTACCTGTTACCTTGCGCTAGCATATAGAGCACGAGTATGCAAATCTTGAGCCCAAGGTGAGCCCTAGTGTGTGCGCTATAGAACTGCTTATCCTTGCATTTCAATTCTTCTGCGCAAGCCAATTTATAGCCACAGTAAAGATGCGGTGCCTTTACTGCTACACGCTGGCTCCTTTTGTTTATTCTGGACAAGTTGCACCGCTCACTGGATATGCTTTAGTTGTTGGCTTGACCTTACCAGATTATCACCCCTTAAAAAGGCTACATTATCATTAAAACTTTGGAAAAAATAAAAAGGTGCTTAATTTTACAATTTACTCAGGGCAAGCTGTCCCATTCGGAATTTTACAACAAGACGTCATATTAAATCTCAAATATCGTCTTTTTTTTTTAACCACACATTGTGAATTAACTCGGAATTTCCAAGTATTTTTCTTGGGCTAGTATGTCCGTCGCTCGAGTGTTAAAAATACCCTGCTATTTTAAAATATATAATGTTACTAAGAATGAGGATTTTGTTTATTCAAGATTTTGTACATTTTTTTGTTGTCTTCCAAGCATAAAAGATACAATTAAAAAAATTAATCCAAGTCGAGAAAAAAACTGTCCGGCTTGTTATTTATTACAAACTTCAATTGTGTATTGCTTGGAGCCATACTTTGTCTTCACTTTCGTCCATCATTCCTCTTCTATCGACGTAGGTTCCTGTGCCATATTTAATAGATTAGTATATCTCTGGTGTCATGTCATCAATATTTATGCCCCCCCTAAAAAACTTACTGCTATATTTTGTGTGTGTGTGTGTGTGTGTGTGTGTGTGGCACGCGTGTGCGCTTGATACCATGGGTTGAATGTGGCAATTGTCTGATATATTTTGTGTGTGTGTGTGTGTGTGTGTGTGTGTGTGTGGCCCTCCCCCATCCCTGCGAAAAGGTACACTTGGTGGAGGATAGGCCACCAAGTGGGCCTATCCTCTACCAATTCTATGTTTTAAGGTATTAATGGTAAATCTAATGCCACGAAATTTGTTTTCTTTGATGAAGTTTGTAATACATGTAACAATCTTCTCTTTTTTGAAACCATTCTCTACAAACATAGAAATAAGTTTATTTAAGTCTGTTACAGTGTATGACTCTTGGAATGCATTGCACAGTTTGGGCAGAACCTGTGATATGCATACATTATATGCCATCCTTTTTGGTTGATTACTGGCTACATGAATAAATGAAACGTTAGGACACGGTAATTTGTCTTTTTCCCATGCGGTGTATGTAACATACCCTCTTCCTATTGGTTCACATAATTGGATATATGTATTTAAGTATGTGACTTGGTTTCCCTTGTGTGTGTCTTTGATCTCAATAACGTCTAAAGGGTAAATTGTAAAGGGGTCCTCATGGGACAAGGGTATTTTGTGGTCTAGACATTGCAAAATAAAGGGATTATTAGCAAATAACAGATCATCCATATATCTCTATGAATATAATAAGGCCTTCATTATATCATACTGTGTAAGACGAAATAACTTTTTTATGTATTCAATTTCAAACCACACCGTAATGGAGAGCAGTTATACCGCATTGGTAAACATTTTTCTTGGCGATAAATCTGTTTGCCTAATTTTGTAAAGCAATTGTCAAGGACAAATTCACTGATATTATGTAAGTATTCAAATGTCCAGACTACTTCACTTTTCTTTTTGGTAAACACAATCTGCTTGCAGTTTTTCTTAAAGCCAAGATATTTCAAAGTTTTTATGAGTTTAATAATGTTGTCAAGTACCTCCAATAATCCATGCGTGCCTTTAAGAGGTATAGCTTCATGACATGATGTTACGTCAAATGAATGAATGTTTGTGATATGTTTTGGTAGATTAATCAAAAAATCATATTGATTATTGATCATCCAATACCCATTGATTTGTATCCCAGAAAAAGTGTGTAGCTTTTTATGTATGCTTTCGATGTACTCTATAAAACCTTGTATTAATTCTTTGAGTAATTTAGTGATTATAGTTGTAGCCGGAGTAAATACACAATTATATGCATTAGTGATCCATCTAAAATCCATTTTGTGAATTTTAAAATTTTTCCCATAAGATACGGGAGAGAGTACTCCAACGGTGTTTCTAACCCAATTTCTTGGATATAAGACCCTATGGCTTGACAAATTTCTTCTTCATTTGAGGAGAGAAGACAAAATTCAGGGGTTTCTAATCTTCTTCTTGCTGCTAGTTGAATAAGTTTTTTACATATGAAAACCGGAGTTTGTGCCGATTTATCTAGTCACAAATAAATAAATATTGTAAAATATATTGAATTTCATCCATTAAGTCTGTGTTTTTGTACCATGGAGTTTGGTTTTGCTTGTGATAAGAAATTTTTTGGGAAAAGGTCTCATTAACTAAACTATGGATATAATTGTGATGAGCTTTACTATCCTCACATCCCAAGAGGGTACATAAAGTCTTCCATATTTTGCCACGTTCTCTTACTATTGATGTAGGGTTTATAGGTACGAATGGAATGTGGTTTAATCCTTTCCTCAAAAACTCTTGGAAAATTTTATGTCTAGCTATGTTAGGGTCTGTGGTGATAACATGTTTTCCGAGGGTTCTAAATCAACTAAAAACTTAGAGAATCGTTTATGAGTTAAGCACCCACATGGTTGTGTTTCATCAAACTCCTTGGCAAGGTTTGTAAAGAGTATGGTTCAGATTACTGGTATACTTCCAACCGAAACAAATCCTCATTTTAGACAAATCCTTATTGATGTGAAAATTATTTATCATTGTTTGAAAAAATACTTTAGGGTTGATAAAGTCCATATATTTGTTACAAAACAAAATGTGAATAAATATCCCATGTATCCTAATGTTCAAGTTGTAACAAACCATTATTTCTTGTAGTAAATGAGCGTACCTGGTCCTCAAAATTTGAGTATTCAAGTCATTAGGAAAAATTTGGACTCACAAAGGGGCCCTTTAAGGAGTTTGACTTTACCTCTCTCTACCAAAACGGGCGCATGGATAAATTTTTGCAAACAAACTCCAAAGCTGGCGGAGGTTTGACAATTAGAATGTCCTCGTCAAGCTCTATCTACTGATATATAGCACGCCATGAGATTCCTCATATTTTAGAAGATTCTTTTTTTGATTCACCTATGATGTGACAACTCTGTCGGAATCTAAGTGAATCAAAAAAAGAATCTTCTAAAATATGAGGAATCTCATGGTGTGCTATATATCAGTAGATAGAGCTTGAAGAGGACATTCTAACTATCAAACCTCCGCCAACTTTGGAGTTTGTTTGCAAAAAATTATCCATGCGCCCGTTTTGGTAGAGAGAGGTAAAGTCAAACTCCTTAAAGGGCCCCTTTGTGAGTCCAAATTTTGCCTAATGGCCTTGGGAGTATCTCCATAGTCCTCTGATCCTCTGAGCTGTCTTTGTTTCTTACTTGTTGATGCCATGCTGCTTGGTGTATGTGTGATCTTCGTTAATTTTTCCTTACCTTTTTGAGGTTTGAGTAACATTTCAATTGTGTTGGATACTAGTGTGTTGTGTAGCTTTTGAAGAAGTGGAGTCCCTGGTGTGTATAGGACTAGTCCTTTAGCTGCTTCTAGCATGTAGTCATGAAACTAATAATAAATGATTAGAGCATGTCTTACTTCTGTTGGAAATGAGGCTATCCAAGCTATAAAGGCATACACTTGTGCTGATCCTAATGAAACTTGAAAGAACCTTGGTAAATTCTGGAATACGTACCATAAGAATTGGTCAAACCAAATGATTGAAGAGGAAAATTTGGAATATGGATCAACCCTTTTGCATTGGCATTTAAGGAAGGGTCTATAAGATAGTTTCTCAGAAACTGTTTCTGATCCTTTGCCCTGCCCATAAGAGAGACTCCCTTGGTGCGAGCAATGATTGATGAGCTTGGACATTTTTTACCATCCACGTCGGATAATTTGACCTACTTAAGCTCAAAGAGAACAACTTGTGATAAGAGATGTTTGGAATGTAAGGCTAGGGTTTTGCATTGCTCTACAATATCCATGGGTATGCGACAAAGCAAACCTAGAGAGGAAATAGTAAATGGTGTCCGATGGTTCAATATTTCATAATCCCAGAGCTTGTGTTATTGAATAGCATCCAATTCAACCTGCCTGGGTGGTAGTAGTGGGATTACTTCTGAAAAAAAGTTTAGAAACTGCTCTTTCTGAGGATAAACTATTTGCATCTGATAAAAACTTGAGCACTTCTTTCTCTTCTTCTTCAAGAAGGTCAAGATCTAGAAGGGGATCAATAACCTTTTTTGAGTGCTTAATTTCTATAGGGACAGTAGGGAGGCTATTGATAAAATATAGCTTGTTCACAATAGTGGGTAGAGAAGTGAAATAAAAATCAAGATCTGAGATATCTTGTGCATCAATAATGGGTAATTTGGCTAAGAAGGTACTAAAAGCCTCCAAAATCTTATCCTTCTCTTTTCAAGAAAGAATCAGTAAAGAGAGCCAGTCATTAAGAGAAGCTCGGTTCAAGACAGATATAAACTGGGTGATTATAGCTTGTCTCTCAAAATCAAGCATTTTTTTGTGGAATTCCACACCTTTGAAGTAAGAAATTATACATTGGGTACCAATTGGTGGAACAAGAATGTCCATTTCTATACCTTATCCCAAACAGGTGAGAGACAGAATCCAAAAAGCCTGAATCAATCACCATATAAGTATTACACAAACCATTTGAATTATTATCATACCAGTATTAAGTTTTCTCAGTATATGATGGATACCCAACCAAAGGTATCCTTGGAAATTTTGTGTGTGTTTGAATTTAAAAATTCCATCATTCAGAATCATATACTAAGAGACTTAAATAATGCTTGCAAAAGCATATTGTGTAAAGAACAAAACAAATAAGAATTTCTTTATATATAAAATTCATTACAAGATACTTTGATACATGACAAAGTAGGAGTTTAAGCCGGAACTCCTACCAGGTGAGAGCAGTGATCTTCACATGCCAACCAACCATAAGTACAATTAATTAGAACTAATTTGTGCTAAATGGGTGATAGGTATATCAAGCAATCCCCACTGTTTGTTATTGATGTCACACCCCAGACCCCAACCTTACTCCTAAACATATATTATGTTTTCTTTTGCTCGTCTATGTAGTAAGGTCTATTGTGGTCTTTGAAAGACTTTATGGGTTTACATGGTTTGGAGATAGGGTCCCTAATTGCTATTGGCTTGGTTTTCTTTTGCCTATTATGTGCAGCCATGAGCTTGTCCCGAATCTGTTGTAGCTTAAACATGTCCCGGGTGATGCTCATCCTAGCTGTCTCTGCCTGTAGCCCTGTTTGCCAGTAATAGTTACACACATATGGTTACTATTCTTATGTACTAGACCTAATTGTTGCCCCAAATACTTGTGTATGAATCCCTCCTTATATGGTATATACAGTTACCTTTTAAGCCTTTTTTTTTTTACAAGTGTCTTTAATTTGTAAAAATTTTGGCAGCATTTTGTTTATAATATCACACTTTTTTCAAAAAAAACCAGCTGTAAATATTGACTTATGCCCTCACACGAGGTTGTCATACAAAATCTTTACTATCTTCATCCATATTTATATCACCTAGTAGACCTAAAGGGAATTCTTTAAATTCAAGAAATACTTCCAAAGGAAACCTTATGTCCTAACACCTTTGTTTTAGTACTTTGAAAAAAGGAAACTTGTAAGCAAAGCTTTATGTACCACTTTACCTGCTGGTTATTGTTTTTCGTCGCCATCTGTGTTATTCATCTTGTATATGCTTATTATCTAAGGTAATGCACACCGTCACTGCTACGTCCTTCAATTGATACATTTTTTTGTTGAATATTAGCCTTATGATTCTGCTTTTTATCATGCATGTTTTACTTTTAATGCTATACCACTCATATTCCCTTTTGCATATGCATATGTGAAACATTCCAAGTGTGTTGTTTGTATATATGCTTGTAAACATGCCTATGTATGCGGGCTCCAAAATAAAACGCTTGTGTACTTATGACTATGAACAACACCGTTTTTCATTTTCATTCCGATATGACATCGTTATATTTGTGTTATCCTTGTGATGGTGGCTCATAACTTATCGTTTTTAACCTCTTATGTGTGCATCCATGTTTTTGGAGCTACGCCTTTGTGTATTCCCAACTGTGTGTGTGATTATGAGAGAGTCTATCACTAATCCTCATGCGCATTTATGCAAATTGAAATCACCTACACTTATTGTGTGTGTAACTAAGCATGCATACGCTCTACATGCTCTAATCAATTGTGTATGCGGTTACTCATGAAAAACATGAATTATCGTCCGTGTTATGCCTCATGTGCGTTTATGCAAATGGAAATCACCTACACTTATTGTGTGTGTAACTAAGCATACATACGCTCTATGTGCTCTAATCAATTGTGTATGCGGTTACTGATAAAAAACATGAATTACAGTCTGTGTTTTGTCGTATTTTGCGTACTCGAAGGTATCCGTGTTGTCTTTCTCGTCTCAATTAGTGTCTCCACCGATCGCAAAGCGTTTGAGGTGGACTGAATGTTGCACAACAAGTAGCAAGACACCACCCTTGGGATTGTGTATGGCATATCTATATGCTAGGTGCGCAAACAGAAGCCTTGAGTGTGTCATTCGCTACGTAGTTGCAACCTATTTCTTGCATTAATTAACTGTACTATATTGCCTATTATGGTTAGCTTATCAGCAGCACAAGGCATACCCGTTACCTTGTGCTAGCATATAGAGCACGAGTGCGCAAATCTTGAGCCCTAGTGTGTGCGCTATAGAACTGCTTATCCTTGCATTTCAATTCCTCTACGCAAGCCAATTTATAGCCACAGTAAGGATGCGGTGCCTTTACTGCTACACGCTGGCTCCTTTTGTTTATTCTGGACAAGTTGCACCGCTCACTGGATATGCTTTAGTTGTTGGCTTGACCTTACCAGATTATCACCCCTTAAAAAGGCTACATTATCATTAAAAATTTGGAAAAAATAAAAAGGTGCTTAATTTTACAATTTACTCAGGGCAAGCTGTCCCATTTGAAATTTTACAACAAGACATCCTATTAAATCTCAAATATCGTCTTTAAAAAAAAAAACCGCACATTGTCCATTAACTCGAAATTTCCAAGTATTGTTCTTGGTCTAGTATGTTTGCCGATCGAGTGTTAAAAATACCCTGCTATTTTTAAACTTCTAATGTTACTGAGAATGAGGATTTTGTTTATTCAAGAGTTTGTACATTTTTTTGTTGTCTTCCATTGAAGCATAAAAAATACAATAAAAAGAATTGTTCCAAGCAGGAAAAAAAACCGTTTGGCTTGTTATTTATTACAAAATTCAATTGTGTATTGCTTGGAGCCATACTTTGTCTTCACTTTCATCTGTAATTCCTCTGCTATTGACGTAGTTGCCTATCCATGTTTAAAAGATTAGTATATCTCTGGTGTCTTAGGGGGGGGGGAGGGAGGGGGGGGGCGGGGGGGGAGTATACCCCCCAAGCTAGCTCCTAGCTTCCTTGGTCAACCCCCCCCCCCCCTAACTCATGAGGGAATTTGATAGGACCCCTACAAGCTTAGCCAATCACATGCTTTAGTTAAATGAAGCAACCATGCTACCCTTGAGACAAGTATCCCCCTTTCCCCTTTGAGAGAGAGGACTTGATAAATGCATAAACAATGAATTAAATTAGCTAAATTATCATTGGACCCCTTGAGAGGCCAACCAATAGGCTTTTAGGCACACCATGAGGGCAACGTGGAGAGGAACTTGACAAGTTTCCTTGTTGCTTCTTTAGACGAAGCTTGCCTTGTGTGAGGGTGTGTGTGTTCTCTCTCATGCTCTTACAATGAGGGCTCGCCCCCCTTGAGTAGGGATCTTGTTGACTTTTGGGAGCACCTTGAACCCCTTAAGCAACTTAGTCATGGAGCACCTTAGCACCTTAGTCATTGAGCACCTCAAGCACCTTAATCAGCAAGCACGACAAGCACCTCAAGCTTGGGCCGAGCTCCCACCTCAAGCATAGCCCTAGCTTGCCTAAGGTCAAAGAAATTTTAACACTAACCTTTTGAGGTCTTTAATGAAGGTAACCCTAAGGTCTTTAAGCTCCATTAGCTAGCCTTGCTCTTTGACATACCATCTCTCATTTGGACCCCTTTAGCCTTGGCCCCATGTTGAGATAGATCCATAAGCACGTGACTATATTCTAACCCTTGTTCCCGTTTATTCTCCCACATTAAATGATCAGTTTAATATGAGAAAATCATTTGGATTGGTTAGATATTAGATTTTATGACATGTTGCTACTCCTCTATCACCAGAACAAGCAAATGATGCTAGTAAATTAAAAAAACTTTTAATGGAATACAAAGATGTGTTTCCAGAAGACTTACCACCAGTGCTGCAGCCAACATGTTTTGTGCAACATTGTTAAACTATAGGACTACGCATGCTCATCTCCATCCAACCTTACCCCTATATAGACCCCTGGTCTCTATTTTAAGAGTCCCCTTGGCCATGCATGGGCATAGATTAGGGCCTTTTCCCCCTAGTCCTACCGTGTGACATTACTCCCCTTTGGAGAAGCATTTTCATCTTCGAAAACAAAAGTGGAGATGTCTTCTTAAGGACACTAAATTTTTCCATAGTGGCACCTCCCTCGGGTCTAGCTATCCACTTGATCAATACATGGTTAAGTAGAAGGTTCAATGAAAGCAACAAGAACATCTTGGTCGTCTACATTGTTGTCCCTTTGTAAGCATTCTTGTAAATGGCCTATATCCAAAACCGGATGAATACAATAGTGTATAGACTCCATTTATAACTCACTTGAGTATTATAGACGAGTTACCATGACTAAGAGATAGCTAAATGAATGACCAATTTTCAGACTTTAAATAGATAATGGAACAAGTAAGAATACCTCTTCTTAACTTTCCTTGAAAGTAACTTGCCGACATATCGTATTAGCATAGATTAAGTCCTTGACTTTCTATCATTCTTTAACAATAGCTAACCCCACCATAACTAGTGATTGAGGTTGAAAACCTGACTAAACCATGCTTTGCATCATGATAAGCAAACTCCAAACTAGAGAGGTAACATTTCCAATTGGATTGTTGCTTGCCAATGTACACTCTTAGCATATCCTTTAGCACTGGATTGATACTTACAAGCTCCCCATTCATCTTTGGATGATCATTATTACTGGTATTGAATTGTGTTTTGAAAGGCAGAGGGGACTGGAACATGCTTATCTCCACCCAACCATGCTCTATATAGGCCATTGGCCTCTACTAAACATAGAAACCCCCTTGACTGCATGTCCGTCCTGGCCCTTGGCCTTGCCCGGTCCTACCCTTGGCATGACATTTCTCCCCCCTTGGAGAAGCGTTTTTGTTCTTTTTTAAACATCCTTACATGAAACATATTCCACATGTGGAGAATATGAGTCTCTGGACTGACACTGGCGCCCATTATTTCAATTATGTGTCACAACAAAGTCCCTAGGTGCTGGTCAAATCTGTTTTCTAGACCAAATGTATCATGAGCAATTTCGGTGGCCAAAATTTGTCGGATACTTAGAATGACTTGTTCAGGTACAAGTATTGCTAAACAACATTACAAATGGTTGTTTATACATATAGCAAGGCTCTAAGTTGTTAATGAAAAAGTTTCATTGTTTGTACCTAGAAATGATCATTGTTTCACCTTCTAGTATGGTTCAGACTTTTCAGCACGGCTTGCAAAAGATTGCAACTGAAAGTAACCACTTTTTCGTCCATAATGGTTGATTTTCAAGGATAGTCAAAGCCTGTTATGTTGTTACGGGTACACCCCTGTAATCTCCTTGATGATTGGGCTCTAGTGTTGGCAACGTCTTTCTCTTCCATAAAAGTGCTTCTTCTTCATCAATAAAAGGGATATCATTTCATGCCCATGGTTTTTGATGACTTCATCAGGGGTGATCATCAAAAGTGTCGCCGACTCCATTACCTTGAGTTCATATTGCATATATTCTTTATGCGACAGGTCACACACTTGTGAAATCCATCTTTGAATCTCCTCCCTAGCATCTGTTTTATCTTCCATGTCATCAAAATCATGTAACCCTGCTCTGTAGACATGCTCAATAGATCTACAGGGGGAAGGTCCATGCTCACTTGCTCTTTACCAGTTGCCAGAGGAACTTCCACTATTGTTGGTTGAGCCCTTATGGCACTAATGGCCGCATATTTCTGTTTTAATCCAAGGGCATGTACTGCAATTTGGGCTGCCAGCTCTTCCTTTGCTTTAGCCAATTGCTCTTTGAGCATCTTGATCTCATCATCCTTTTGCCTTTGAATTGCTTTATGCCCTTCGGTCATGATTTGTTGGTCATATTTTTCCTGAGCTAAAGCCTCCTTAAGATCCTTGAGCTCTTGTAAAGTTGAGACCGAAGTTTATGAGGAGGTAGAAGCAAGGGCTGGGGTGTCTTGCATTGCCAGGAGCTAATTGAGTGTTGTCTTGACAACCTTGTAAGACTCCCCTAGCTTGATGCTCTTTTGCCACTCTTTTTCAAGCTCTTCTTCTAGTCGTTGTTGCTTGATTTGTAGAATGGTGTTGGCTTTGTTAAAGTCTTGAGCTTCTTGATAGTAATGAGCAGCATTTTTCTTTTCCTTTTGAAGCTCAGACTATAATTCCAACTGCATGCCTTGGAGTTCTTCAATCTTTCGTTGTAGTTCGTGGTTTGATTCCTTGTACTTTGTTGCTTCTGCTTTGGTTTCTTCCAAATCCAACTCTATGAGGTTTGTGAGAGCCCTTTGACACTTGAATTGCAATTTGATATGCTCAAGGTGCTCATTAATATCAAATGAGTGCACCGTTTTCTTTCTGTCTTCTAATAATGCTTGAGAGCGGGGGGACAACGGTTCCTTATCTGATGGGTGCGGTCATCTTGAGGTGCTCATTTCTTCCTTTGTGCTTTTCATCTCATCCTTGATCTTTTCCTGTGCTTTTTCATTTTTCTCTCGTGGGGCCAGCTTCTTCTCTTCTTGGTCCTTCATCCTTGCTGTGTCTTCAACTATTTGTGAAATCCCTGGTACTTGTTTCGATGTTTCCTCTTACACTTGTTCCTTTTGCTTGTCAATTTCTGTGTCTATAGCTAATTTAGTGGATTCTTGAGTCTTAGGAAGGGTGATCTGTTGGTTTGAGATGGGTGGAGTAACATCATCATGTACTTCCAAGGGTTCCACACCACCCTCCTCTCTTGTCTTTTCCTCTTCCCTTTGGTTCTTTTCTTCCTTTTGAGATTTTGAAGGTGCATTGGATGATTTGAGATCATCGACCCTTTACCTTTTTGACTCATGTTGTTCCCTTTGAGCGGCTTTCCACTTGAGTTCTCTTTGAATTTGTTGTCGCATTTCGTCGGCAATCCCCAAGTATTATTTGGCAACTCTTCTTTTGTACTTCTTGATCTATTCTAGTCTTTCTGCCTTGCGCTGATCTAGCGGTTTATCTTCATCATCTACCTCAACTCCCAGATTTCTCTTTTCTTCAGCTTTATTTCTACGGAGTTCCTCTCTTTGTGCATGTGCATCTTCCATAGACCTTTGTGTTTGAGGGATCGATATATGATCTCTATGCTCAGCAAATCTTCATTTTAGGCGTACCCAATGGAGCGTGTATTCCTCATTTTCCTCATCATTCTCTTCCTCTTTAGAGGTTTGGTATTCAAAAGGTGTGTCCTTGCTCTTTGGTTTGATTTCTAGTTGAGCTTTATGTTGGACTCCGTCTCCTCACTATCTAATATTTTCCTTCAGGAGCTCTCTCAGCTGCTTTTTTGGGGGGTTGCATTGTTGAGGGTCCTGCCACTAGTCTAACAGCATGCTTAGACCTATGTAGTAATTCCAATTGTGTTTTGTCCGGGGGTAGCTCATCAATCATTCCCATTGCTTGGTATGCAATTCTTGTTAACATTGGTCCCCCATTCATATAGGTCTTTTTTCTGTCACTATTCTTGAGATTTTCTTCCACTATATTCTCCAGTATATAGGTTCCAAGATCACATCTAATTAACCTTTGCTTTGATAATTTGATTGCCATCACCACATCAATGTGAAGATTAGGTTCAATGTATTTGGGTGGCTTCTGGACCTTCAGGTGTTGTGAGATGAGACATAGTGGAAATTCTATCTCAGAATACAACAAATCTTTTTAAGTGAACTTATGCCCTTGCTGCTTGACAAAAGCTTTGTCACTGTCTACAACCTTGGTCTTTAGTAGCACGTTTCCTGGTGGCAAGTGTAGGGCTTGGTTGATCATATTTGTAGTGACCCGAACTTTCATGGTTTCTCCATCTTTATCTGTTAGAGTTGCTTCTGCGCTATATTGAATTGATGACATCATTTCATGTGCTCTTTGGAAATATGTACCCCACGGCTATAGACAAAAAAACATGTCCATTTGAAGACACCTTATTCCCTCAAGCACTTCCTGTTGTTGATGTAGATTCCAGAGTTCCTTAGGGAAAATGGTGGTCTTTACTTTCGTGCCGTCGGCTGCTTTGAATCTACCAATTTGAGCCAGCTCCTCCTCTGATACATGAGCTTTCTCGTTTGATGAAATTTCCACCGCTTAGTAGGGTGGGGCCTCCCATTGCTTCTTTGGTCGTCTTTGAGGCATTCTGTTATCAGACATTCCACAAATCAGATCCAAAAATTGGTTGTCGAAAAAAGTCAAAAAATGCAAACTTTGACCATAAACTAAAAAATGAGTATAACTTGATCAAAACATGTCCAAATTTGTCCAAACTTCACCGGTGCATCTAGGGTAGCTACTACAGGCACTAGGTCAGATGGCTGAAGGTCAATTCTGGCTCAGAGGGTCAGGGATCGTGTTCCATGTTGGACAACATTTTGAACTTATGTTGGTACCATTTGATTAAGCATGAGTTGGGGGATTCTATGGTTTACTTCTTTCTGAATTTGGATCATTAGTTGGGGTTTTATGTCAGATTTTGGAATTTTTCTCAGACTTAGAGATTCTTGGCATTTTGGTAAAGATTTTGAAATCCAAATGAATTGAGACTTTATTGTTAGGTTATCCTTTATATTTGGGATTAGGTGATATGGTTTTTGCTTAGACAGCTCACAAAGGGTCATGGATCGCAATCCATGTTGGACAGCCATTTGGGGTGAAACTCTGGGAGCTTGTTCCTATAGTGTATCATATCGCACTGGTGAAGTTATTTTCAATTTGGACAAGTTTATCTCTAGGTTCCCAAGTTATGGTCTGATTTGGTCCGACTATGCCATATGTGGTTTTGGATGGCACTTTAGATCCCTCATGGTGATCAATCCTATTGGCATTTTGATCATTAGATGCTTTGGAGCTGAACAAGGATCCCAATCCCAGATGTGTGTTGATTTTCACTTCCTTTGGAGTTTGTTTGTCCCCTTCCAGGCTCTATGACATTTTTATTCATTTCTTAGGCATTTTTTGGGCATTGCTTGAGTTAGAATAAGTTCACTACTTCATGTGATACCCAAAATTTTGCCCATGGTCACATTTTTGCACTTTGACACTTAGACAATGCTTAAACTTGAGAACCATAGAACTTGACACTACCAAATACTGATTTTTTGCTTCATCTCATACTCTTTGAATTGTGCACACAATCTGCAACCAGTTTTTAACAGTTCTGGCTCAAGGGGTCATGTATCTTGGAACCCAAATTTGACCAAACCTTGGGGATAGCATGTAAAATGATTTCTACACCTATGGTCCACTTTTTCCTGAGTTTGGGTTTTTTTTTTTGCCAGTGTGGGCTAAAATGACCAATTGGAGACTGACTTTTTCATTTGTCTTGGTTTTTGGTGATCTCCAAGTCCATTTCACCTCAAATTTTTAGTACCCATTTTCCAACGCAGGTTAAGACTGTGTGGGAAAAAATTTTATCACTCTAGCATGGATCATGATCCATGTTCAACAACATTTTTTAACTGTGATTACATCAGGTTGTAGGCGCTTTCATAAACAATATTTGGCATAACTTTTTTATGTCAATTGATGTGGGGGGTCATGGATCACGATCCATGGACTAAAATTGCATGGTTAGGTTCTGTTGGGTGAGCGGAGCATTCCCATGTACTTATCTTTGAATTTGAACTTGGTTTGCCCTTCCAAAAGCCTTCTATCAGTTTGCACAAATCCCTTATTTAATTTGACTGATTTTGCTATTTATGCATGTGTTGGGTGATTTTGGCAATTCACACATGTTGTAGAGATGAAGAGGTTCATACCTTACCGATCTCGTGAAGTGTAGCGTCTGGTGTGGTTGTAGTGGGAAAAATTGTGGCATTGTGCTATAGGTCACACAAGATCTGTAGCTCTCTCTCTCTAAACTATTTGAATACAAATGAGTTGTGTTTTGCCCCTTTTTGACTATATGTGCCCGGCCCACCCCGAATACAATGTGTATGCTTACTTTATTTGCCCACTTTTTGCATGACATATCACCTGCCGACTCACTGTTTGGACTTTTGGTCATCATTTACTCCTGATTTTGCAATCCTGGTCTATTTGAATTTAGCCCTAAGTTTGACTTTTGCCAAATCATTCCATATTTTTCATGCTCGAAGCTCTTGCTTTGCAGGTTCAACGTTTGCTTTTAGATCTTGAATCCAAAATTCTTGGCTCTGTTTATTAATTTTTTTATCATTACTAGGTTAAAAAGCAATGAAAATTACTCAACAATATTATTATTTGGCAAAAAAACTTGCCAAAATTATTCTGCAGACTCGTATGTACATACTCTCACTCTTAAGTATTTCTTTCATCAAAATTTGTCCATATGGCTCAATACTTTGCCAGACAAGAGTGAAAATCTTCTTTTGCTTTAAACTCCGTAACTTAGCATCCTCCTCCTGTGCTTGATCTTTATTTGCTTGAACTCTTTTCTGTCGCTCCTTAGCTAAATGTATCTTTTTGAGCGTCCGTGGTGAGCAATTGTTGATTCCTTTCAATCTGCAACCATTTATCAAGTTAGACATCACCTCTCCCTCTTATGTTGTAAGTTGGACGGCTCCACTTGGTGATATGTCGTGGCATGCTTGAAGACTATTGGTCCTTGCTAGGGGCTATCCAATGAATGGCTTTCTTCATAACAAGCAAGAGGGTTAGCATTGTGACAAGTGTCCTTCATTCCCTCTTTGAGAAGATAGCTTAATTCTTTAATTAAATGGAGCTTAATTCTTATTGGTTCTCAAGGTAAGCTATCCAATGAGATTTAAGCTAACTCATGGGATGTTCAATTCTCATTGGTTCCCCTAGTAGGCTATCCAATGGGATCAAGGGTAGCTCATTCGGGACTCAATTCTTATTGGTTCTCTTTGTGGGCTATCCAATGAGATTTAAGCTTGTTCTAATGAAGCTTAATTCTTATTGGTTCTTCAAGTTGGCTAGCCAATAGGATTCAAGCTTAGTTGAGAGTAACATGGTTGGGAGCGTGACATGTGTCTTTTATGCCTTATATGAAAGAGGTGGGTTCTCGTGTGTGTGTGTGTGTGTGTGTGTGTGTGTGTGTGTGTGTGTGTGTGTGTGTGTGTGTGTGTGTGTGTGTGTGTGTGTGTGTGTGTGTGTGTGTGTGTTTTAGTTATTTACTTATATTACCCATAGACGAACATATACATGTTCACATACCAAGGTACCCATAAATACAAGGTTTATTATACAAAACAAACTTAGA
Organism: Adiantum capillus-veneris; assembly: GCF_014529385.1. Taxonomy (NCBI): domain Eukaryota; kingdom Viridiplantae; phylum Streptophyta; class Polypodiopsida; order Polypodiales; family Pteridaceae; genus Adiantum; species Adiantum capillus-veneris. Next base: position 70,566,949 of record NC_140957.1, read on the forward strand.
TAGCATGATTTTGTACAAATGAATAACATCAGGTTGGTACAAGTCACCATCCCAAAAGGTAGAGACTCCTTCACAAACTTCGAACCAGCTGCCAATCTCCCAAACAGTAAAGCACCAAAAAGGTGAACCAAAGAGAGTATCCCTCACGTGCACCCATAGAAACAACACAACATTCTGTTAGCATTGGCTTTGTATGCAGGTGATGCACGTGCATCCTAGTTGTTATCCATGTCACAAAGGTACAACTTTTTTGTGCAAGTAAACTTATCATTGAAAGAGAAATTTCAAGAGACTTTAGTAGCCAATTACACCATCATAAATAAAACTTCAACAGTCTGGAATACTGGTATTGGTACTGGTACCAGTCTCAGATTTCCAGGGCTAGTACTGGTACTGCTATACTTCTATACCGGTATACTGGTATACTAGTATTGGTACTAGTCTTCAAATTTTCGGTGCTAGTACTGGTATTTGGCAGTACTGCTATTGATACTACTACTGGTATACTAGTACTGGTACTAGTCTTAGATTTTCAGTGCTAGTACTGGTACTGGTAGTAATGGTATTGATATTGTTATACTAGTATACCGATTTACTGGTATACTCGTATACTGGTCATTTTGTCCATGTCGAGAATAAGCACAAAAATGTAAAAACCAGGAGTTTTATACTAGGAAAAGGTAATTCTATAAGATTCCTACTGAGAGCCAGTAACCATATCCATCCAGCCATGTCATCCACTGTTTCGAGGTGTCATAAGTTAGCAGAATTCCATTATACAACCGTAAAAAACAACTATATTTGCTAATGTATACAACATCAGCCAAGAAGCCCTATGAGCTATATCAAGAAGGATACTTACCATACATTTTCATTTAATCATAACAAACCTATCAAGACCAAAGTCACCCATCCAAACCGCAAGCAAACCCACGCCATAAGCACATCAAAACACATTTTAAAATGTCCATAAGTTCCCAATTACCAAGCAAAAAAGTATTACTTTCAAAACTTAGTCCATCAAGCCAAGGACCTCCACCTGAGAAGAAGAAGCCAGAGAATGGACCTCCAAAGCTTGTTGCTTTTCTTTTCCTTTAGCCATAGTGTCACACACTCAGAGTACAATCACTTAGACAACTCTACCTCACCACAACGGCTACCAACAGAGTATATACGAGCTTGCTAAGTGAGGGAGACCCTCACCTTTAAATAGGATTGACAGATCAGGCTGAACTGCTCGTAACAACCAAGTGCAGCTCCATCGCTCATCCTCGGCCAGTCATTAGTTGAAAGACGTTTTGCCATAAATGGGGCCATGTGTAATGCCAGCAGACGACCTCCAAAATAGGGGTGAATCCACAACTTGCAGATCCAATTCATCACGCATACATGTGCAAGCAAGTGAAATTTATTGTTTCAACCTTAACTCTACAGAGCCATACGATAATGTTACTAATAGTGAGGCCAACATAATGTAAAAGCAAAAAATGACCAACATGTGTGGTCATGAAAAAAGAAAAAACGAAACATGGTCAGGCAAAGAAATAATACCATGTAATTGTGAGCTAAGCAAGCCTATAAAATAGGAAAATTCTCACATCAAGACTTTGTGTGTGTGTCTGTGTGTTCTCTCTCATCTCCCTACATCTAGGGCTCACCCCTTTCAAGTGGGGGGTGTCACTTGCCTACTTGGTGTCTCATGGTAACCTTAGAAAACATTCTATAGATAGTCTAAAATACCTAGAGTTGGCAATAGACTTTCCCATTAATCCCAAGCCGAATGGACTTTAATACCATCCTTTTGGAGGCTTAATTAAGCTTACCCTAAGGCCATTTAAAGCTTCATTGAGTTCACTTTGCTCTTTGCTAGACTATCTCTCCTCTTGGTCCCCTACTGGTCCCTACTGAGATAAGTCCAAGAGCACATATTATTATTATGCCTCTTTCTCCCTTTATCTTCCCATTTTTAATGGCCAATTTAATATGAGAAAATTATTTGGAAAATTAGATATTAGATTTTATGTCATTGAGAGAATTATCATGGATGAATCTATAGCTTATGAGTGCGTGAGTGTGGTTTCTGAAAGTCCACCTAGGAGCCGACATGCAGCACTGCCGACACTGGTGAGGTCTGTGCTACTACGATGAACATGAAGTTGATAGCTTGAGTTGGAGAAGGGTGGGTGATCTATAATTGATGCATGATGAGGCTTACACTATAGGCGGTTGGGTATTGCAGAGTAAGCTACAGCTAGCCATTGAAAAAATAGAGAAGAAGTACAAAGCCTAAGAGAGGGATATGTTCCATGAGTGGGTAGGTGGTTGTTGGCTGTGGTGAGAGAGAGAGAGAGAGAGAGAGAGAGAGAGAGAGAGAGAGAGAGAAAGAGAGAAAGCAATTGTGTGTATGATTGAGGTTGGCCGTTGCCATGCATAACATGAAAAGGTGGGCAAAAATGAGAGATTTTGAGAGAGATAGCACTCAAAAGTTAGGCCACAGTATTTGAATTGTAGTTGTGCGACGCATGTGCATGGTGCCATCATGTAGCTCCAGTAATAGTCTGCAGACTTCTTCTTTTGTGGTTTTTGGTGGCTTGTCATCTTCTACTGCTATTACTATCGAACAATTGTGGTCATCAGAGTTGTTGGCTCATCAAGCAAACGTGGCACCCCTATCCAATCGCATCATGCCACTGGTGTAGCGTGCAGTGTGTTGTTGGATATAGGTAGGGACTGGGATGAGGGAGGTATTGGCGGACAAAAAAAATGGCACCAGAGTGGTGTCATTGTTGGACGTCGAGGGTGGTTTTGATGATAGTCCGTACAACTGGTCATCATCATCGGGGGTCGATCGTACAACGAGGTTGCCGTCTATTGGGGGTCTACCTCGTACCATCCACTATAGTATTGCTTATGTGTAATGCCACTATGGTATTGTTGCTTGCCGTTACCATTACCCAATATGTGGTCTCCTCATAGGTGTTTTTTCCTTAAACTTAATATTTCAATAGATAAAGTTTCCCTCGATCACTACCACTCCTCCTTTTGCATTTTCAATGATCTTACCAATATTTCTCTACATGTTACCTTGCCTGATCATCTTGCCTTCATAAACCATCATCTCACTTCACATCCACACAAAAACCCTCGTTACTCTATACTAAAACCTTGAACTAAGTACTACCTCATGATCTCAAACATATATACCGTTTCATAATTCTTCCATTAGGTCTCCCCAATCTCGAAAAACTTAAAATCCTTCCAAGACACTTGGAGTGCATAAGTGAAGGGTGAGTTTAGGAAATGAAAAGACCATGGAGGTGGGAAGTCAAAAGACTTTCTATGTGCATATAAATAGAGATGGTCAAATGCACCTTATACATTGGTGTTTTTCTTCTTGATTTTCTCTCTTGTAGCGTTTTCAAGCCATTAGAGCAGGTAGGAAAACCTTTTAATTTTTTTAGAGCCATTAGGAAAACCTTTTCTTTCCATTATGTTGTATATATGCTTCATAAAATTTTGTTACTCTGTATCTCCCTCTCTAGACTTACTAACTCGCACTCAACTAATTGCCCTACATGCCTTATTTGTGTAGTACACACAAATAGGCACTTCATTTGTAAATTGTGTGTGTGTGTGTGTGTGTGTGTGTGTGTGTGTGTGTGTGTGTGTGTGTGTGTGTGTGTGTGTGTGTGTGTGTGTTTTAGTCGATGTTTTTTATTTCATCTAATTAATCATCAATCCTTTTTCTACTTTCCATGTTAATCTACCTTAACTAAACTCTAATTGAATTAATCTTTGTTCTCTTCTACTCCTATACAATTCTCCTACTATTATCAATCACTATATCATAATAATAAAGAAGAGACCCTCTTTAATTCTAGAAATCACTAACTATATCTTGCAATCAACACTAGTTACGCAAGTTGAAGCAACTAACAAAGTACTTAGCTGCCGCCTGTAAAAACCTTTAATTTTTGGAGTGTAACCTTGGCACTCATACCACTGCTATAACCAAAAGTGGGGAAGGCATTGCAAAATAGGAATATACTGCAAGCCATAAATTAACAAATTTGCATTCCTGGTAGATCTCGTGAGCATATAATCAAAGTTGTATGCGAACAGAGAGAGACAGAGAGCCAGAGAGAATGAGAGAGCACGTGAGCATATAATCAAAGTCGTACACGAATAGAGAGAGAGAGAGAGAGAGACATAGAGTGAGAGAGAATGAAAGAGTGCACCTCCTACTATGCTAGCACGGTGAGAGAGAAGAGAGGAGAGGAGAGAAGAATAGACACAAGCACTGGGTGCAATCCCCCCCCGTGCAAGAGTGAGCATTTTCCTCTTACGCTATTTATTTATAGATTTCTTGAATGCTCAAAATGAATACAGGCTGCCCGATTGGACATAATAATTCTCATAGCAGAGCACTTGAATAATAAAATGTACATAAAATGTATATCCTTTGGCATAGTCTATAGCTCGGTCATCTTTTTCCACATGTCAGCTGTAGTAACTAACAAACTATCAATTTCTATTACATATACAATGTAGTAGCTAATGCTCTTAGCCACGCATGCCTAAAATCAAGTCTCTTCTCTTCATAGAACTTCAAAGTAAGTTTTGTGAATCTCTAAAGGGTAAATGTAAGCATGATGATGTGTACTCCAAGGTGTAGAGCCATGTCAAAATGACTGATCCTTCTCACTCCAATGGTGGCAATGTGTCTATTTCTTCCACACCCAGTTCTCTTCTGAGTGATGAGCTACAAAGATGGAAGAATATTTCCATAGATGATGGGTACATACTCCACAAGGGGAGAGTTTGTGTACCAACAGACATAGACATTCGGCACAAAATTCATTATGAATGTCATGATAAGGGGAGAGTTTGTGTACCAACAGACATAGACATTCGGCACAAAATTCTTTATGAATGTCATGATAGTCCTAGTGCAGGGCACCCAAGCATAAAGAAAACTTATGCACTCATAGGATGACAATTTCACTAGCCAGACAGGCTCGCATGGGTATGTTCAAGAATATGTCTTACATTGCAAAAAATGTCAAGTTAATAAAGCAAAGCACCTGAAGGCAAGAGGCCTCTTGCATCTTAGGAGATTCCCAATGGTAAACGGGAGAGCATCTCTATGGAATTTATTGTGGGTCTCTCAAACACTATACAAGGTCATATTTTCGTATGGGTGGTTGTCAATCGGTTGACAAACTTTGTAAGTTTATTTCGACCAAGTCTACTATAAAAACTCCGGAGTTAGCCAAATTATTTGTTGACGATTTGTATATGGATTGTTCATCAATATTGTGAGTGATCATGACCCCAAGCTTGACAATCATTTCTAGAGAGCCGTGTTTAAACGATTGGGAAAACAACTTAAACTCATTACTGCAGATCATTCAGAGACAAATGGTCGAACTGAACGTGCTAATCAAGTGCTAGAGGATATGCTAAGAGAATATGTTAGCAAAAAGAAATCCAATTGAGAAGATTATCTCCCTATTTTAGAGTTTTCTTACAATAATGCAAAGCATGTTACGACTAGGTTTAGTCCTTTCATGCTTATGTATGGTTTTCAACTTGGTGATATAGGTTTTCAACCTAGATCACCAGTTACAGTGGGGTTGGCGATTGAAAAACTTCAACAGGTCAAGAAATTTATTGAAGATCATATGGATATTGTCATGTAGCTTATAATGGCTACATTGAGATCGATCACTTTTTGACCATTGAGTCAAAAAACCAAGGTTCAGGCCGCCCGATCATAGCGCACGCGAGCGATCGGACAAACGTGGATGTCATGCCACAGATTATAATTTTTTTGGGAATGAGGGGTAAGCATCATTCTCTTGTAGGTTGGGTGGTGAATATCAAGACCTGACCCTCTTGGGTAGTTTGCCCATAGCGGCACTATAGGCATCTAACAATGGCAATGGTATTAGAGCTCGGGTCATGTTCTACGCGTGAACGAATCCACCCAATCTTAAGCCTGCTAATATCCTTACGGAGACAGAGCTCTCTAGCTGAATACTCAAATATTTTAATGCCAAGTTGACCTCCTTAGGAAAAGTACAGGTTGATGTAGTCACGACTCTACAGAGGTTCTCCACATGTCTAGACGCACGGATAGTCGCTTTAGTTGCATCTCCTCTTTCTTTGAGTAGAAGGACACCCGCAACACAAGTGGTCATGGCCTTACTCATGGTTACAAGAGTCTAGGGCAATGCATCTATGGGGCCATCCATAGAGACAGCCTTGACTTTGCTCAAGGGTTTCAAATTGCCTAGTTTTTGGGGCAAGGAAAGAGATTGGAACAAAGATTACGTGAGCATGTTCCTAACAAAGTGGTCATATATTCATGTGCTATGAAAGCATCCTAGTTGTGTGCTCGCCGTGTGCAACCCATAAAGGCTAGTTTCTTATTGACTGGCAAGGCGTACAAGTAGGGGGAGTTTGACCACTCTGTCCTGCCACTTGGGTAGAGTTTGAAACAATGTTTCAAAAAGAATTCTTGTCAGGAAATGAGAGAAAGAGAAATTGGGAGTTATGGGACAAGTGCTCAATGGAGAACAAGTCCCTAACTCAGTACATCTCAGACTACAGAGAGATAGTACTCAAGTTAAAGGGAATTGATGCATTTCAGACTTTGCAGGGCTTTAAGAGGGGTCTCGCAAATGACTATCTTGAGTACGTTGAGCCTCTTCAGTTGAAGGATTTATCTAAGAGAATCAAATATGCACACATCTAAGATGACATCAAGCACCATGGTGCACGAGATGGGGCAAGTAGGGCTGGAAAAAAAAAAGAGAAAAAAGGGTCAAGATTAAAAGAAAGGGGTTTTGTAGTGAGAGGCAGGGGGAGAGGAATGACGAGGGTGGTCAAGGTGATCGTTGGACTAAAAAACTGCATTCATTTAAAAACAAAAGAGAATCCAAGCTGCAAAAAAAAGAGAGCTATGCTAAAGCGCAAAAGGAAAATCGGTGCTTTAGTTGCAATGAGGTGGGACACACCAAAGCCAAACACCCAAAGCTCAAAGCTAGCATGAGTGTTAGCGAGCTTAAGAGAGATGGTAAATCCTCTAGGCAGTTGCACACAGTGCAGATGCTTCCTCTCAACTCCGGAGTTCAAGGAGGTGACAATGTGCCACTATGATGATTGCCATGCTTGTTTGGTGACATCTGCTATGTGGCAGCCTAGTGTAGATTTGCATGACATGATGCACATGTATGACACATAGGTGGCCGTAGTCACTATTTTCATAGATGATGGAGCTAGCCATAACTTCTTTAAATACTCATTGATTAATAAAATTAAGGTTGCTTGAGACCGTGAGCGATCGTGAGTACACTGTCGGTTTGACCAATGGTTATAACAAGACGATATGGAATATTGTAGACTTGGGAGTTCCATTAGCTTGACTTTCAGATCATGTATTTGGATAGAGTAGATGTGTACCTAAGCAGAGAGTGGTTGTACAACATGGACCCTAGTCTAGTGAGGAGTTAATTGCATAATTCACTATAGTTTGAGCATGGTGGTAGGATCATCACCCTATAGGGTGACCGTAGTGTTCCCTCTACTCCTTTCATCTCTTCCATGGAGCTATACAGAGCAATCCACAGAGGCGAGATAGCAGAGATGTTACCCTCTTTTAAATTATGTTGTTTTAAGTGAAAGTAATAATGAAAGGGCAAGGGAACTGGAACATGCTCATCACCACTTAGCCATGCCCTATATAGGCCCTTGGCCTTCTAAATATAGGGACCCCATTGACTGCATGTCCGTCCTGGCCCTTGGCCGTGCCTGGTCTTACCCTTGGCATGACATTACTCCCCCCTTGGAGAAGCGTTTTCGTCCTCAAAAACAAGAGTGATGTACACTAATGTTTTTTATAGTGGCATCCTTCATGGATCCAACTGTTTGGTTGACCGGAACACGGTTCAGCAGGAGGTTCAATGAAACCAAGAGTAACATCTTGATTTTTCACATTGTTGTCCATTTGCAATCGTCTTGTGTTTCCGATTCCTATCCAATCTTAGTGTATAGACTCCATTTCGAACACACATGAGTATGCAACACGATTTTTCACACAAAGACGTACCCTGAAGAGTGCCTCTTTTCACTTTCCATGAAAGTAACTTGCTAACATAATTCATCAGCCAAGTTTAAGTCCTTGACTTGTTTTTCAATTCAAGCAGTAAACAACCCCACCATAACTAGTGTTCACGGTTGAGAACTTGATTTATACATGAAGAGACTACACCTAGTCGCAAACATGCTTTAACTTATGGTAAGCACACTCCAAGTAGAGCAATAAATGCTTACTGATTGGATCGCTTGGTGCTAACATACCCACTTGGCATATCCTTCAGCACAAGATTACACTTTGTAATTTGCCTATCCCCTTGGATAACTGACAATACTGAGGCGTGTTTTCCCTCGCGGTTTGCTATGATACCAGTGAAAGGGCAAGGGAACTGGAACATGCTCATCACCACCCAGCCATGCCCTATATAGGCCCTTGGCCTTCTAAATATAGGGACCCCTTGACTGCATGTCTGTCCTGACCCTTGGCCATGCCTGGTCTTACCCTTGGCATGACAAATAAAAGTGTTTTTGTAGTTGAAATTGTAATTAATATTTGCATAGACAAACACAACTAAAAGCATTGCCTTGGACAAGACCCACTATTTGAGAACCCTAATTGGCATGCATGTGATTTAAAATGAAAAAATCCAAGGCAAAAGAGACCCTTAAGAAAAAGTACGTAGATGCTTTAATGAATTTATTAGAGGAGTTTCAGGATGTAGTTCCTGGTGATTTACTAGATGGCTTGCCACCATCTCGGGAAGTAGACTACAACGTCAATATTTTGCCGAGTTCAAAATTTGCTTATAGATTAAGCCACTCCAAAACACAGGAAGTGGAAAAACAGCTCACAAAATACTTGAACAAAGGCTTCGTTAGGCCTAGTTCTAGCCATGGGCATCACCTATTCTTGTGGTAAAGAAGAAGGATGGATCTATGCAGATGTGGGTAGATTATAGAGCTCTTAATCAGATAACGATTAAGAACAAGTACTTTATGTCACATACGGATGGGTTATTTGATCAACTCTTTGGGTTTCAAAGTATTTTCAAAGATAGATCTAAGATTTGATTATCATCAGGTCAGAACTAGGCCAAAAGATGTCGTGAAGACAACATTTTTTCCGTTTTGGGCATTTTGAGTTCTTGGTTATGCCATTTGGGCTACCCAATGCACAAGTGACATTCATGATGCCGATGTTTAACATTTTACGTCCATACTTAAGAAAATTTGTACTAGTTTTCCCAGACTATATACTAGTTTATAGCAAATTTAGAAAAGAACACTTAGAATATTTGCATCGTTTAGTGTTTGAATATCAAGAAAACACAAATTACTTGTGAAGAAAAAAAATTTTGATTTCTTTGAGACTAAGATTCATTTCTGGGTCACATTATATCCGCGAAAGGAGTGCATATGAAATCTGAGAAAGTAGAAGCTATTCTCAGGTGGGCAACACCATAAAATCTCAATGAATTGCTGAGGTTTCTTGGTATATCAGGCTTTTAATAATAATATGTAAACGACTACGTGAAGATCACAATCCCATTGATGGACCAGTTGAGGTAAAAAAGTAAGAATATAAGTTGGGGGGAAACCCAATACAAAAGCTTTGAAAAGCTTAAGCTGGCTATAACAACTGCACCTACATTCACTATAGTGGATCCGAATGAGCCATTTTCCTTGGAGATAGATGCAAGTAATGGAGTCGTTGGAGCCGTGCTTATGTAAAGGGGATGCCCGATTGCATTTGAAAGCAATAAGTTAGATCGTGCCCAACATAACTACTTGACTTATGAGTGAGAGTTATTGGCTATAGCATATGCACTTAAAAAGTGGAGGCACTACTTATACGGTGCTACTTTTGAGGTTCAGATGGACAAGATTCTGAAATGGCTTTCAAGTTAAAATAAAATGAGGGGTAGAACCGCTCAATGGGCCAAGATCCTACAGAAGTTTTGACCTTCAAATACGTTACCAAAGAGGTAAATATAATGTAGTGGAAAATTCACTTAGTCACATGCCACAAATTAATGAATTAAGCTTCACAATCTTCAAGAATGAGTTCTTGGAGTCACTATGTGGCTTATGTGAGCACAATCCATCCTTTACAGAGGTCTAACATGCGGCACACGATTGCACTACTTCACAAAGTGACCACCTTCCTCATTGGCATGTAGTGCTAGTTTGATTTGAAGAGACAAGCCGTAGGTGCGACAAATAGGGCAGCAAGAGTTACTACAGAGAGGATAACCGAGACATTTTGGTATAGTTTGGGACTGGAGAGCTCTGAGGTAGATCCTTCATCGCCTTTGACAGCTTCGGCTTCAAAGGGGGGTGATAAACTTCGTCGGGGGGAGAAGTATGCTAACTACTCCATTGAAGACAGGTACTTACTTTACAAGGGTAGAGTGTGCATACCAACCATTGTTGCTCGCGCATGCATTCTTAAAGAAAGCCACGATAGTCCAAGTGTCGATCATCCTGGGATTCAAAGGACATGTACAGTAGTTAAGAGACAATTCTATTAGCCTAGCTTGTTTAAGGACGTCCATTATTATTTGCTAAACTGTAATAAGTGTCAGATCAATAAACATGAGCATCTCAAGGTTGGGGACTACTCCATACTTTGAAGATACCTCAAGGGAAATGGGTAAGCATTTCCATGGAATTCATTATTGGTTTACGAAAGACTAGTTGAGGGAATGACTCAGTGTAGGTGGTAGTGGATAGATTAACCAAAATGGCAGAGTTTATTGCCATGGAAAATGGTTAAAACGCAAGAGTTGGCAAAACTCTTTATTGAATATCTCTACGAGCTATATGGCCTACCCACAGAGTCTTCAAAAAATTGGATACTACTCCTATGAGTACAACAGAACATTCACAGTCTAATGGCCAAATCGAAAGGGTTAACCAAATCTCACAGGATAAGTTGCATTCTTATGTAAGTAAGAAACAATCTAACTGGGAAGAATACTTACCCATTTTTGGAATTTGCTTATAACAATTTCAAACATGCAGCCAACTGGATTTACACCATTCATGTTGATGCATGGTTTCCAACCGAGATCTTATAGCTGTAGGCCTAGAGAAGGAGAATATTCAATTTGTCAAGGATTTCCTTGAAGATATAAATGATATGCTGAAAGCAACAGAGAAAACCATGCATAGTGCACATGATCATGCTAAGACATATGATGATAAAGGATGAAGAAAAGTACCTAGGTGACTTCATATTTCCTAAAGGTTTTTGCGAAGTTAGAAACCATGAAAATGGGAAAGTGTGACAAACTTTCTCATAGATACTGTGGTCCCTTGGAAGTTTAAAAAAAATTTGTGGATGTAGCATATAAAGTTGAGCTATTGAAAAGTTCTCAAGTTCACCCTCTCTTCCACGTTAGTAAATTGAAGAAATCAGTTCACGATTTGGAGAACATAGTTTCTCTAGAGATTTTGGGCGAGTTGATAGAGCCACAAAAGGTACCACATGAACCAAAAATGATTCTAGGGCATCAAGATAGGCAAAAACTTTATAAAGTGTACCAGCAGGTACTAGCTAAGTGGACAAACTTAGAGGAGATACTAGTTAAGTGGATATAGACTTAGGAGAGGAAGCGGCAACTTGGGAATGCTGAATTGCGATTACCAATGTGCTTTGTCAAGCATTAGTTAAGTGGAAAGACCCACCTAAAAAAGGTGCTACTCGGGAAAACATTAGTGTTCTTAAGAAGAAATACCCAAGGCGGGAGTAATGTTAGGCCAAGGACAATGTGAACCTGCAAGGGCTCGGGGGTTTCCCTATAAGTAGGCATATGGATGGGTGGAGAGCTATGCTTCATATCCCCTAGCCTCAAACTTGTAAAGATTGCATGTAGGAGGTGTTCATATGTGGCAATAAGGTATCTGTTAATTTGTTGCTTACATCCAACTCTTCAAAATTTGAAACAACCTCAAAAGGGGGTAAAACTGTAGGTCACATATATAGAAAACTCTTGGATGGCAGAGTGTACCAAATATCATTCAAACTCAAAAGCATCTTGACATTACATGCACACATACACACAAAATCTCACTAGGCAAAGGCTCTGATAACAAAATGTTTAAAAGCAATGATGAATACGACAAGGATGAGAGTAGACACACATGAAGTCATAATAACCCAAAAGTGATAGTAGCCATAGACTTTATTAGAAATATAATATACATAAAGTAGAGCAAATGGTGTTTAAGTGGCCTATCACTATATGGATGGGGAGAACAACCCTAAGGAAAAAAGTGTTTTCTTATAAGCTCATACAATGCACAACGGAGAGGCATCTAACAATCCGATCATTCATAAGGTCGCTTGCAAACTCTCACAAGTCCCAACTCAATGTTATTTCTTATCATACTTGCTTCTCTTGTTACGGTGCCTACAGACTTGAGCAAAAGATCGAGAGTGGAAAAGATGTAGGTTTGTTATGATAGAGTACATTATTCATCCATGAAGTCGAATGATTCCATGGACCTCAAGGAAATCAACATGCTCCCAAGGCTAGCATCATCGAAATTTTGTAGGGATGATACTATCAAACAAACATTTTATGGCAATGCCTAGCCCTTGTAGAGCAGATTCAAGTTTTTGTAATTTAAGCTTGCACCCTACTAGTGCCAAAGGCGAGAAAACACCTTCCATTGCTCTGATTGTATGTAGGAACCTAAGGAAGTTAGTTGAAAAGTGGATTTGAACTACCATAATACTAATAGCAATTGTTTCTCCCACATTAAAAAAAAAAGAGAGAGCACTTTATCTAGCTCACTCGACCATTTTTTGAAGTGGTTAAATACGACACTTTATTGGAATGCATGATACCCATATCGGAACATATTTACAAAGGACTTTTACTGGACATATTGCATGTGGAGGAAAAACTAGGCCTACTTACACAAGAGTGGTTTGTGAGGAACCATTTACCGATACATGCATTGACATACATACATGCATGGGCACATCTTCGGTAGGAAACACGCATGCACCTCTCTTGTGGCACGCAAACTTCAAAAACACACAGCCTAAAACATTCACAAACTAAATTTGACCAACTTCGGAGGAACCATTTACCGATACATATGTGCATGCATGGGCACATGCACCTCTCTTGTGGCACACAAAACTTCAAACAGACAGCCTAAAACATTCACAAACTAAATTTGACCAACTTTGGAGGAAGACGAGGACGCTTTCAAAACGTTACGAAAATGGCTAACGGAAATGGGAGAGACCGCATTTCTCCATTGTCTCTGAGCACATAGCTAAAGTCTCGCCATAGCCAGGCACGGAGCAGAGAGAAACAAATTCAAGCAGGAGCGGGATAGTTTTACTATCTCGCAGGAGCCATCTGAGTGGGATAGAGTAACATAGCTTCGCCATGAATAAACCATGGGGGATCGGGGCATGGGCAGCTGAGGCGGAGCGCGAAGAAGCCGAGGAGAAGGAAAGGGCGGCTGCGGCTGCTGCAGCTGCTGTTGCAGCGCCTCCCATGGAAGCTTTTCCTACCTTGGGTGAGGCTCTTTCTGTGAAGCCCAAAAAGAAGAAGCAACAGACCTTTTCCCTGGCAGAGCTTACCATTGGCACATCTGTTGCTCCCGGCAGCAGGTCTCGCTCCATGTCAGATTCACGTGGCCTCACAGCAGACGAAATGATGATGCTTCCTACGGGTCCCCGCGACAGATCCGGCGAGGAGGAGCACCGAGGAGGTCTTGGCGGAGCTTTTAGGGATTATAGAGATTACAACAGGACAGATCGTGAGCAAGGAAGGACTGGATATGGGGGCAGTGCAGGTTTTGACCGTGACAGAGAAGGCAGTGGATTTCTTCGTGACAGAGAAAGAGACGAGCCCTCGCGGGCTGACGACAGCAGCGACTGGAGCTCTTCGAAGAAGCCTGTCTATTCGGGTGGCTATGATGGGGAGAGGAGAGGATCCCGCCTTGGTGATCGAGAACCATTGCCTCCTTCTCGTGCTGATGAAGTTGGAAATTGGGGCTTGGTGAAGAAGTCGCTACCTCTGACAACTGCTGATGCAAGGTCAAGTGGCAGAAGGGATGCCTCTGATCAGTATTCTCGTGCAGATGACACAGAAAGTTGGGCCTCAGCCAAGAAGCCACTACCACCACGCCCAGTGGCTCAGGATGTGGCAAATTTGCAGTCCCGTGCAGATGAGGCAGATAATTGGTCTTCTTCCAAGAAGATTTTACCCCCAGAAACCAAGCAGGCTCCACATGTACAAGACATGAGGGAGGGCAGGTGGGGAAGAAGGGCAGATTTGCAAGGTATTGTGGAATCACAAAGAAAGCCTCTTGTAATAGCGCCAAGAAGCCAGTCAAGTCCTCCTCATCAATCAGATTTTGGCATTGATAGTGCAGCTACATCAGATGCACCACTGCCTAAGAGCAAGCCGAATCCATTTGGATCTGCACGCCCTCGTGAAGACGTTCTTTCTGATAGAGGGATTGATTTACCAAGGCCTAAGGATGAGCAAGATAGCAGGCCATCTAGTAGCCATTCCAGTAGGCATGACATTTCAGAGAGCACTCATGAACCTGTTGTGCAAGCTAGGCCAAAGGTGAATCCTTTTGGGAATGCGAAACCTAGGGAAGTTCTACTACAAGAGAGAGGCAAAGATTGGCGGAAAATGGACTTTGAGTATGAACACCGTGGTGTCGACAGGTATGTGCCTTCTCTTGGTTGGAAGTACCTTGCCTTACTGCCATGCAATGCTAACTGTGAGATGGAAGGTTAATGATGTTGCTTGCATGATGTGCATATATCTTGTAAAGCTGGATGTTGTTGCTCTCGTGTCATGTGTTAGTCTTGAAGGCAGCAAAAAAATGCTAAATTGGAAAAGGTGTTTTTATCATTATTTCTGTAGGCATCCAGACCAACATGCTATGTATAGCAGTCTTATTGGACGAGTTTACCATGTTGTCAGTCTGAGCCAATCATGGTTCCCACTCTTTTCATCTTGCTTATGTCTATTTGTTTTCTTGCTGTGCACATTGACCTTGAGATGGCTTTCTTATACTAAAACAGGGGTCTGGGATTTACTGATTTCGCCTACCAAGTCATGGTTGCTAGCTAAGAAACTTACTTTTGTGGGTTGTGTGATGGATTGCTCAATCTTGGTAGAACGGTGTGGCTTAAGAAGTGTAGGTAGCCTATTGAGTTGAAGTGCGAGCTACATGATAGAAGCTTTGACCATAGAAATAGGGTAGATGCAACTCACGTTATAGTTGCAGCAAATGGGGGAAATGATCCTTTAGGTGGGGAAATGTGGAAACGCTTGGAAAATGTGGGGAAACGTTTCCTCATGGGAAATGGCGCCGCATGTGTTTCCCCTGTCCAAGGGACGTGTTTCTCCAATTGTTTCCCTCGAGATGCTGAAAGGGAAAATGCAAGCTAGGGCTGAATGTACTCGTGAGAAGATCTCCTCAAAGATGAGAACAATATAGGCACATGGCATGAGATTGATGATCAAGAAATTAAAGGTGCTGAAGAGCTTGTCAATCAATGAAGAAAATTTGATCCAGAAGATGATGAGTCATCTCATCATGGCTGCCCTAGTATCTAGGACACTGGCTTTTTCCTCTCAAGTTTCAACTTTTGCCAATCTGCTTTAATCATGTCATGCTGTCTTAGCTTTCAGCCCCATCAAGTCTTATTATTAGAGTCATCAATCCAACGACTCAGTCTTCTTGTAAGAGTCGGCTGTCTTGGCAAATAGGCCTTCCTCTATCATCTACTTTGTTCGTTTATAGTTAACTTGCGGCCCCCGCCCCCGCCCCCCCCCCCCCCCCCCCCCAAAAAAAAAAAAAAAAAAAGGGTCTGCATGATGATGTGGTGTTTCCATTTCCCCCATCTTGAAAGTTTTTATTTCCATTTTTTGGTTTCCCCATATTATGCTCAAGTTGAATTACAACTTTCTTTCTAGGTCTAGCATCCTATGATGATGATAAATTTTTCTGAAGGAGGGCTCTAAACCTCAAAGCCATTGCTAACCTCAAATCCATTGCTGCCATGCTTTCCTAAAGCAACATATACCCTAATCGTGCTCATTATTTAATGATATAAGTGCATTTTCATATTCCTAATTGTCAACTAACTTAGATATTATTATGTCCTTTAGTACCGTGCCCTTTCATCATTTCACTATCAACCATGTTGAACCTCTAATGTTTGATGTCCTTCGAGGTCCATGATTTGTTTTTATGTGGATCTATTTCAAGTGGCATGATTGAGTGATAAAGGCTTAAAATAGAATTTCTCTACCCTGTGCAAGGCCTTTCTATCAGGTGCAGCAGAAGGGTTTAAGGTTTTAGCTTTGATCTAGTACTCCCACTTGAAAGAGAATCTGAACTAAAGACAATGAAGGAGAGAGAGAGAGAGAGACAGAGAGAGAGAGAAAAGAGAGACGACATTGCATGACGGGTCCCAACCACCCTCAAGGGCCCCCTTGCTCTATTGCCAGAGCAAGTACTTGCTTTATTTACTTGCACCAATGTTTTTACAATGATCCTAGATGTTGAGATGCTGATGAGTACTTGCTAGAGATGCTTGGTACTGCGAGAAGATGCTTGGTATGGCGAGGCTAAGGCTGAAAACTGATGGCTGAAAGTGCTGATGTTGCGGCTGAAAAACGTTGATGCTGAGTGCTGAGACTGCTGAAAAAACGTTGATGCTGAGGCTGAAAACGCTGAATGCTGGTATTGAAAACGCTGGTGGTACTGGTGCTGAAAATTCTGAGTGTTGGTACTGAAAAGACTGGTGGTACTAGTGCTGAAAACGCTGGTACTGATGGGCTGAAAACGCTGGTACTGCGGGTACTATTGGTGCTGGTACTACTACTAGTGCTTCTTGCTAATCAAGCACTCATTGGACTGCCTATATACTGCCATAATGCTGGGTCGAGCAGCATGCTTTGCAACTATGATCATCATAAAAAAATGAAGTCAGAGTGTCACTTATTAATAAATTGACACAAGGGACTGTTCACGTAACTGAATGCTTAAATGATTGTACTGTGCAAGAGAAGGTATGCAACTATGACCTGCCTGGGCATGGACGTCTTGCTAGAGGCTCACAAAGTGCCAGGCTAGATCCTATGCTAGACTAAGACTGATGCTAGATTGTAGCAGAAGCTTGTCCACGTGGCGCAACTACAGTGCGCACGTGACATCCCCCCTGTTAAAGGTGAGGCATAGCTGCCGAACTTCTTCCATTGGATGCTTTTTGTACTTCATGCTTCCGATGCTTGGGGATGCATAAACCGATGAAAACTCCTCCACACTTGCGGATATTGCGGATGTAGGAATTGCTATGATGTAAACACAGACCATACGAGTTACTAGGTAGCCTTACTACTGTCGCAGAATACTAGCCTTATTGCTGACTTTGCCTTGTGAGCAAGTACTACCACTTGAATGGTCCGGTCATGAAAACATTGCGGGTGAAGATGAAAGGTAAGGGTGCTCGGAGGTATTTCCAATGGTTCCACGTACAGAAGTGGATGCACGCTAAATGCGAATGCAAATGTTGAAGAGGGTTAGGGATCCTATCTCCAGCTCCTTCATTATGTGCATTCGAGGCAAGCAAATCTTGGTATTCAAGATATGGATTTTTGTGTATCCGATGTTGATCTTCGTTCAAAGACATGGCGATGAAGACGGGAGGGCGCGCGATGCGCGATGCACTAAGGGTGGCAGTGGCTAAGAAACCCGGGATCGAGATGCAAAGCTTCTTTGAGGGAAAAAAACCGAGAGAGGTTCTTTGTTCTTCTTGGGTTCTTTAGGTTCTTCCCTTGAGTTCGTGAAGCCGAAGCACGCACAAAG
This sequence comes from Adiantum capillus-veneris, assembly GCF_014529385.1. Lineage (NCBI taxonomy): Eukaryota > Viridiplantae > Streptophyta > Polypodiopsida > Polypodiales > Pteridaceae > Adiantum > Adiantum capillus-veneris. The sequence goes on from NC_140957.1 coordinate 70,584,916, forward strand.
CTCTGATACGTTGATGTTGAGGGCTAAAAAAATGTTGATGCTGAGGCTGAAAACACTGAATATTGGAACTGAAAACGTTGGTGGTATTGGTGCTGAAAACGCTGATGTAAGGTGCAGCGGAAGTGAATGCTGAACTTTGCTCAAGATGAGTGCTTTGAACTGTGCTCAAGGTTCCTTTTACTTACGGAAGGGAGAGCCTCCCGTTCCTTTAGTGAGAGAGTGCAATGGACACAAACAAAGTAGTGAACACTGTGAATGAAGGTGCTGAGACTGAGAGATAGAGAGAGAAGAATACGACACCAGAATGTTGTCAAACCCTCCTCCGAAGGCCCCACTCTCTATGGCGAGAGCGGTCTACTATTGATTGCACAAATCTCTACAATGCTTTGGACTTGCCGACGATGTCGACGACGACGAGACGGGCTGAAATCTGAAAATGCTAATGGTTGAAATTTGCAAATCTTTATCTGCTGAATTTTGACTCTATGTCGATGTCGATGACGATGACGATGACGACGATGCAACTACGACGTGTTGAAATCGCAGTTGTTGAAATCTGCGTTTCCGGGCTGAACTGCAAACTACGTTGAATTTGACCGTGCAGCGAGGATTTGCTGCGGGAAGGTGAGATTTGCGAGGTTTGGGACTTCTACTGCGGTGTCTGACTGTTGAAAACTAACAACGTTGGTGCTTATTGAGGTTGCGTCGCGATGAATCTGCAAAACGCCGAGGCTGATCTGCAAATAAAAAACTCTAGGGCTGATTCTGTCCTGCTGGAGAAATTTGCTAACGCTAGGACTGATCTGTTGTGTTGCTGTGGAATCTGCTAACGCTAAGGCTGATCTGCTATCTTGCTGTCGCCGGGGCTGATTTGCAATGCCAACGCCAGGGCTGATCCGTCATGCAAAAACGCTAGGCTTTCAGATGGGCTGGAAATGCTAGGTCTGTTGCGGGAAGTTGGTCTTGCTGAGAAGGTGCCTGTTGAACGCGAAGTTCCTGTTGCCTCTTCTGCCCATAAGTGCTAGCGCTAGGTTTGCTTATATACTTGGCTATTGAATTTGCTCTACCTAGTTCCCAACAAAAGTCACTTAAAAATAATAAGTGAAAATTGGCTAAAATAGGGAAAAATAGGTCTATGCACTGTAAAATGCTCCTGATAAGTTCTGATGGAAATCTGATGATCATGCTGTGTGCAACTAGAGGATATGCGTGTCTGGACATGCACGGTCTGCGAACAGACTCACAAAAGTGCCTGAACACTTCCTAATCTAGGCTGACTGAACTGAACTGAACCCATGTCATGAAGTAGCTTGTCCACATACACACAGAGTTAGATGTGCACGTGACATCCCCTCCTTTTCAAAGTGAGGTACTAGTACCAAACTGTATGGCGTCGAGGGAGATCGCCAACTGCGTCTAGAATCCTGGGAAGGACTCTTCGCCGGCCCACTCTGATGCGTGGGTCATGCGATACTTGAACTTCATAAAGATTTGCAACGCTTGCTTCTTTGGGCCGTGCCGAAAACGACAGTCATCTGTAGCTCCTTCAATGCTTCAACTTCGTCTATAGTCATGCGTCTACCTTCTTCAAGAATCTCCGAGGCTGAAAATTCCTGAAACCACTTACAACACAAAAACATGAACATACCCATTCTATGTAAAGTGGTTGGAAAAATTCTAGTCTTTCTAAAAAACTATGCATGCAATGTAGATGAGCAGATAGACGCAGTGCCAAACCGTTCATCAAACACACGCAAACAATGGAATCGAAACTTTGTTTTTCTGATCTAAATCAATCAACTATAGCAAATCACAATGAAAATGCCGATGCTTGATGCTCAATCCTTCTTGTGCTCTTTCTGATACTGTGTCATGCCAAGGAAGAGACATGGAATGTGAATTCCTTGAATGCGAACTTTTCATCTTTTCATGAATAATCCGCATACATCCGTGCTCATTCACGAGTGAATCGTGCTCAGCGTACAATATGTCACGCATGTGAAAAGGGATCACATAAGGATGGTGACTAAAGTACAGGAAAGCATCACGAATGAAACAGTCGAACAATGCGTGCTGACTAATCATTCGAATACATAATACTTCCTGTGGGGGTTCTTTGGACCTCGACTCGAGAGCCAAGATCATTTCTTCGTGATCTATCGAATCTTCCTGTGGGGGTTCTTTGGACCTCGACCTGAGAGCCAAGATCGGTTCTTCGTGATCTATCGAATCTTCCTGTGGGGGTTCTGTGGACCTCGACTCGAGAGCCAAGATCGGTTCTTCGTGATTGATCGAATATGCAATGAGGTTAGCTTCACTAGAAAAAGTATCAACTAAACCATCATCCTTGTGAACAATCACATCTTTTTCTTGCAAATCATCATGCTCGTGAACAATCACATCTTGATCATGCAAATCATCATGCTCGTGAATAATCACATCGTGATCATGCAAATCATCATGCTTATCATTATCATGCAAATCATGTAATTCTTGTGTCGTGGTTTGAAGAATACAAGACTGAGAGAGTCTCCTTCTCCAGGTTCTGTTCAATCTGCCCTTGCACATTAGAAAAGAGTCGCAACAACTCTTCGCATTCACGTGCTATGTCTGCCATTCTTTCGTGGTACTTACGATCAATTGCTACCTTTCTTTCTGCTGTTCTTTCTTTGTTTCTAACTTCCTCCCGTCCCCTGCCGTCCCCTCCCGTCCCTTGCCGTCCTCGGAATGTTTTGCCTCACTTGGCAAGCCATTTGCCGTCCGTCCCCACCCGTCCCCGTCCCAGAACCGGGCGTCCCCTGTCCCTAGGCTCCGTCCCCTCCGTCCCCTGTTACTATGGCTTTTTCCCACCTCACGTCGATTGGCCGGCCGCTAAGTGCACGGTCCACTTTCAATGAGTGAAAAGAGAACAAGGGGAGGCTCGACAAGCCCTTCTTTCTTGGGTTTCCTGTCACTCTTCAAAACACGATTAGGAATCGACACGCCCAAGTGGACTTGGGTTACGTGCGACCGCAACAAGCAAAAAAAAATTCTATGGTTCTTGTGGTTCTTTCCTTGGGACTTTGAGTGATACAGAACATTGCCAAAGCTCTGATACCAATGTAAGGTGCAACAGAAGTGAATGTTGAACTTTGCTCAAGATGAGTGCTCCGAACTATACTCAAGGTTCCTTTTACTTACGGAAGGGAGAGCCTTACGGAAGGGAGAGCCTTCCGTTCCTTTAGTGAGAGAGTGCAATGGACACAAACAAAGTGGTGAACACTGTGAATGAAGGTGCTGAGATTGAGAGATAGAGAGAGAAGAATACGACACCAGAATGCTGTCAAACCCTCCTCCGAGGTATGGATTTATTGTGTGTGCTAATACTGGGCTTGATCTTCAACTGCAAACGCTTGGCTGAATCTGCACTTGTAGAAAACGCTAGGCTTGTTCTTTGGCTGAAAACGCTATGTTTTTCGCCCCGGGGGTCTTGCTGAGAAGGTGCACTGTTGGATGTGTAAGGTGCAGCGGAATGAATGTTGAAATTGCTCAAGATGAGTGCTCCGAACTGTGCTCAAGGGTTCCTTTTACTTACGGTCTCCCTTCCGTTCCTTTTAGTGAGAGAGTGCAATGGACACAAACAAAGTGAATGGACACTGTGAATGAAAGTGCATGAGTCTGAGAGACAGAGAGAGAAGAATATGACACCAAAATGTTGTCAAACCCTCCTCCGAAGGCCCCACTCTCTATGGCGAGAGCGGTCTACTATTGATTGCACAAATCTCTACAATGCTTGGACTTGCCGACGATGTCGACGACGACGAGACGGGCTGAAATCTGAAAATGCTAATGGCTGAAATCTGCAAATCTTTATCTGCTGAATTCTCACTCTATGTCGGTGACGATGTCGATGGTGACGATGCGACGACGACTCGCTGAAAACGCAGATGCTAAAATCTGCGTTTTCAGGCTGAATCTGTAAACCTTGTGGAATCTGACCGTGCGACGAGGATCTGTTGCGGGAAGGTGAGATTTGCGAGGTTCGGGGGTTGTTCTGCTGTGTCTAAAGGCTAAAAACTGAAAACGCTGATGCTTCTTGGTGTTCGGTCGCGGTGAAACTACAAAACGCTATGCTGATGCAAAAACGCTAGGGCTGAAAATTGTCTTCTGTTGCTGACGGTGGCCTTGCAATGCAAAACGCTAGGCTGATCTGCTGTGGTCTGGTCGCCAAGCTGATGCAGAAGCAAAACGCTAGGCTGATCTTGTCCAAAACGCTAGGTCATTGCTGGGGACGCAAAAACGCTTGGCCTGTTGGGTCCTGTTGAGAAGGTGCCTGTTGAACTGAGTTCCTGCTGCCTCTTCTGCCAGAAAGTGCTAGCGCTAGGTTTCTACTTATACAAACTTAGCAAAATTGCCCTACCTACTTTCCAACAAAAGTCACTTAAAAATAATAAGTGAAAAATGTCAAAAATAGGGAAAATAGGTCTATGCATTGTAAAAATGCTACTGATGGGATCTGACTGGAATCTGATGGTCATGTTGTGTGCAACCAGAGGATATGCATCTAATCTAAGTGACTGGTCATGCACGGTCTGCGAACAGACTCACAAAAGTGCTAGATCACTTACTATTCTAGACTGACTTGACTGAACTGAACCGTGGTCATGCTTTAGCTTGTCCACGGACACATAGGGTTGGATGTGTCACGTGACATCCCCTCCTTTTCAAAGTGAGGTACTGGTACCAAACTGTATGGCGCTGAGGGAGATCGCCAATAGCATCCGGAATCCTGGAAGGGACTTTTCGCCGGCCCACTCTGATGTGTGGGTCGTGCGTGTCACGTGACACATCCCGACCCTATGTGTCCGTGGACAAGCTACACCACAGTAGGGTTCAGTCAGTTCAGTCAAGTCTAGATTAGCAGTGATCTGGCACTTTTGTGAGTCTATTCGTAGACTGTGCATGCCCAGTCACTTAGCATAGATGCATATCCTCCGGTTGTACACAACATGATCATCGGAATTCACATCAGAATCCATTAGCATCAGTTAGGGGAATTTTCCAGTGCATTTAGCCTATTTTCCTATTTATTGGGATTTTCACTTATTATTTTTAAGCGACTTTCCAACAAAAGTAGGTAGGGCAATTTTGCTAAGTTAATATATAAGCAAACCCAAGTTAGCACTTTCTGGCAGAAGAGGCAGCAGGAGCTTCCCGCTCAGCAGGCAACTTCTCAGTAGTACCCCCCAGACCCTCTAGCATTTTTGACTTCCCATCCCTCGCTTGCTCCATCAGAGTCCTGGCGATTTTGGGATACAGATATCAGCCAGCGTTTTGCTTTCACAGTGACCGCCCGCAGTAGCAGATTCTCAGCGTTTCCTCTCTTGCATCCTCGCCCTCAACATCAGCCTTGTAGCGTTTTTGTTGCCTTCATCAGTACTAGAGCCCTATGGCGATTTCAGCCCATGCTTGATCGTCATCAACCCCCAAGTCACCTAGTGGTTGCAGATTCACCTAGTCTGCAACAAAAGGACCCCTTGGCATCCTCGTTTTTGCAGGATTATTCCAGCGTTTTCAGCCTTGACAAAAACGCAGATTTCAGCCATTGACAAATGCAGATTCTCAGAGGAGGAACAGTAGTAGATCAGCCCCCATTCAGTTGCAGAAGTCCCCCCAAGTTTAGCCAAGAAAACGCAGCCAAAACAGTCATTTTCAGCCACCGAAACAGTCCCCGAATTCAGCGATTAGAAGATCCCAGATTTCAGCCATCAAGTTGTCGTCGTCATCACCGTCGTCGTCATCGGCATGGTCCCATTTCATTAGTCCATTGCATTCGCATTGTACACCTTTGTGCAATCAAAGTAGACCACTCTCGCCGACGAGAATAGGGCCTTCGGAGGAGGGTTTTACAACCTCTCGGTGTCGTATCTCTTCTCTCTCCTTCTCTTAGTCTCATTCACTTGCACGCACAATATCCACTCACTTTGTTCGTGATCATAGCACTCTCCATAAGACGGAAAGCTCTCTCTTTCCTTAGAACTAAAAGGAACCTTGAGCAATAAAGATCACTAATCTTGAGGAAATACAACATTCATTCCGCTGCACCTAACATTGGTATCAGAGCTTTGGAAGTGTTCTGCATTACTCAAGGAAAGAGCCACAAGAACCACAGGAATTTCTTTTGCTTGTTGCGATCGCACGAACCCAAGTTTACTTGGGCGTGGCGAATCCTAATCGTGTTTTGTTGAAGAGTGACAAGAATCCCAAGAAAGAAGGGCTTGTCCAGCCTCCCCTTATGTCTCTTTTCACTCATTGAGAGCGGACCGTGCACTTAGCGGCCGGCCAATCGACGTGAGGTGGGAAAAAGCAACCTTGGTGTGAGCGCAAGGCCGCCAAGGGGTGCGTCCGCAGAAAAGGGTAGAACTCGGGTGAAGAGAAGATCCTTCTCCAACGCGATTTGCAAGCGAAAGAAAACCTCAAGAATCTCAAGAACCCAAGACCCCCAAGAACCCAAGTTTCTCGTGGACTTAAGAACCCAAGACCCCAAGAACCCACAAGAACCCATGATTGCAGAATGATCATCACTCGAAGCGGATTGGATACTTTGCTTGGAAGTGATGAGCATGAGAGAGGCGAAGAAGAATTTGGAGGTTTTTCCGACCCTTCCCCATCTACGACAAAGCTTGCACCAACTCCTATGGAGGAGTTGGACCAAGAAAGAGAAGCAGAAAGAAAAGCCTACGAAGAAGATATGGCAGCCATCGAGCGTAAGTACCAAGACAGAATGGCAGCCATAGCGTGTGAGACCAAAGCACTACAAGAACATAGCGATCGACAAAACAAAGAGTTCTTGCGACTTTTTTCTCAAGTACAAACGTACTTTGCAGAGAATCACGAAAAGGAGACTCTCTCAGTCTCTTCTTCTCCAAAGCATGACCCACAGGATTTGCATGATTGTGTGAAGCATGATGATGATTTGATTGACAATGACTTGCATGATGAAGCACAATGATAAGCATGATGATTTGGATGCCAATGATTTGCATAATGATTTGGATGACAATGACAAGCATGATGATTTGCATGATCAAGATGTGATTTCTCACAAGCATGATGATTTGCATGATCAAGATGTGATTTCTCACAAGCATGATGAGTTGCATGAAGAAGATGTGATTGTTCACAAGGATGATGTGTTAGTTGATGCTTTTTTTTCTAGCGAAGCTAACCTCGTTGCAGATTCGATCAATCACGAAGGATCGATCTTGGCTCTCGAGCCTAGGTCCCAAGAACCCCTTCAAGAAGAACCAATCTTGGCTCTCGAGCCTTGGTCCAAAGAACCCTCACAGGAAGTATTATGTGTTCGCATGATTGATACGCACGCATTGTTCGAGTGTTTCATTCATGAAGGTTTCCTGTATTTTAGTCAGCATCGTTATGTGATCCCTTTTCCTAGGCATGACATATTGTATGTTGAGGACGTTTCTCTCTTGGATGAGCACGAATGTATGCGGATTGTTCATGAAAAGCTGAAAAGTTTGTAAGGAAGTCACATTCCATGTCTCTTCCTTGGCATGACACAGTTTCCGAAAGAGCACATGATAGTATGAGCACCAAGCAAGGGCATCTCCATTGTGATTTGCCACAGTTGATTGATTTCGATCAAACGGAAAAGATTCGAGCACATTGTTTGCATGTGTTTGATGAACGGTTTGTCACTCCGTCTCTATGTTCATCTACATTGCATACACAGTCTTTAGAGAAGACAAGATTTTTTTCCTTCACTTTACATGGAATGGGTATGTTCATGGTTTTTGTGTTGGAGATGGTTTCAGGAATTTTCAGCCATGGAGATTCTTGAAGACGAAAGAAGCAGGACTCTAGACGAAGTTGAAGCAAGGAAGGAGATTCATAAGATTTTGTCGCTTTCGGCACGACCCAAAGACGCAAGCATTGCAGACCTTTATGAAGTTCAAGTACCGCACGACCCACCCATCAGAGTGGGCCGGCGAAGAGTCCCTTCCAGGATTCCAGATGCTGTTGGCGATCTCCCTCGGCGCCATACAGTTCGGTACTTTGAAAAGGAGGGGATGTCATGTGACACATCCCGACCCTATGTGTCCGTGGACAAGGCCAAGCTATACCACAGTAGGGTTCAGTCAGTTCAGTCAAGTCTAGATTAGCAGTGATCTGGCACTTCTGTGAGTCTATTCGTAGACCGTGCATGCCCAATCACTTAGCATAGATGCATATCCTCCGGTTGCACACAACATGATCATCGGAATTCCCATCAGAATCCATTAGCATCAGTTAAGGGAATTTTCCAGTGCATTTAGCCTATTTTCCTATTTATTGGGATTTTCACTTATTATTTTTAAGCGACTTTCCAACAAAAGTAGGTAGGGCAATTTTGCTAAGTTAATATATAAGCAAACCCAAGTTAGCACTTTCTGGCAGAAGAGGCAGCAGGAGCTTCCCGCTCAACAGGCAACTTCTCAGTAGTACCCCCCAGACCCTCTAGCATTTTTGACTTCCCATCCCTCGCCTGCTCCATCAGAGTCTTGGCGTTTTTGGGATACAGATATCAGCCAGCGTTTTGCTTTCACAGTGACCGCCGGCAGTAGCAGATTCTCAGCGTTTCCTCTCTTGCATCCTCGCCCTCAACATCAACCTTGTAGCGTTTTTGTTGCCTTCATCAGTACTAGAGCCCTATGGCGATTTCAGCCCATGCTTGATCGTCATCAACCTCCAAGTCACCTAGTGGTTGCAGATTCACCTAGTCTGCAACAAAAGGACCCCTTGGCATCAGCGTTTTTGCAGCATTATTCCAGTGTTTTCAGCCTTGACAAAAACGCAGATTTCAGCCATTGACAAACGCAGATTCTCAGCGGAGGAACAGTAGTAGATCAGCCCCCATTCAGTTGCAAAAGTCCCCCCAAGTTTAGCCAAGAAAACGCAGCCAAAACAGTCATTTTCAGCCACCGAAACAGTCCCCGAATTCAGCGATTAGAAGATCCCAGATTTCAGCCATCAAGTCGTCGTCGTCATCACTGTCGTCGTCATCGGCATAGTCCCATTGCATCAGTCCATTGCATTCGCATTGTACACCTTTGTGCAATCAAAGTAGACCACTCTCGCCGACGAGAGTAGGGCCTTCGGAGGAGGGTTTTACAACCTCTCGGTGTCGTATCTCTTCTCTCTCCTTCTCTTAGTCTCATTCACTTGCACGCACAATATCCACTCACTTTGTTCGTGATCATAGCACTCTCCATAAGACGGAAAGCTCTCTCTTTCCCTAAGAACTAAAAGGAACTTTGAGCAATAAAGATCACTAATCTTGAGGAAATACAACATTCATTCCGCTGCACCTTACAGTGCGGTACGTGAACTTCATAAAGGTCTGCAACGCTTGCTTCAGTGGGCCGCGCCGAAAGCAACACAAAGTCTTTTGAGTCTCCTTCAATGCTTCAACTTTGTCTATGAATGTAGGTCCATCTTCTCCGAAGCTGAAAATTCCTGAAACCACTTCCAACACAAAAACATGAACATACCTATTCCATGTAAAGTGACTGGAAAAAATCTCGGCTTCCTAAATGACTGTGCATGCAATGTAGATGAACAAATAGACGGAGTGCCAAACCGTTCACCACACACACGCAAACAATGAGATCGAATCTTTCTCTTCTGATCTAAAGCAATCAACTGTGGCAATTCACAACGGAAATGCCCATGCTTGGTGCTCATACTTTCTTGTGCTCTTTCTACAACTGTGTCGTGCCAAGGAAGGACATGGAATGTGACTCCCTTGAATGCATACTTTCATCTGTGCTCATTCATCAGTGAAACGTGCTCAACGGACAATATGTCATGCCTAGGACAAGGGATCACATAAAGCCCCTGACTAAAATACAAGAATACGAATGAAACAGTCGAACAATGCGTGCTGACTAATCATGCGAACACATAGTACTTCCTGTGAGATTTCTTTGGACCTAGGCTCGAGAGCCAAGATTGGTTCTTCTTGATTGGTCAAATCTTCCTGTGGACGTTTTGTGGACCTCGACTCGAGAGCCAAGATCGTGATTGATTGAATTTGCAATGAGGTTAGCTTTAGTAGAGAAAGTATCAACTAACACATCATCCTTGTGAACAATCACATCATCTTCATGCAAATCATCATGCTTGTGAGAAATCACATCTTGATCATGCAAACCATCATGCTTGTCCTTATCATGCAAATCATCATGCTCATCATGCTTAATCATAATTATTCAAATCCTATGTGGTATGCTTTGAAGAAGAAGAGACTGAGAGAGTCTCCTTTTCCAGAATCTCTTGCATCTGTGCCTGCACTTGAGAAAAGAGTCGCAACATCTCTTGCATTCTTGCTTTGTTCTTGCGATCAAATCTTGCTAGTCTTTCTTTGTTCTCGCGCTCGTGCTCACGCTCGATGGCTTCCATTTTAGCGACGTATTCACGATCTATGGCTGCCCTACTTTCTTCGTAGGCCTTTCTTTCTGCTTCTCTTGCTTCGCGTTCGAACTTGTTGTTCATAAACAACTGCGTCAACTCCTTCATAGGAGTTAGTGCAATCCTTGGTGTAGATGGGGAAAGGGGAGGGTCGGAAAAACCTCTTGGTGGGGAAAATTCTTCTTCGCCTCTCTCATGCTCATCACCTCCAAGCGAAGTATCCATTCCGCTCGAGTGATGACCATCCACTGAAGTCGTGGGTTCTTGTGGTCTTGGGTTCTTAAGGTCACGAGGAACTTGGGTTCTTGTGGGTCTTGGTTCTTCGGGTTCTTGAGGTTCTTCTTTCGCTTGCAATCTGTGTTAGAGAAGGATCTTCTCTTCACGTGAGTTCTGCTCTTCCCTGCGGGCGCACCCCTTGGCGGCCGTGCGCTCACACCAAGGTTGCTTTTTCCCACCTCACGTCGATTGGCCGGCCGCTAAGTGCACGGTCCGCTCTCAATGAGTGAAAAGAGGCACAAGGGGAGGCTGGACAAGCCCTTCTTTCTTGGGTTTCCTGTCACTCTTCAAAAACACGATTAGGAATCGACACGCCCAAGTGAACCTGGGTTTGTGCGACCTCAACAAGCAAAAAACATTCTGGGGTTCTTGTGATTTTTTCCTTGTGTGATACAGAACACTGCCAAAGCTCTGATACCAATGTAAGGTGCAACGGAATGAATGTTGAATTTTGCTCAAGATGAGTGCTCCGAACCGTGCTCAAGGGTTCCTTTTACTTACGGAAGGGTGAGCCTTCCGTTCCTTTAGTGAGAGAGTGCAATGGACATACAAACAAATGAATGGATATACAAACAAATGAATGGACACTGTGAATGAAAGTGCATGAGTCTGAGAGATAGAGAGAGAAGAATACGACACCAGAATGTTGTCAAAACCCTCCTCCGAAGGCCCCACTCTCTATGGCGAGAGCGGTCTACTATTGATTGCACAAATCTCTACAATGCTTGGACTTGCCGACGATGTCGACGACGATGAGGACGACGATGAGACGGGCTGAAATCTGAAAATGCTAATGGCTGAAATCTGCAAATCTTTATCTGCTGAATTCTGACCCTATGGCGGTGACGATGTCGATGGCGACGATGCGATGACGACGCGCTGAAAACGCAGATGCTGGAATCTGTGTTTTCTGGCCTGAATCTGTAAACCTTGCGGAATCTGATTGTGCGAGGAGGATCTGTTGCGGGAAGGTGAGATCTGCGAGGTTCAGGGGTTCTTCTACTGTGTCTAAAGGCTGAAAACTGAAAACGCTGATGCTTCTTGGTGTTCCGTCACGGTGAAACGGCAAATTGCTATGCTGATGCAAAAACTCTAGGGCTGAAAACTGTCTTCTGCTGGTGCTGGTGGCCTTGCAATGCAAAACGCTAGGCTGATCTGTTGTGGTCCTGGTCGCCAAGCTGATGCAGAAGCAAAACGCTAGGCTGATCTTGTCCAAAACGCTAGGTCATTGTTGGGGATGCAAAAACGCTAGGCCTGCTAGGGCCTGGCTGAGAAGGTGCCTGTTGAACGGAGTTCCTGTTGCCTCTTCTGCCAGAAAGTTCTAGTGCTAGGTTTCTACTTATACAAACTTAGCAAAATTGCCCTACCTACTTTCCAACAAAAGTCACTTAAAAATAATAAGTGAAAAATGTCAAAAATAGGGAAAATAGGTCTATGCACTGTGAAAATGCTACTGATGGGATCTGACTAGAATTTGATGGTCATGCTGTGTGCAACCAGAGTATATGCATCTAATCTAAGTGACTGGTCATGCACGGTCTGCAAACAGACTCACAAAAGTGCCATATCACTTCCTATTCTAGACTGACTTGATTGAACTTAACCCTGGTCATGCTGTAGCTTGTCCACGGACACATAGAGTTGGATGTGTCACGTGACAGGATGTCATGTCCCTGCTGTCTCTTCTGCGAGAAAGTGCTAGCGCTAGGGTTTCTTATATACTTGGTTTGCTAAATTGCCCTACCCAGTTTCTGTCACAAGACGGTTACCACGTGCCAATAGAAAAGAACAGATTGAACATAATTTTAGCACTTCAATAACAACTGAACTGAAAGTGTCACGTGACACATCCAATCCTATGTGTCCGTAAGCTACAGCATGATCAGGGTTCAGTTTGGTTCAATCAGTTTAGAATAGAAGTGATCTGGCACTTTTGTGAGTCTATTCGTAGACCGTGCATGCCCAGTCACTTAGTGTAGATGCATATCCTCGTGTTGCACACAACACGATCATCAGTATTCCCATCAGAATCCATTAGAATCAGTTAGGGGATTTTTTCAGTGCATTTAGCCTATTTTACCTATTTTTGACATTTTTCACTTATTATTTTTAAGTGACTTTCCAACAAAAGTAGGTAGGGCAATTTGGGTAAGAAAATATATAAGCAAACCAAAGCTAGCACTATTTGGCAGAAGAGGCAACATCAGCGGATTTTTCCAGTGCATTTAGCCTATTTTACCTATTTTTGACATTTTTCACTTATTATTTTTAAGTGACTTTCCAACAAAAGTAGGTAGGGCAATTTGGGTAAGAAAATATATAAGCAAACCAAAGCTAGCACTATTTGGCAGAAGAGGTAACAACAGCCAAGCTCAGCAGGCAACTTCTCAACAGGACCTTGGCGGTTTCCCTCTCCAAGCAAGAACCCCCATGCTAGCGTTTTCTCCATCAGAAGGTCATCGCCAGCAAGTTCCAGATTCTAGCGTTTTTGCATCAGTTTGCCATCGCCAGAAGACCACAGGAGCTAGCGTTTTTGTTCCCCATCAGCCTCGCGTTTTCAGCCTCAGCCCACAACGATTTCAGCAGCAGATAAAGACCAGCAAGATTCACCTAAGGTGTAGCAGATTCAGCCCGATAAGAACCTCAGTTTTCAATCTTAAGAAACCTCAGTTTTCAGCCCTAAACCTGTAGATTTTCAGCGACAAAGACCAACAGAAAACAGCCCCCAAATCAGCGCTTTTGGACCTGCAGTAGATTTCAGCCCATAGCGTTTTTGGACAGCAGTAGAAAGATTGCAGATTTCAGACCTAGTGTCCGCCTCGTCATCCTTGTCGTCGTCAACATAGCCTAGACTTGCATCAGTTTCATGCATACCATTTGTACCAGATTGTGCAATCATAAGTAGACCACTCTCGACGACGAGAGTGGGGCCTTCAGAGGAGGGTTTTACAACGTCTCTGGTGTCGTATCTCTCTTCTCTCTCTATCTCTCAGTCTCATACACTTGCACGCACAATGTCCATTCACTTTGCTTGTGATCATAGCATTCTCTCATTAAGAACGGAAGGCTCTACCTTCCATAAGAACAAAAGAAACCTTGAGCACAGTTCGGAGCACTCATCTTGAGCAAAGTGCAAACATTCATTCCGCTGCACCTAACATTGGTATCAGAGCTTTGGCAGTGTTCTGTATCACTCAAGGAAAGAACCACAAGAATCACGAGATTTTTTTTTTTTTTTTTGCTTGTTGTGGTCGCACGAACTCAAATTCACTTGGGCGTGTCGATTCCTAATCGTGTTTTTGAAGAGTGACAGGAATCCCAAGAAAGAAGGGCTTGTCTAGCCTCCCCTTGTGTCTCTTTTCACTCATTGAGAGCGGACCGTGCACTTAGCGGCTGGCCAATCGACGTGAGGTGGGAAAAAGCAACCTTGGTGTGAGCGCAAGGCCGCCAAGGGGTGCGCCCGCGGAAAGGAGTAGAACTCGGGTGAAGAGAAGATCCTTCTCAAACACGGTTTGCAAGCGAAAGAAAACCTCAAGAACCTCAAGACCCTCAAGAACCCAATTTCCTCGTGAACTTAAGAACCCAAGACCACAAGAACCCACAAGAACCCACGACTTCAGAATGGTCATCACTCGAAGCGGAATGGATACTTCGCTTGGAGGTGATGAGCATGAGAGAGGTGAAGAAGAATTTTCCTCACCAGAAGGATTTTCCAACCCTTACCCTTCCCCATCTACGCCAAGGATTGCACTTGCCACTAACTCCTATGGAGGAGTTGGACCAGATGTTTATGGAAAGGAAGTTAGAATGTGAAGCAAGAAGAGCAGAAATGGAGCGCGAACACGGAGTTTATCAAAGCTTGCGTTTTTACTAACGCTCAGCCATGCATCAGCGTTTTTGAATTTCAGCCCCAAACTGCAGCAGATACACAGCGTTTTCAGCAAGCCTTAGCAACAGACAGTTCAGCCCATTGGTTGTAGAAGACCCCCATTTTCAGCCCATAAAAACGCAGCCAAAACAGTCATTTTCAGCCACCGAAACAGCCCCGAATTTCAGCAATTAGAAGATCACAGATTTCAGCCCTAAAGTTGTCGTCGTCATTACCGTCGTCGTCATCGGCATAGTCCTAGACTTGCATCAGTCACATGCATTCAGTTTGTACCAGTTTGTGCAATCATAACTAGACCACTCTCGCCGACGAGAGTGGGGCCTTCAGAGGAGGGTTTTACAACGTCTCTGGTGTCGTATCTCTCTTCTCTCTCTATCTCTGAGTCTCATACACTTGCACGCACAGTGTCCATTCACTTTGTTTGTGATCATAGCATTCTCTCATTAAGAACGGAAGGCTCTATCTTCCATAAGAACAAAAGGAACCTTGAGCGCAGTTTGGAGCACTCATCTTGAGCAAAGCGCAAACAATCATTCCGCTGCACCTAACATTGGTATGAGAGCTTTGGCAATGTTCTGTATAACTCAAGGAAAGAACCACAAGAACCACAATATTTTTTTTTTTTTTTTTGCTTGTTGAGGTCGCCTGAACCCAAGTTTACTTGGGCATTTCGATTCCTAATCGTGTTTTGTTGAAGAGTGACAGGAATCCCAAGAAAGAAGGGCTTGTCCAGCCTCCCCTTGTGTCTCTTTTCACTCATTGAGAGCGGACCGTGCACTTGGCGGCCAGCCAATCGACGTAGGTGGGAAAAAGCAACCTTGGTGTGAGCGCAAGGCCGCCTAGGGGTGCGCCCGCCGCCCGTAGAAAGGAGTAGAACTCGGGTGAAGAGAAGATCCTTCTCCAATGCGATTTGCAAGCAAAAGAAAACCTAAGAACCTCAAGAACCCAAGAATCAAGATCCCCAAGAACCCAAGTTCCTCGTGAACTTAAGAACCCAAGACCCCCAAGAACCCAAGTTCCTCGTGAACTTAAGAACCCAAGACCCCAAGAACCACAAGAACCCACGACTTCAGTGGATGGTCATCACTCGAAGCGGAATGGATACTTCGCTTAGAGGTGATGGGCATGAGAGAGGCGAAGAATTTTCCCCACTAGGAGGTTTTTCCGACCCTCCCCCTTCACCATCTACAACAAAGATTGCACTAACTCCTATGGAGGAGTTGAAGCAGTTGTTTAAGGAAAGATAGTTAGAACGCGAAGAAAGAAAAGCAGAAAGAGAAGCAGAAAGAAAGGCCTACAAAGAACGAAGAGCAACCATAGATCGTGAATACGAAGAAGGAATGGTAGCCCTGAGCGTAAGTACGACTTGGAAGAAAAAGAAAGTCAAGCCAAATTTGATAGCGAGAACAAAGCAAGACAAGCAGAATTTGATCGCGAGAACAAAGGCATGAAAGAAAAGAGCGACCAACACATGAAAGAATTCTTGCGACTCTTTTCTCAAGTTTAGGCACAAATGCAAGAGATTCAGGAGAAGGAGACTCTCTCAGTCTCTTTTTCTCCAAAGCATGACACACAGGATTTGCATGATTGTGAGCAGCATGATGATTTGATTGACAAAGACAAGCATGATGATTTGCATGATCAAGATGTGATTTCTCACAAGAATGGTGAGTTGCATGAAGATGATGTGATTGTTCACAAGGATGATGTGCTGGTGGATGCTTGTTCTACGGAAGCTAACCTCGTTGTAGATTCAATCAGTCACGAAGAACCGATCTTGGCTTTCGAGTCGAGGTCCAAAGAACCCCCACAGGACGATTCGATCATTCAGGAAGAAGCGATCTTGGCTCTCGAACCTAGGTCCAAAGACTCACAGGAAGTATTATGTGTTCACATGATTGATACGCACGCATTGTTCGAATGTTTCATTCGTGATCGTTTCCTGTATTTTAGTCAGCATCGTTATGTGATCCCTTTTCCTAGGCATGACATATTGTATGTTGAGCACGTTTCTCTCATGGATGAGCACGAATGTATGCGGATTTTTCATGAAAACTTGAAAAGTATGTATGTAAGGAAGTCACATTCTATGTCTCTTCCTTGGCATGACGTAAATTCCGAACGAGCACATGAAAGTATGAGCACCAAGCATGGGCATTTCCATTGTGAATTGCCACAGTTGATTGCTCTAGATCATAAGAGAACGAGTCGATCTCATTGTTTGCATGTGTTTGATGAACGGTTTGTCACTCCGTCTCTATGTTCATCTACATTGCATGCACAGTCTTTGAGGAAGACAAGATTTTTTCCAGTCACTTTACATGGAATAGGTATGTTCATGGTTTTGTGTTGGAAGTGGTTTCAGGAATTCTCAGCCGTGGAGATTCTTGAAGAAGAAAGAAGCATGACTCTAGACGAAGTTGAAGCATCGAAGGAGCCACAAAAGACTTTGTGTCGCTTTCGGCGCGGCCCAAAGAAGCAAGCGTTGCAGACCTTTATGAAGTTCAAGTATCGCACGACCCATACATCAGAGTGGGCCGGCTAAGAGTCCCTTCCAGGATTCCGGATGCTATTGGCGATCTCCCTCGACGCCATACAGTTCGGTACCAGTACCTCACTTTGAAAAGGAGGGGATGTCACGTGACACATCCAACCCTATGTGTCCGTGGACAAGCTACAGCATAGCAAGGGTTCAGTCAGTCCAGTCAGTTTAGATTTAGAAGTGATCTGGCACTTTTGTGAGTCTATTCGTAGACCGTGCATGCCCAATCACTTAGCATAGATGCATATCCTCTGGTTGCACACAGCATGATCATCAGTATTCCCTTCAGAATCCATCAGATTCAGTTAGGAGACTTTTCCAGTGCATTTAGCCTATTTTCCCTATTTTTGGTAGTTTTCACTTATTATTTTAACTGACTTTCCAACAAAAGTAGATAGGGCAATTTTGCTAAGTTAATATATAAGCAAACCCAAGTTAGCACTTTCTGGCAGAAGAGGCAGCAGGAGCTTCCCGCTCAACATGCACCTTCTCAGCAGGAACCCCTTCAGCACCCCTAGCGTTTTTGGATCCCCATCCTCGTCGGGCATTTTCAGATCTCTGGCGTTTCCATCCATTGCATGATCGCCATCGTCACCAGCATTACCTAGCGACTGCAGATTCCCCTCATCGCAAGCAATCCCAACTTGCTAGCGTTTTCCAATCTCAGCCCTTCCAGCGTTTTTGGAGTTCATCAAAGCTTCGTTTTTACTAACGCTCAGCCATGCATCAGCGTTTTTGAATTTCAGCCCCAAACTGCAGCAGATACACAACGTTTTCAGCAAGTCTTAGCAGCAGACAGTTCAGCCCATTGGTTGCAGAAGACCCCCATTTTCAGCCCATAAAAACGCAGCCAAAACAGTCATTTT
This sequence comes from Adiantum capillus-veneris, assembly GCF_014529385.1. NCBI lineage: Eukaryota > Viridiplantae > Streptophyta > Polypodiopsida > Polypodiales > Pteridaceae > Adiantum > Adiantum capillus-veneris. The sequence goes on from NC_140957.1 coordinate 70,602,938, forward strand.
CAGCCACCGAAACAGCCCCGAATTTCAGCGATTAGAAGATCACAGATTTCAGCCCTAAAGTCGTCGTCGTCATTACCGTCGTCATCATCCGTATAGTCCTAGACTTGCATCAGTCACATGCATTCAGTTTGTACCTGTTTGTGCAATCATAAGTAGAGTCTAGACCACTCTCGCCGACGAGAGTGGGGCCTTCGGAGGAGGGTTTTACAACGTCTCTGGTGTCGTATCTCTCTTCTCTCTCTATCTCTCAATCTCATACAATTGCATGCACAATGTCCATTCACTTTGTTTGTGATCATAGCATTCTCTCATTAAGAACGGAAGGCTCTACCTTCCGTTACCTTGAGCGCAGTTTGGAGTACTCATCTTGAGCAAAGCGCAAACAATCATTCCGCTGCACCTAACATTCGGAGGAGGGTTTTACGTCTCTGGTGTCGTATCTCTCTTCTCTCTCTATCTCTCAGTCTCATACTGTCACGTGACACATCCAACCCTATGTGTCCGTGGACAAGCTACAGCATGATCAGGGTTCAGTCAGTCCAGTCAGTCTAGATTAGAAGTGATCGGGCACTTTTGTGAGTCTATTCGTAGACCGTGCATACCGAGTCACTTAGCATAGATGCATATCCTCTGGTTGCACACAACATGATCATCGGAATTCCCATCAGAATCCATTAGAATCAATCAGGGGAATTTTCCAGTGCATTTAGCCTATTTTACCTATTTTTGGCATTTTTCACTTATTAATTTAAGTGACTTTCCAACAAAAGTAGGTAGGGCAATTTTGCTAAGTATGTATATAAGCAAACTAGAGCTAGCACTATTTGGCAGAAGAGGCAGTAGGAGCACATGCTCAACAAGCACCTTCTCAGCAAGACCCCAAGGACTTCTAGCGTTTTTGCTCCACAGCAACTTGGCTAGCGTTTTTGGACAAGACCATAGCAGATCAGCCTAGTGTTTTTGCATCTGCAGAATCCCGGCGAGAGAAACACAGATTTTCAGCCCTAGCGTTTTTGCATCTGCCAGCAACCTCAGCATTTTGAAGATCTATCGCGACAGAGCAACACCAGTGTTTTGGTTTTCAGCGGTGAACACATCAGAACAGCAGCGTTTTCACTAACGCTACCCAAATAGCCAGTGTTTTTACTAACGCTCAGCCAGCAGATCAACGTTTTCAGTTTTCAGCGCGTCGTTGTCGCATCGTCGTCATCGACATAGGGTCAAAATTCAGCAGATAGAAGACCACAGATTTCAGCCCTAAAGTCACCGTCGTCATCACCGTCGTCGTCACCGGCATAGTCCCAGATTGCATCAGTCCATTGCATCGTCATTGTACCACTTTGTGCAATCATTAAGTAGACCACTCTCGCCGACGAGTGGGGCCTTCGAAGGAGGGTTTTACAACGTCTCTGGTGTCGTATTCTCTTCTCTCTCTATCTCTCAGTCTCATTCACTTGCACGCATAGTGTCCATTCACTTTGTTGTGATCATAGCACTTTCCATTAAGAATGGAAGGCTCTCCCTTCCATAAGAACTAAAAGGAACCTTGAGCACAGTTCGGAGCACTCATCTTGAGCAAAGCGCAAACAATCATTCCGCTGCACCTAACACATACATTGCACGCACAGTGTCCATTCACTTTATTTGTGATCATAGCATTCTCTCATTAAGAACGGAAGGCTCTACCTTCCATAAGAACAAAAGGAACCTTGAGCACAGTTCGGAGCACTCATCTTGAGTAAAGCGAAAACATTCATTCCGTTGCACCTAACAAAAAGAGAGAGACGACACGCGACACGGAGTGGCAGAATTCCACCCCAGAGAGTATTGGCCCCAAACCTTGGCGTCCCTTTTGGTATTTCTTTATATTGCATCAACACAGTACAAGCCGATACTCGAGACTGTGCACCTTCTCCAGGAAGCATGCCAGAGAATGAGCCCTAATCTCATTTTTAAAGGCCCTAGGCCCCAAAAGCAGTTTTACTTGAAAAGCCTTCAAACTTAAAAGCTTCTGGTTCAAAAGCAATGTCAAAAAGCTGCGAGCGTAAATCACAGAATTCCGTACAACTGGCAGCGCAAAACACAAAAATCCGTACAGTTTGCCACATCATCATGTCAGCGCAATTTTCGGGTTTTTTCTGTACAGCTGCCACGTCATCAGTTGCTATGCAAGACTTTTAGTGTGTGTGTGTGTGTGTGGGTCTTGCTTTTATTTTAATCCTTTATGTCACTTGGGGGCCCCATCGGACAAGGTCTCCATAAGTTGGTAGGACTTCTTCTTCTGTTACTTATTCTTCTTAGGGTTTAGGCCCCTCGGCCGACATTTGCAAGTTGGCTCCCTTCTTGAGGGCTTTGACACGGCAGCAGTTTGTGACATTTCTTCTTGAAAGAGAGTAATCGTCCTCGATTACTGCATATCTGCAAAACAACTCAAGTTAGCTCAAGAATTTTCGAGGGACATTCCGAGGGACAATCAGTTTGCTCTTTTTGTTAAGGAGTTAGCTTCTCCTTTCGGCTCTTTTGATCAAGGAGTTTGCTTCTCCTTTCGGCCAGATCGGACCTCTTGATATTCCGGCGTAGTAAAATTAGCAATCACACCTAGACCGTACTAATCTTCCACGGGTGTCTTGATGCACTAAAATTACATACCTAGGCAATCTCATCCAATTAGGAATATTCAGTGGTTGGCACATCACAATGCAACACAAATGCTCACATACGCATGTTACAAGACATTAAAACATAAAGCCGTCGATGACACTCCCCCCGCAAATAATCATCCAGATCCGGGCCATGAGCTATTCAACGACTCCCTCATCACTCCTCCCGCAAATAACCTAAAAAGGTTTGGGCCATGAGATATAGAGGCCTTTTACAACCAAACGTCCCTCAGACCGCAGCCTGCGTCGTTTGGAGGTGCTGAGAGTAACCACTGCTTAGACTTCTTAATACTCCTCCCATAAATCACCATGCAGGTCCGGGCCATGAGTAACAACAACAATACTCCCCCCGTAAATAACCACAAGGGTCCGTGCCATGAGTAAAAACAACACTTTTCAATCATTCAATATTCCCCCCGCAAATAACCACAAGGGTCCGGGCCATGAGTATGAACAAGCATTCTCAAACATCATTTCTCACCCTCCAACCGGGAGTAAAATCACCAATCATTGAAACCAATATTAAAACCGGAGTCAAACATTTCAAATTGGCACCAAGACAGGTTCAAAACAAATACCATCCATTTCAAACAAAGTTTCAAACAATACTTTCTCAAACAAAGTTCAAAAGTATCTAACTATAAAACAACTAGAGAGTTCATTCAGGGTTTTGTTCGGACAACCGAACTTTGAGGACGACTGGCTTGCCCTTCTGCATCACGTGATGGTTCTGTTCCGAACCTGGAGAGTTGCATCATTCTTGTCATGGTGAGGCATGCCTAATAGAACGTCATAATTGCCCAACTTCATAATGTGGAAATCGGCTTTTCCATGATAATCTTGGATAGTCAGTGGAAGAGCACCAATGAGTGGTACCACTTTTTGAGTTTGCCTTGTGGCTAGCTCAGCTTCAATTTCTCCACCCTCTGTATCATAATCAAAGTCCATTTGCTTCAATAATTGTGAATGGATGAAGTTCTCTTTAGCTCATGGGTCAAAGAATATTAGGGCTTTCAAACCGTTGACTTTGCCATATGCTTGACACAATTCATTTGTACTTTCAAGGCGTATGCCATAGATGTCAAGTACTAATCCAATGGCCGGTTTAGCTCGTTTGGCTAGAGATGGTCCTGGGTTTCTGTGGAGCGTCGACGCAGGAGTCGGCTCCGCACGTCTGTCAGTGCGTTGGGGACAACCAAAATAGTTATGTCCTGTTTGAAAGCATCCAAAACATCGTCCTTCTGGTAGTATGGTGTCTCGTTGTTGAGGTGTCAAACGAGGCCTTTGTGGTTGACTTTCATGAGACTCTCGAGAATTTGTTCTTTGTTGGCGAGAGTTGTGGTTAGTGGCAGGAGGTTCTTTTGTACTCTAGCTTTCCCTTCATCAGTTTGTATCCGACCGCGGCATGGTCTATAAGCTCTTGCACGGTAGAGACTTGCTTGGAGAGAATATTCCTACAATGGTGATGGTAGTCCAATGGTGTAGCGCTCGCATTGGTCCTCCAAGGAAATGAACTTAAAGAACATTGGAACGTACACGTCGAAAAACCTTTGGTTATAGTCGTCCATGGTTTCGGTGGCAAGCATTTTTAAGTTGCCTCACTTTGCCAAAATCCGGACTTCAAACATAGAAGTCATGTAATTGCGTGCAAAAACTGTCTTGAAAGCTTGCTAGGTTGTAAGGTGCAGCGGAAGTGAATGTTGAACTTTGCTCAAGATGAGTGCTCCGAATTGTGCTCAAGGGTTCCTTTTACTTACGGAAGGGAGAGCCTTCCGTTCCTTTAGTGGGAGAGTGCAATGGACACAAACAAAGTGATGAACACTGTGAATGAAGGTGTTGAGACCGAGAGATAGAGAGAGAAGAACACCACCAGAATGTTGTCAAACCCTCCTCCGCCCCACTCTCTATGGCGAGAGCGGTTTACTATTAATTGCACAATCTCTACAATGCAATGGACTTGCCGACGATGTCGATGACGATGAGGAGGACGACGAGATGGGCTGAAATCTGAAAATGCTAATGGTTGAAATCTGCAAATCTTTATCTGTTGAATTCTGAGTGTATGTCGATAACGATGTCGATGGCGACGATGCGACGACGACGTGCTGAAAACGCAGATGCTGAAATCTGCGTTTTCCAAGCTGAAACTGCAAATGCTCGTTGATCTGACCGTGCAGCGAGGATCTGCTGCGGGAAGGTGAGATCTGCGAGGTTTGGGGCTTCTACTGCAGAGTCTTGATGCTGAAAACTGAAAACGTTGGTCCTTCTTGAGGTCTTGTTGCGACGGAATTGCAAAATGCTGGTTGTTATGTTGCTCCAAAAACGGTAGGCTGAATTCTGTCTGCTGTGGGAAATGTGCTATCGCTAGGGCTGATCTGCTGTGTTGCTGTGGAATCTGCTAACGCTAGGGCTGATCTGCTGTGTCTTGTTGTCGCCGGCTGATCTGCCATGCAAAAACGCAAGGACTGCTGTAGGTGAAAAACTCTAGGCTTGCAAATGCAAAATCGCTAGGTTTGTTCATGGGAGGGGAGTCTTGCTGAGAAGGTGCCTGTTGAACAAAGGTTCTTGCTGCCTCTTCTGCCTGAAAGTGCTAGCGCTAGGTTTTCTTATATACATGCTTAGTGAATTTTCCTTACCTAGTTTTCAACAAAAGTCACATAAAAATAATAAGTGAAAAATGTCAAAAATAGGGAAAATAGGTCTATGCACTATAAAAATTCTCTTGATGGGTTCTGATGGAAATCTGATGGTCATGTTGTGTGTAACCAAAGGATATGTATCTACTCTAAGTGTCTGGACATGCACGGTCTGCGAACAAACTCACAAAAGTGCCAAATCACTTCCTATTCTAGACTGACTTGACTGAATTGAACCCTGGTCATGCTGTAGCTTGTCCACGGACACATAGGGTTGGATGTGTCAGGTGACATCCCCTCCTTTTCAAAGTGAAGTACTGGTACGAACTGTATGGCGTCGAGGGAGATCATCCGGAATCCTAGAAAGGACTCTTCGTCGGCCCACTGTGATGTGTGGGTCGTGCGATACGTGAACTTCATAAAGGTCTGCAACACTTGCTTCTTTGGGCCGCGCCGAAAGCTCCTTCAATGCTTCAACTTCGTCTATAGTCATGTGTCTACCTTCGTAAGAATCTCCGAGGCTGAAAATTCCTGAAATCACTTTCAACACAAAAACATGCACATACCCATTCCATGTAAAGTGACTGGAAAAATTCTAGTCTTCCTAAAAGACTGTGCATGCGATGAACTGTAAGGTGCAGCGGAATGAATGTTTGAACTTTGCTCAAGATAAGTGCTCCGAACTGTGCTCAAGGGTTCCTTTTACTTATGGAAGGGAGAGCCTTCCGTTCCTTTAGTGAGAGAGTGCAATGGACACAAACAAAGTGAATGGACACTGTGAATGGAAGTGCATGAGATTGAGAGATAGAGAAGAGAAACGACACCAGAGACGTTGTAAAACCCTCCTTCGAAGGCCCCACTCTCTATGGCGAGAGTGGTCTACTTATGATTGCACAAATCTCTACAATGCTTGGACTTGCCGACGATGTCGACGACGACGAGACGACTGAAATCTGAAACTGCTAATGGCTGAAATATGCAAATCTTTATCTTCTGAATTCTGACTCTATGCCGGTGACGATGTCGATGACGACGATGTGACGACGATGCGCTGAAAACGCAGATGCTGAAATCTGCGTTTTTCGGGCTGGAACTGCAAACTTCGATGGATCCCCCCGTGCGGCGAGGAACTACTGCGGGAAGGTGAGATCTGCGAGGTTCGGGACTTGATCTGCGGTGTCTAAAGGCTGAAAACTGAAAACGCTGGTCTTATGGCTGATTCTGTCGCGATGATCTGCAAAAATGCCGAGGTTGTGCTGCAAACCAAAAACGCTAGGGCTGATCTTGGTCCTGTTGCTGCCGGATGTCGTGCAACTGCAAAACGCTAGGCTTCTTGTTGAGTCTTGCTACTACCGGGGCTGATCTGCTGTGCAACAAACGTCGGGCTGCTTGTAGGTGAAAACGCTAGGTCCTTGCAGATGCAAAAACGTTGGGGTTCTGCGGTGGGAAACTGCTAACACTAGGGCTGATCCATTCCTTACTGTTGTCGGGTTATGCAGATGCAAAAACGCTGGCTGATCCGGGCTCTTGTCCAAAAAACGCTAGCTTTGCTGCAGTGATGCAAAAACGCTAGGCCTCTTGGGTTCTGCTGAGAAGTTGCTTGTTGAGCTTGCGCTCCTGCTCCCTCTTCTACCAGAAAGTGCTAGCGCTAGGTTTTTATTTATATAAACTTAGCAAAATTGCCCTACCTACTTTCCAACAAAAGTCACTTAAAAATAAGAAGTGAAAAATGTCAAAAATAGGGAAAATAGGCCTATGCAGTGTTAAAATGCTATTGATGGGATCTGACTAGAATCTGATGGTCATGCTGTGTGCAACCAGAGGATATGCATCTAATCTAAGTGTCTGGACATGCACGGTCTGCGAACACTCACAAAAGTGCCATATCATTTTCTATTCTACATTGACTTGACTGGACTGAACCCTGCTCATGCTGTAGCTTGTCCACGGACACATAGGGTTGGATGTGTCACGTGACATCCCCTCCTTTTCAAAGTGAGGTACTGGTACCGAACTGTATGGCGTCGAGGGAGATCGCCAATAGCATCTGGAATCCTGGAAGGGACTCTTCGCCGGCCCACTCTGATGTGTGGGTCGTGCGGTACTTGAACTTCATAAAGGTCGGCAAAGTCTTCTTCTTTGGGCTGCGCCGAGAGCGACACAAAACCTTCTGTGGCTTCTTCCATACTTCCACTTCGTCTAGAGTCATGCGTCTACCTTCTTCAAGTCCGAGGCTGAAAATTCCTGAAACCACTTTTTATGATTGCACAAATCTCTACAATGCTTGGACTTGCCGACGATGTCGACAATGATGAGGACGACGACGAGACGGACTGAAATCTGAAAATGCTAAGGGGCTGAAATTTGCAAATCTTTATCTGCGGAATTCTGACTCTATGTCAATAACGATGTCGATGGCGACGATGCGACGATGACGCACTGAAAATGCAGATGCTGGAATCTGCGTTTTTCGGGCTGAAACTGCAAACTTTGCGGGATCTGACCATTGGGCGAGGATCTGCTGCGGGAAGGTGAGATCTACGAGGTTCGGGACTTCTTCTGCGGGTTGTTCTAACTGCTGAAAACTGCAAACGGTGAGTCTAGGGCTGATTCGGTCGTGAAGATCTGCTAAAACATTGAGGTTGTCAGACTGATGCGAAAACGCTGGGCTGATCTGGGCTCTGCTGTGGAAATTTGCCAACGCTAGGGAGTCTGTTGTGTCTTGCTGTGGATCTGCTGTGCCTTGCTGTGGATCTGCTGATCTGCATGCAAAAACGCCAAGGGCTGAATTGCATGCAAAAACGCCAAGGTTGAATTTGGGTCTGCTTGCAGAAAATGCTAGGTCAACTGCTTGGGGGGGTCTTGTTGAGAAGGTGCCTGCTGAACTGAGTTCCTACTGCCTCTTCTACCAGAAAGTGCTAGCGCTAGGTTTCTTATATACAAACTTATGAAATTTGCCCTACCTAGTTCCCAACAAAAGTCACTTAAAAATAATAAGTGAAAAATGTCAAAAAAAGGGAAAATAGGTCTATGCACTATAAAAATGCTTCTGATGGAAATCTGATCGTCATGCTGTGTGCAACCAGAGGATATACATCTAAGTTAAGTGTCTGGACATGCACGGTTTGCGAACAGACTCACAGAAGTGCCAGATCACTTCCTATTCTTAGATTGACTTGAGTGAACTGAACCCTGGTCATGCTGTAGCTTGTCCACGTACACATAGGGTTAGATGTGTCACGCGACATCCCCTCCTTTTCAAAGTGAGGTACTGTTACCGAACTGTATGGCGTCAGGGAGATCGCCAAGAGTGTCTGGAATCCTGGAAAGGACTCTTCGTTGGCCCACTCTGATGCGTGGGTCATGCGATACTTGAACTTCATAAAGGTCTGCAACGCTTGGTTCTTTGGGCCGCGCCGAAAGCGACAGTCATCTGTGGCTCCTTCAATACTTCAACTTCGTCTATAGTCATGCGTCTACCTTCTTCAAGAATCTCCGAGGCTGAAAATTCTTGAAACCACTTCCAATACAAAAACATGAACATACCCATTCCATGTAAAGTGACTGAAAAAATCTAGTTTTTCGAAAAACTGTGCATGCAATGCAAATGAACAAAGTGACGGACTGTGAAACCATTCATTAAACACACGCAAACAATGGGGTTGAATCTTGACTTTCTGATCTAAATCAATCAACTGTGGCAAATCATAATGGAAATGCCGATGCTTGATGCTCAATCCTTCTTGTGCTCTTTCTACGACTATGTCGTGCAAAGGAAGAGACATGGAATGTGACTTCCTTGAATGCATACTTTTCAGCTTTTCATGAGAAATCTGCATACATCCGTACTCATTCATGAGTGAATCGTGCTCAACGTACAATATGGCATGCCTTTGAAAAGGGATCACATAAGGACGGTGACTAAAATACAGGAAACGATCACAAGTGAAACACTCGTACAATGTGTGCTGACTAATCACTCGAACACATAATACTTCCTGTGAGGGTTCTTTGGACCTAGGCTCGAGAGCCAAGATTGGTTCTACCTGAGGGGGTTTTGTAGACCTCGACTCGAGAGCCAAGATCGGTTCTTCGTGATTGATCGAATCTGCAATGAGGTGAGCTTCACTAGAGAAAGTATCAACTAACACATCATCCTTGTGAACAATCACATCAAATCATACAAATCATCATGCTCGTGAGAAATCACATCTTAATCATGCAATTCATCATCAAATCATGTGTAATGCTTTGGAAAAGAAGAGATTGAGTCTCCTTTTCCTGATTTTCTTCAATCTACGCCTGCACATTAGAGAATAGTAGGACAAACTCTTGCATGTGTTGGTCTGTCTACGCTTCACGCTCTAACCGTCTTTCTTTGCGCTCGTGAGCCAATTCGGCTAGTCTTTTTGTGGACTCACGATCCAACTCTGTGTTTCTTTCTGTGGCCGCCAAGCGTACTTGCTCGCACTCACGCTCTATGACTGCCATTCTTTCTTCGTGCCACACTTCTCGTTGTCTACCTTGTCGTACCATCATGTCCTTCATCGACTTGACCAAAGCCTCCATAGGATTTGGTGCAATCCTTGGCGTAGATGGGGAAGAGGGAGGGTCAGAAAAACCTTCTGGTGGGGAGAATTCTTCTTCGCCACTGCCATGCTCATCACCTCCATGCGAAGTATCCATTCCGATTCTGGTGATGACCATACACTGAAGTCGTGGGTTCTTAAGTTCACGAGGAACTTGGGTTCTTGTGGTTCTCGGGTTCTTGAGTGTTGAGGTTCTTGAGGTTCTCGAGTCTTGAGGTTCTTCTTTAGCTTGCAGTCTGTGTTAGAGAAGGATCTTCTTGCACCCCTTGGCGGCCTTGCGCCCACACCAAGGTTGCTTTTACCCACCTCACCTCGATTGGCCGGCCGCTAAGTGCACGGTCCGCTCTCAATGAGTGAAAAGAGAAACAAGGGGAGGTTGGACAAGGCCTTCTTTCTTGGGATTCCTGTCACTCTTCAAAAACACGATAAGGAATCGACACGGTCAAGTGGTCTTGGGTTATGTGCGATCGCAACAAGCAAAAAAAAATTTATGTGGTTCTTGTGGTTCTTTCCTTGAGTGATACAGAACATTGCCAAAGCTCTAATACCAATGTAAGGTGCAGCGGAAATGAATGTTGAACTTTGCTCAAGATGAGTGCTCTGAACTGTGCTCAAGGTTCCTTTTACTTACGGAAGGGAGAGCCTTTCGTTCATTTAGTGAGAGAGTGCAATGGACACAAACAAAGTGGTGAACACTGTGAATGAAGGTGCTGAGACTGAGAGATAGAGAGAGAAGAATACGACACTAGAATGTTGTCAAAACCCTCCTCCGAAGGCCCCACTCTCTATGGCGAGAGCGGTCTACTTATGATTGCACAAATCTCTACAATGCTTGGACTTGCCGACGATGAGGACGATGACGAGATGGGCTGAAATCTGAAAATGCCAAGGGGCTAAAATTTGCAAATCTTTATTTGCTGAATTTTGACTCTATGTCGATGACGATGTCGATGGCGACAATGAGACGACGACGCGCTGAAAACGCAAATGCTGAAATTTGCGTTTTTCGGGCTGAAACTGCAAACTTCGCGGAATCTGACTGTGCGGCGAGGATCCGTCGCGGGAAGGTGAGGTCTGCGAGGTTCGGGACTTCTTCTGCGGGTTCTAAGTGCTGATAACTGAAAACGCTGAGTCTAGGGCTGATTCCGTCGCGAAGACCTGGAAAAAACGTTGAGGTTGTCAGGCTGATGCAAAAACGCTGGGCTGATCTGGGCTCTGTTGTGGAAATCTGCTATTGCTAGGGAGTCTGTTGTGTCTTGCTGTGGATCTGCTGTGCCTTGCTATGGATCTGCTGATCTGCAATGCAAAAGCGCCAAGGGCTGAATTGCATGCAAAAACGCCAAGGCTTAATTTGGGTCTCCTTGTAGAAAACGCTAGGTCAACTGCTTGGGGGGGTCTTGATGAGAAGGTGCCCGTTGAATTGAGTTCCTGCTGCCTCTTTTGCCAGAAAGTGATAGCGCTAGGTTTCCTATATACAAACTTATGAAATTTGCCCTACCTAGTTCCCAACAAAAGTCACTTAAAAATAATAAGTGAAAAATGTCAAAAATAGGGAAAATAGGTCTATGCACTTAAAAATGCTTCCGACGGTTCTGATGGAAATCTGATGGTCATGTTGCGTGCAACTAGAGGATATGCTTCTAATCTAAGTGTCTGGACATGCATGGTCTGCGAACAAACTCACAAAAGTGCCAGATCGCTTTCTATTCTTAGATTGAGTTGACTGAACTGAACCCTAGTCATGCTGTAGCTTGTCCACGTACACATAGGGTTAGATTTGCCACACTTCTCGTTGTCTACCTTGTCGTACCATCATGTCCATCATCGACTTGACCAAAGCCTCCATAGGATTTGGTGCAATCCTTGGCGTAGATGGGAAAGGGGGAGAGTAAAAAAAACCTCTTGGTGGGGAGAATTCTTCTTCGCCACTGCCATGCTCATCACCTCGATGCGAAGTATCCATTCCGATTCGGGTGATGACCATACAGTGAAGTCGCGGGTTCTTAAGTTCATGAGAAACTTGGGTTCTTGTGGTTCTTGGGTTCTTGAGTCTTGATGTTCTTGAGGTTCTGAAGTCTTGAGGTTCTTCTTTAGCTTGCAATCTGTGTTAGAGAAGGATCTTCTCTTACCTGAGCTCTTCTCTTTTCTGCGGGCGCATCCCTTGGCGGCGTTGCTCTCACACCAAGGTTGCTTTTTCCCACCTCACGTCGATTGGCCGGCCGCAAAGTGCATGGTCCGCTCTCAATGAGTGAAAAGAGAAACAAGGGGAGGTTGTACAAGCCCTTCTTTCTTGGGATTTCTGTCACTCTTCAAAAACACGATTAGGAATCGACACGCCCAAGTGGTCTTGGGTTACGTGCGACCGCAACAAGCAAAAAAAAAATTATGTGGTTCTTGTGGTTCTTTCCTTGAGGGATACAGAACACTGCCAAAGCTGTGATACCAATGTAAGGTGTAGCGGAAGTGAATGCTGAACTTTGCTCAAGATGAGTGCTCCGAACTGTGCTCAAGGTTCCTTTTACTTACGGAAGGAAGAGCCTTCCGTTCCTTTAGTGAGAGAGTGCAATGGACACAAACAAAGTGGTGAACACTGTGAATGAAGGTGCTGAGACTGAGAGATAGAGAGAGAAGAATACGACACTAGAATGTTGTCAAAACCCCCCTCCGAAGGCCCCACTCTCTATGGCGAGAGCGGTCTACTTATGATTGCACAAATCTCTACAATGCTTGGACTTGCCGACGATGTCGACGACGATGAGGACGATGACGAGACGGGCTGAAATCTGAAAATGGTAAGGGGCTAAAATTTGCAAATCTTTATTTGCTGAATTTTGACTCTATGTCGATGACAATGTCGATGGCGACGATGCGACGAGGATGCGCTGAAAACACAAATGCTGAAATCTGCGTTTTCCGGGCTGAAACTGCAAACTTCGCGGGATCTGACTATGCGGCGAGGATCTGCTGCGGGAAGGTGAGGTCTGCGAGGTTCGGAACTTCTTCTGCGGGTTCTAACTACTGAAAACTGAAAACGCTGAGTCTAGGGCTGATTCTGTTGCGAAGATCTGCAAAAACATTGAGGTTGTAAGATTGATGCAAAGACGCTGGGCTGATCTTGGATCTGCTGTGGAAATCTGCTAACTCTAGGAAGTCTGTTGTGTCTTGCTCTGGATCTGCTGTGCCTTGCTGTGGATCTGCTAATCTGCAATGCAAAAACGCCAAGGCTTAATTTGGGTCTCCTTGTAGAAAACACTAGGTCAACTGCTTGGGGGGGGTCTCGTTGAGAAGGTGCCCGTTGAATTGAGTTCCTGTTGCCTCTTCTGCCAGAAAGTGCTAGCGCTAGGTTTCCTATATACAAACTTATGAAATTTGCCCTACCTAGTTCCCAACAAAAGTCACTTAAAAATAATAAGTGAACAATGTCAAAAATAGGGAAAATAGGTCTATGCACTTAAAAATGCTTCTGACGGTTCTGATGGAAATCTGATGGTCTTGTTGTGTGCAACCTATGCATCTAATCTAAGTGTCTGGACATGCACGGTCTGCAAACAGACTCACAAAAGTGCCAGATCACTTTCTATTCTTAGACTGAGTTGATTGAACTGAACCCTGGTCATGGTGTAGCTTGTCCACGTACACATAGGGTTAGATGTGTCACGTGACAGTTTTGCAGTTCCTCGGCGATAGAACCTAGATTAGCATCAGCGTTTTCAATTTTCAGTAATCACACACCGCAGTAGAAGTCCCAAACCTTGCAGATCTCACCTTCCCGCAGTAGATCCTCGCCGCACGGTCAGATCAGCCACAATTTGCAGATTCAGCCCGGAAAACGCGGATTTCAGCATCTGCGTTTTCAGTGCGTCGTCGTCGTCATCGCCGTCGTCCCCGACATAGAGTCAGAATTTAGTAGATAAAGATTTGCAGATTTCAGCCCTTAGCGTTTTCAGATTTCAGCCCGTCTCGTGTCGTCCTCATCGTCGTCGACATCGTCGGCAAGTCCAAAGCATTGTAGAGATTTGTGCAATCAATAGTAGACCGCTCTCGCCATAGAGAGTGGGGCCTTTGGAGGAGGGTTTGACAACATTCTGGTGTCGTATTCTTCTCTCTCTATCTCTCAGTCTCATTACCTTCATTCACAGTGTTCACCACTTTGTTTGTGTCCATTGCACTCTCTCACTAAAGGATCAGAAGGCTCTCCCTTCCGTAAGTAAAAGGGACCCTTGAGAACTGTTCGGAGCACTCATCTTGAGCAAAGTTCAACTTTCACATCCGTTGCACCTTACAGTATTTGCGGGGGGAGCGAGGAAGTAGTTGTTGAGTAGCTTCATGCCTAAGAATGTCTGTTTGGGAGAGTGCTCAATGACGTTGTTTGCGGTGCTGTGTTGCATCGTGATGTGCCACTTGAGTGAGATTTCTTGGGTATGTAATTTTAGTGCATGGAGACACCAATTGCAGATCAATGCCGTCTGGGTGTGATGGCTAATTTTGCTACTTCGGAATATCAAGAATTCCGATATGAAAAACTAAATGACTCTCGGATGCTTTTGAGCTAACTTGAGTTGTTTTCTAGATGTAATTGCGGACGATTACTCTTCTTTGAAGAAGGGGGGATGTCACAAACGGTTGATGCAAGCTATTGAAGACCAAAAGGTTTGGGCACCCTAGTCATAATCGTAGTCAACTTGCAGATCCCAGTCGAGGGGCCTAAACCCTAGCAGAAGCAGAAGAAGCAAAAGGACTTACTAACTTACAAAGTCCCGTCGAGTGGCCCAATTATTAAAGTAGTGTAAGGATTAAAATCCTAACTCCCAACAATTTATGGTACCCCTGTCCGATAGGCAAAGCACGCGCACGTACACACACACACACACACACACACACACACACACACACACACACACACACACACACACACACACACACACACACACACACACACACACACACACACACACACTAGCTTACGTGAAAACTGGTGACGTGGCTTGCAAGATGGATTTCCGCGATCTGCACTAACGTGGCAGGCTGTATGGACGCTTCTGCAGATCGCGTTGACAGGTGTTGGCGTGGCACTTTTGTACTGACAACCCATGGGGTGCTAGTTTTTGCGCATGTTGCTATTTTGATTTTAGTTTGTGTGAGCATTGCATATACGGGTAACAGACTTGGCTTACCACATCGCCATTGAATAGAGAGTTACTGAATCCTCTAGATTTGGTTCATAGTGATCTTGGATATAGCTTGGAACCACTTGAGGATGAGGGAAGATGACCCTCTTATGACCTACAATCAGAGAGAAACATTGCAGAAAATTGGATGATAAGGCTGTCAAATGTACCTTGGTTGGGTACAATATGGAAAGGTTATAGGTTGACTGCTGTATAGTCCGTAAACAAAGCATATTTTGGTTAGCTGATACGTATGGAAAAGGTGTATATTGGTTAGCCGAGATGTGAGCCTTTCCTTTCATGTACCAAGGAGATAGGCCTACATGCGCGACGCTGTTGCCTCTTTTTGGTGGATAATCACATGTAGAGTGTCGTGAGACAGATTTTCAGCCTATGCAGGTTTCTCTGAGAGATCACCCTGTTGTTGATGCAGATTTATGGGATGTACTTGATGTGGAGGGCACAAATTAATGAGGCTAGAAATATGCCAAAATGGCTAGTGTAAACTTTAGGAGAGAGTGAATTGCATGCATAAGATGCATCGCTCTCACCATGCATCTTGTGCATCAGATTGTTTCCTTTGGCTGTTTCAAGTATGTGGTGAGAAAAAGATTCTTTTAACAAGGCACAAAAGTCAGAAACTTGGTTGGCTGCCATGCAATCAGAGTTTGATGCTATGGTGCAGAATGGCTGATGGTCTTTTTGTGATTTTTCAACTGGCAGAATAGCCATTAGTATGAAGTGGGTTTAGAAGTTGAATTGTAAGCTGGATGGTGAGCATGGCCGAAGGATATGCTAAGTGAGCAGTTCTGGTCTGTCTTTTCCAGCTAATATGTGCCTCCATAAAATACTATAATGAGCTAATTCTGGAAAGCTCAAACTAAATCGTGTCGTATTGTAAACATGAAACTATCTGTCTTGGATTGTATTTACAGCCTTTTATACCATTAGATCAGACTTTACAGTGTATAGCTTCTTTGAAGGTTAATGTAAAAGGGTTCTTAGCACAATTGTATGCATACTTAAGGAAACCGAAATTAGTGACTATTGGTTCTTACAATTTTAGCTCCAAGTTTAGTAGGAATTATGTTGTAAATGTAAAAATCAAAACAATTCCATAGTCTTGTCTTGGGATAGGGGTAATCATTTCTATCGCTTGCATTTGCCATTCAAAACAGATCGAAGGTTTAACTGTGTGTGTAGTCAAGAGGGAAGTCTTTCATTAAATCACGAACATTTGCAAGCCTCCTGATGAATACTGCTATGCTAAAGGATAATTCTTTCTTTGCTTGAGGGCAGGATTATAAATCTCCTTTTGGAAGTTGTTTAAACAGTAAGCATTTTGATGATTTCAAGGTTCTATAATGCGTGAGAACTGTAATTGTTGTACGTAGTAATTTTTAGAGCTTTTAAATCCTCAGGCCAGAAACAGAGAAAGAATTGTTACTGAAAGAGGAAGTAAAGAGGCTTTCAGAACTGTGTAAGAAGGAAAAGGAAGCTGGTGGCCAGCCAGTCAATGGAGTGGTCCTCGATCAAGATGTGAACAACGAAAATATTATTGAAGAGTTGCGCAGTAAAGAAAAAGAGCTAGAGGTATTAACCAGGGCCCTTGATGACAAGGTGCGTTTCTCTCAGAAAATTGGTGACAGACCAGGGTCCCGTTCAGGACGCAGTGATGCTGGTAGGAGTTATGATTTATCTGATCGGCCTGGGTCCCGACCAGGGAGTCGCCCAGGGAGTCGACCAGGCTCTCGATCTGGGCGCAGTGATGTGAGCAGAAATTATGATCCATCAGAGAGACCAGGTTCGCAATCAGGAAGGAGGAATTTCGACTCATCTGAAAGCCCACGCTCACATTCTGGTTATGGAGGTAGAAACATGGATTCAGGTGATAGGTGGTCACGTCCTACTCACTTTGAAGGTAACAGAAATCAGGAAGGCTTGGAGAGGATAGGCTCTTTGGCTGGTTCCAGTGAAAGTGGACGAAGCTTTGATTCACTTCAAAGACCTCGGCGGCGTACTGGAGCATTGCCTACGGAGGTGGGCGGTGCACCTGAGTATTCGCAAGAAGGTGGTGCAGATATTTGGACAAGAGCAAATGATAGGCAAGGGAATTGGGGCGAGCGTGAGCGTGTCAATAGTCGGGCTGGAATGAGAAGGTTTTGAAGAGCATGAAATGCCTTGTTTTGCTGCCCTGGCCTTGTCCTTTCTTGGTGTACACACTTCTCCTATTTGACATTGAGGCCCATGAAGCCTTTTTTGGGGTCTGCCTTGGTTTTCTCTCTTGTATGCCAGAATTTTATCCTTTTCCTTTTTCTTCAGGTTAGGAAGGCTTGGACCCACATTGGCGTAGAAATATTTAGAAAGCGTTTGCTAATTGACTCGAGATACTTTTGAGTTTTCCAAGTGGGAAAATTGTACCCACAATAATGCCAGCCTCTTGCTATCTCAGCAGGTTCATTGTAATACTGTTAAGCTGTTTCCTTCATGTGCATATGGGCAAGTTGGCATTGAAGGTGGACAGACAGACCACTATTTTTGTTGAAGTGGTTTGCTTTATGTGGCAGGTCGGTTGTCAAGGTTTCCCGGACAAAGACGTTTCAAAGGCTCATCTCTAATGGGCCTTGTATGTACACCTCCCTTAAGTGCAACACGTTCTTTTCTGCTTTTTTATATAATTCTGATTTTCTTCTGCCTGCTGATTAGTTTATTGCTCCATGTTTTCATTAATATCTCAAAGTGGAAGTAGTTCCAGGGCTCTCTACTGTGCTGTAGTAGATTGGCTTGCGATCACGTAACATTAACTAGGAATGTTTTGAGCTATAGTTTACTGCAGTTCTTTTGGTTGGTTGCTTAAGCCTGTGGGAGGACAATGTATGAATATACCGAAGGTGTCTACTTATCTACACACTCTTATTTGTTTTGGTGATTCTGCAGGGCTCATTGGTGTCTTCTCATAAATGTCTAGTGTCTGTA
This sequence comes from Adiantum capillus-veneris, assembly GCF_014529385.1. Classification (NCBI taxonomy): domain Eukaryota; kingdom Viridiplantae; phylum Streptophyta; class Polypodiopsida; order Polypodiales; family Pteridaceae; genus Adiantum; species Adiantum capillus-veneris. The sequence continues at coordinate 70,620,967 of NC_140957.1, forward strand.
TGTAATTGACAGAAAAACTCACGTCTTACCGTTGCATTGGGGAAATTGAGTATACTTGTATGAATGCATTTTTGAGTTCGGATGATTAAACAGTCAGTTATATATTTCTGTCACACGAGTATTACAAATCTCTTTTTGATGTTTTGTTGTAGTTTGATGGTTGTGAATGGAAATTGTATCCCGAAGGTGAACTTTGTGTGATTAAACACAATTTGCGCGTAAATTCTCTCTCTTCAATCTTCACCTTCAATTCTTGAATTCTCAGTGAATAGCAAAATAAGGGGTGGTTCACACACACACACACACACACAATACTTTGCTATGAATGCTTCATCCTTCACTCATATACACACTATATTGGTTTACTTGTGTTAAACTAGGACTCCCTCGCTAGCTAATTTACTCGGCTGATGGTGGTGTGATCATTCCCTTATTTTCTTCAAATGGGGTTGGTGGTGCTTTCAACTTATGGCTCGATTTTTTATCTCCCTTACTCTTGACCTGCATATTTCGTGCTGCTTGTAGGGGTTTGCTACTCGTAGAATCGTGCTCCCTCTTTGCTTGATAACTACACCACGTGGCTTATGCCCCTTTCCTTGTGTGGTGATCACCCTTAGGGTACCCAATTTTCTCCCTTTCCCTGTCATGGGATGTCGTTCTTGAGCTCTTAGTGAACCGATGTGCCTTCCTCTTGAATAACAATAATGCTACACTAGCTAAGGCTTGGCTTGGTGGATGGTGCTACGTAGGCTTGTCCTTCTCTATTCAAAGTATGGTTTCGCTCTGAGCAGATTCTTGATTCAAAGCCTCTCTCTCTCTCTCTCTCTCTCTCTCACACACACACACACACACACACACACACACACACACACACACACAGAGCATACATGCTATAATATGAATGCCATAGTTTGCTTTGACATGATAGTCCCTACAGGGATTGTAGTCACACTCTCTTGTTATTGTGAGGTGCTTATTGGTTGAGATAAATTTTGCTTAATGTTCTTCTTAAGGCATAGGGTATAGGCTTGTTGGACTCCCATTTAGCAAGACTTTGGTTGTAACATTCTCCTCCTCTGAGGCTTTATAAAAGGTGAGGGATTTTTTCTATCCCTTACTTAGTATTAGGGCTACTCTATGTTAAAGAGAGAGAGAGAGAGAGAGAGAGAGAGAGAGAGAGAGAGAGAGAGATGGTATTTGCTCTTTGACAGTGATACTCTGTTATGAATAACTGTTGTGGACTTCAATCATCCTGCATCTCAAGGAGTCTATCGAAGGGGCAACAACATCACAGGTCGTTGTTTGGTCGTTGCGTTGTGATGGTTTTGTTGATAACACTTAAAGATCGATGATGAAGTAGAAAAATAAGTCTTGGTTCATTTTACTTATGTTTGCCAAAACAATTTGAGTGAAAGATGGTGAAAGTGGGTTTATGCTAATAAGAAAACGAGGATCATTGTACGAAAAATTCTTTGCGAGTTCGCTAACTTGCTGCTAGGTATTGTGGGCTTTACTCACTTCTAATCACTATTTGAAATACTGGAAGAATCTTACTTCAAATGCTTGGGGTTATATATCATTTATCGTGTTGAATTGTATGCATAGGATTTTTTTATTTCTCTGTCCTTTTTACCCTCCACTTAGCATAGCTAGCTATTGTTTTTTTATCATAGTTGGCTATTTTTTGTGATCTATTACTTATAATAAAACCTACCCTAGACTCATGATATGTGACTGGTAGGCTACCTTAAATGGTTGGTTGATTTGTTGAATGTTTTTTTCTTGATACTCCTATATAGGGTGGAATTATGATCATTATCTTGGGCTAGAGGTTTTCTTCTCGCAGTGGTATTTTGGTAAAAGATTGTAGCACTAGATCTCTTTAAAAAACTTGATTGGAGTTCAATCTCATAAACTATGCCTTATGGTCATAATCAGATCTCGACTTGGGACTATTGATTATGCTTGTATGGCCTATGCTTGTTTTGCATTGGAAGATTGCTTCTCAAGCTATCATCATATGGAATGATTATTGATATTAACATGTAGATAAGATTGTGCTATAAAACTTGGAGGATGGTCGGATTGGTTGAGCTTTGGTTTTTGGATAATTACCTAGAAGACAATCTTTTTTTGAGCTTACTGGTTGGACGATTGCTTTGGCTTGATAAAAAATGATGCTATTAATTAAATAACGTGTGGACAAGTTTAGGCTGTGAAAACCTCGAAGATGAGTGATTGGTGGAACATTGGTCTTTTTTGGATAATTACATCTGGATGTTTTTGAGCATACTGGTCGGTTGCACCAGCTATAAATATAGCTATAAATATTTTGGCTGCACTGCGGTGGAAATACCTATTTTTCTTGTCACTTTGTAATATATTTTTCACACCGATTGGTTGTTATTTACCTTTACTAACAATGAACTATAAATTTAGCTTGTTGTGCAGGTGATTAGAGTTATCGGGCTCTACTTATGATGTTGCTATACCTTTATTATTGTTGAATTATACATTGTGATCTTTTTCAGATCTTAAATGGGAATTATTGCATGATATTGGTTTCCTCCTTGATGGGAATCACCTGATCGTATGAGGAAATTTTGGCTCGATCTAGCCTTTTTTACTAACCGGTTTGCTGAGCATGAGAATGTAGATATTGTGAATTACCTCACTAATAGGGATGATGTGTTAGTTAATGTGACGGACTCCTTTCTGGTTACTAGGGCAGATGTGTCCTTAGCTTCAAAAGTCATGGTTTTGGAGTTTTACTACTACAACTTATTGCAATATGCTATTAGAATTTGCCTTTTTTGATGGATGATGCTTCAATACTAAGGTATCCTACTTTAGACATAGAGATTGCTGTCCTTGGCTGAGGATAGATTTATGCATGGTAAGGTTTTTCTTTATCCTATTGTGCATTGCTTTGTTTGATCTTATGGGATTTTGATTTTGTTGAAACATTTGATACCAACATAATACTGGTTCTGCTGATCCTAAAAGCAATGTTGATATTGCTTTTGCATACAAGTTTTGGTTAGCTTATGGATGGTTTGGACATGATTAAACTTTTGGTTACAATAAAAGGTTATTTTAAAAGTAGTTTTTTTAGATCATATGGTTACTATTTTGACAATACAGTTTTGGCAGGGTTACTTTAACTCGGATTGTATACTCTTTTATCTCATTACTGACTGCTTGGCTTTAACTCAAGGAGAACCTACGATGTAGACTATGCACTGGTTTTCAATTTCATCATAATATTAAATTAAAATTAATTTACATTAAGCAGTAAAATATAGAGATGAACAAATTGACATATCTGTGAGTATAGCTTGGTACTTCAGAAACTAACAAAAAAATCTTTTACTATCAATTGTGCTAGACCTTTAAGTAAAGAAAGTGTTAGCGGGTCGCCGCGACGAATGTCTGTAGCATAGCAATATGACACTAATATAATGTCAATACTCAGGGAAGTGACTCGGATGGGACATGGAGGCTTCTTGACGTTGTCAATCTCAAGAAGTGAAGTTAACAAACTAACACAACAACTCTATAAGCAAATCAATCACTCAATGATCAAGGAAATCTGTTTGTCCTTTCTCACAACTCTAAGTGATCATGCCATTTCGTCACTTGAATGGACTTGAAATGTAATAAAATTTTAGGAGGAGGGACACTATTCTACCAAGTCTGATCGCAATCCGACAAGGTACCAAAATCACGATCCATCATGAAAAAGGTCCTAAGAGATCAATATAGAAAGGTTGCCCTATGGTCTAAGAACACTCTATTATGGTCAAAACGTCATAAAATAGTGATTTAAGCACTTAAAATTTGCAATTAAGGCTCACTAATGCGTAGATGTGAACCACAACAAAACTGATAATACTTACACTTGAATGAAAGAGCAAAGAGAGAAAAACACAATGCAAGTTTCGGATTTGAAAATGGATTACCTAACCAATAGAAAAGTCGATTACAAGTTGGAGCAGCTTAGTAGCTTGAGCGTACGTTTTTAGAGCTCCCTTGGTTTCTAAAGATAAGCTTCTTTTCACATTAAAGTTATTGACCTTTATATCTATGACATTTTAAATGGCCAGGGGCCGGCTCACACGAACCTTTACAATTATCATGACATCGTTACAACTCAGGAAATTTATTGCTACTCTGGAATCAAGATTTACACAGAGTATCAATACACTAGCTCGAAAAATTAATAGAGTACAAATGTGGTGTCCAACTACGTGTTCGGCCAGGTGACGCTCGTTCGGTCAATCCCGTAACATTTTCTCCTTCTTAGCTCATGTCGTCCCTTGACACGACCATGTGTAACCACGTTTTTAGGTTTGTTTGCAGCTTTGTCTTCAAGGTTGGTCTTTAGCTTTGGAAGAGCTTTGTCGTTGATGACGCCCCCTCCTTCCTTGAGTTCTTTATATCTTCTATGTTCTTCTTGATGCATGTGTTTGACTTTAATTATCAAGGGAATTTCGCATATGTTGCTCATTCTTCTTGTTAGTGTCACTTTTGGCCGTGAAGATTTCTCTTGATGTGTTTGCCTTTGTGGTTGGCTTGAAATACTTCACTAGCTTCAACACTATTGATCTCCTTATGTTTTGTTGTTGAGAGATCTCTTGTGATGTCGTCATTGCTTGCCATTGTAGGCCATTCTTTCACTTGCCATTTTTTTAGTGGAGCTTTGTTGTCGCTCTTGAAGATAAAAGATACTCTTGATAAGCATATGGAGATCTGCCCCTTTCTCTTTGACGAATGACTTGGGTAGCCATTTCCTTATTGTTGATGTAGAAGGAACATATACAAGAGTGTGGTGATGGTTGTCTCTAGATTAGGGCCAGAAAACCTGGATGACCAAAGGTAAAAACCCCAGTGGAAAAAAGGTTCCTTTGGTATACGCTCTTATTGAAATTGAGCATTTGGACTTGAAGTACCTGCCATGCAATGTGAGTGCTTGGGAGAAACAAAGGAAGAGTGTCTAATGCATGTGTCAATTATGGGACACTCTATATGCATATGAAAATTTGTTGAACAAAAGCATGCAATGCGAAAGAGGGATTTAATGGGTGCTTCAAGGAACAAATGTAGAATATGTGATATCAAAGATGTCACAATAGCTTGCACATTTCCAATAAGGGTTTTTGATGTAGAAGCGTCTCCACTCATATCTCACTGTGCTTAGTGCACGAGTGACTTTTGGACTACTTCCTTCTCTTTTCCTCACATAATTTACATAGACTTTGACTCTTATGCTCACCTATACCAACGTGAGCGACACAACGTAATTATGCCCAAATCTTTCAACTTGAGCAGTAACTAAATGAGAATATTTGCATGAAGGTTTGAAACTAACGCCTCACTCGTTTAGTGGCTTAGCTTTCTGTATGTTTGGCGACTTGGACTTACCTGTTTGTTCAAGGCCATAATCCCAATTCTATAAGTTCTAAAAATTTAGACACCTTCCATTGTGTTGGTCTTTGGATGCCACCATTTTGTCAAGTAGGGTGGCAAATTTTGGCTCCTCTTGACTTGCTTGTCGTATATCCATACTACTTTGTGTAACAAGTCCTTCAACATTTGTAGGGACTGTTGTAGTTTTTACTTTATCTCCCATGAGAAGCGATTGTCGATATGTGTGGGTTCCTTGTAATTGAGTTTCCACTAGCGATTATGGAACCCACCTTGTCTTAGGTACTTGTGTGACCGTCTTTTGCATTTGCTTCTTTTGCTCAATGACTTGATGGACACTAGGCTTTGGTAGCCGTATCTGATTGTTTCCATCGTAGAAGCCTTGTTTTTGTAGTTGAAAATGAGGTATCCATCTAGAGGTTGTATGACCCTCAATTGTGATTGGCTTTTGTTGGCTCTTGGTTGTCTTTGCTTGCTTTTGGGTGGAGCTCTATGTTCCCTGATTGATCTATTTTTTAGGTTGAGCTACAATTTTTGGTAGCCATATTTGTGTGTTACCTTTATAAAACCCTTGTGCTTAGAGTAGCTTGATTGGAATCATCCGCTGCTTTACCTGTTTGTGTTGGGTACCTTGGCTGAGGTCTGACTTCGGCACCCATACTTGTTGCATCGCTTGTTTCTTTGATATTTTCTTTTGCCTATTATGGTTGTTCATTCTCTTGCTTGAGTTGTTTATTATCCTTTAATAGCTTGGCTTATTCCTTGTAGAACTTCTTTCTTGAGGCGAGTAGATCTATGTTGTTACTTTAGGCTTTTTGGCCCAAACGCTGGTGCTTCCTTGGAAGTAGCCTTGAGTAGTGATTGACTCCTTTGATACTACCCACCTGGTCACCTTTTGTTGTTGAGGTTGGTATCCAAACTGGATCTTTGACTTGGATGTGTTCTTTGGACGCTAACACATGGTTGATTATCTTTGGCTTCTTCTGGAGATTTTATTGCGATGGCAACTTTGGTTGATAGACTTTTTGCTTTGGTCTCCATTGCATTGTTGATGGTGTGGCTCTTGATGTAGACGTTACGTGGAAAGTTTGAGGGAGGCTCGTTGAAGGTAAAGTCGTCTTGTGAGGGTGATCTTCTTCAACATTTACCTTAGCTTTACCTTTTTTTGCAATGGTTGGTTGTTTCTTGTTTGCATGTACCTGAAGTTCTTCTAAGGCTTTTAGTGTTGTTGTTGAAGATTTTTCTTATTCCTCCAGATTTCTGTCAGGATCAGACTCTCTTTGATATGATGTGAGTCGATTATGTGGAAAGTATCTTTATACTCTCCGGTACTCAACTTGAGTACGGCTTCTGCCACGCCGAAGCTAGGAATCAAAATTTTTGAACTTGTGTACACTGTTTCTTCTAGTTCTTTGATTGGTGGGTTTCCCATCATTATCCACGTTCCATAAGAAATTATATTCTTTGTCGCTTCTGGATGTATGACAATTGAACATGTGTTTTAAGTCGTGTTTCTCCACATATGCTGAATTTGATCATTGTTGGAGACACTCGATCTTTTGTCGCAGCCTTATCCTTCTCTTGCTCTTTAGTTTGTTGAACTTTTGATGCCAAACTTGGAAATTATTTTCCTTCATCTACTTTTATTTGCGCTTTTTTGGAGTCGGCTTCTTTCATTGGTTCTGATGAATCTCACACTTGGTTTGTTGATCAGAGGATGCCTCTCCTCTAGGTATTCTCCCAATCCCGCTGTTGAAGGCATTGCAATGTTTTCTGTGTTTTTCATGTCTGTTGAGTGGAGTAGAAAACCCTGGTGGTGGATGATTTGTCATGGTTAAGGCTTACTCAAATCTCTCAAGATAGTCCTTGACAAGCCCACTTTGGATTAGTGTAACTTATCCCTTTCCCCCTCTAATTAGGTCTCTCAGATGTTAGGAACTTATGACTCTTTTGGTCTCAGGAAACTAGTTTTGCGTACCTAAAAGTCAGCTTTAAAACCAAAACCAAGTGTGGTGTATTCTATTGCCCGCAAGATTTCTACATGGCTATACCTGACTCAATTTGGAGTTGTGTATCAAAAGTTAGATCAATTTTGGTGGACTGCACATGAAACAATACTCAAAACAGTTTTAAGACCAGAGCACATGAACTTTGGCTCGTATCTTGGTCTCCAGAAGGTATTTTTATCACAAACTTGAGCTCGGGGGAAAAAACCTCCTAAAGAGGGGAAAAAATGCCCCGACGGTCCTAGTGTGTTCACACACATCACTACCACATGTATATGGTAAAAAACCTCCCCTAGAGTGATGCGGTGAACGAGAGCTAGCACATGAGTAAAGGGAAGTGCCATGCCCTGAGGACATGATCAATCCACAAAGGGGAGTAAGCCCAAAGCTTTGCAGAAAGCTTCAAGCTTCTCATGAGAAAATGCCTTTGTGAAAAGATCCGCAAGGTTGTCCTGTGTTGGCACATAAGCCAAGCTGATCTCTCCTGCTGAGAGCCTCTCCCTGACATAGTGGTAATGCACCTCAATGTGCTTTGTGAGAGCATGAAAAACTGGGTTCCTTGCAATTGCCAATGCGCTCTGACTGTCACTATAGATAGTGTTGGCAGTGTCCTGTCCAACACCCAAATCAGCCATAAGGCGTCTGAGCCATACACACTCAACCATAGCTGTGAAGATTGCCCCGTACTCAGCCTCACAACTCGAAGTGGCCACACTAGGTTGCTTCTTGCTCAACCATGATATACATGAACTGCCAAGCATGAAACAAAAACCACTTGTGGACACTCGCGTGTCAAAACAACCAGCCCAATCTGAGTCCGAAAAAGCATGTAAGTCTGGCGGCAATGGTCCCCCCTTGGGATAAAACAAGCCAAGATGTAAAGTGCCACTAAGGTAGCGGAAAATCCTCTTGACAGCCTGCCAATGCTTAGACCTTGGGCTATGCATAAATCTGCTGACCTGTGAGACTGCAAACAGAATATCTGGCCTCGTGTTGCATATATAAATGAGGCAGCCAACAGTAGAGTGACATCAGCAGGATCACCAGCATCATGTAGACTCAACTTCAAACTTGTTTCCATGGGAGTGGCAATAGGTTTGCAATCTTCAAGTCCAAACTTACATAGCAATGTCTCTATGTAACTTTTTTGACAGAAGGCAATACCACCATCACACTGCTTAAACTGTATACCCAAGTAATGATGCAACAGCCCCAAATCTTTCATCTTGAAAGTAGCATTAAAATCAGTCTTAAATTCAACAATATGTCTCTCATTTGGTCCAGTGATCAACAAATCATCGACATAAAGAGCCACAATGAGAAGTACATCACCCTTACGCTTTACATACAATGTGCTTTTTGTTGGACTGTTACGAAAGCCTTGTTTAACCAAATGAGTGTCAACTTTCTCATACCAAGCACGAGGAGATTGCTTCAACCCATACAAAGCCTTCTTACATCTGCACACTTTGTCCTCTTGTCCTTTTTGACAAAACCGCGAGGCTGCGTTACATAAACTTCCTCAAATATGTCACCATTAAAGAAAGCAGTAACAATGTCTGATTGATGTACATCCCAACCAAAATGAGCTGCCAATGCACATAGAAAACGCACAGTAGTCATACGACAAGTGGGGGAAAAATTCTCTTCATAATCTATGCCTTTTTGCTATGCATAACCCTTTGCAACAAGTCGAGCCTTATGGCGATCGATCTCACCATCCGGCTTGCGTTTCAACTTGTAAACCCACTTCGTACCAATGGCCTTTTTTCTAGGAGGCAAATCACATAAATTCCATGTGTCATTTTCTATAAGTGCATCATATTCTGATTGCATGGCAGCCATCCAATTTTTTGAATTTTGTGCTTCATCAAAAGACAGAGGCTCCTTAACATCATGTAAGCTAGACACAACCAAAGCATAACAATCTGATGCATATGATGCATGGCGAGAGCCTGAATGAGTACGACTAGACAAAGGTGCATCCAATTTACTATCACGCAAAGTGTGCACCAGCCATTTTGGCATACATCTAGCCTGCTCATTTTCAGCCCTTTCCTCATCAAGCACATCATGTAAATTTACATCAGTAATAGGCTGATCTATAACATTTTTAGAAACCCCCATAGGCTGTACATTTGCCTCATTGGAAATTACATTCGTATTTCCACCACTGAAAAGAGGAAACAAAGTGTCATAAATGTCCTGTGAGCTTACATTACTGTCTCTAGTACATGACAGCAAGGGCTGAACATAATCTTCCACAAACACTACATCCCGTGGAACCAGAATACGTTTTTTTTTGCGGATGATACAACCTGTAACCTTTTCTTTCAGCACTATAACCAACAAAAATACATTTGATAGCCTTATCATCCAATTTTCTGCCCTGTGTTTGTGGCACCCAAGCATGTCTATCATGCCATGCTTCATATGGAGTAATAGACTGCAAAGATTTCGTAGGACACCTGTTAAGTACATAAGTGGCACACATGATGGCCTCAAGCCAAAAAGAATCTGGCAAAGCTTGAGTTTTGACCATACATCATGCCATTTTCGTAAGTGACCTGCTTTTCCTCTCATTAACACCATTTTGCTGAGGCGTATAAGGCACTGTACATTGGTGTTTTATCCCACGACTAGCAAGAAATGCATTAAATGCATGAGACATATACTCCCCCCCTCGATCGGAACGGAGGGTGTCCATAGTACATTTCGAGGCATTTTCAGCCATAGCTAGAAATGTTTGAAGCACATAAAAACTTCGGACTTCGCTTTAAGCGGAAATACCCATGCATGCCTGGAGTAATCATCAATGAAAGTCACGAAGTACAGGTAATTGCCCAAGGACGGAGTTTGCATGGGCCCACAAACATCACTATGCACAAGCTGCAACCTGCATGTGGCCCGAAGTGAACCATCCTTTGGAAACTTAGAACTCTGCATCTTACCCAAAATACAGCCTTCACAAACATGTTTGACAGGTGCTTCAAGAGGCGGCAAAGAAGCAACCATATCAGATTTCTGCAAACGCAGCAAACTGGTAAAATTCAGATGACCAAAACGTGCATGCCAAAGTTTTGCATCTGAAATAGCCCTTGAATCTGCAATAGCATTTGCAAAATTTTGTCCACACTTGTCATACAAAGTGAGCTTATACAGCCCACGGCACAAAATGCCAGATGCAACAATTTCATCACCGAAACTGAGATCATGAACTGTACATCTATCCCCCTCATCCACAAATTTGACTACAAGTCCAAGTCTAGGAAGTGCGGATACAGACAAGAGATTCTTCTTGATCCCAGGTACATGAAGTGCATCAACAAGTGTGAAAGAACTGCCATTAGCAGCAGTAAGCACAATCTTTTCAACTCCTTGAACTGGATAAGAGGCATTGTTGGCACAAGTGACTGAATTTCCATGAGGGACAAACTCGAGAGAGGTAAACAATTCACGATGTGAGGTAATGTGCTTTGTAGCACCACTATCGAAATACCACACATGTGAATCTGCAGCAACTGACAAGCATGCATCATGGAAATCAGGATTGTAAGTGCACTCTGCGCTAAAAGCCCATTCTGCATCAACATCAGCATTACAGTCTCCTTTTACAGAAGACTCAACAATGACTGCATTTGTAGTGGAACCAGCATTTGCAGTGGAACCACCCTCTTTCTTCTTAGCCTCCTTTGGCCTTCAACTTAGGACACTACTTGATCAAGTGATCATTAGCTTTGCAATAATGGCAACACATCTTCTTTTTTCCCTTATCACCAGAATTTCCAGACGAATTGCTTCCAGCAGAAGCATTAGGAATAGAATTTTTGCCACTCGCAACAGAACCATAAGAAGTGGCCGCATTACTGTTACCACCCTTTCTTTGAGAAGCAATAAAAGCCTGTTCAACTGCACGCTGCCTAGTCCTGTTTTTTCTGGAAAGTGACTCTTGCAACAGCAATGTGCATAATGCATCAAACTTGACAACTTCGGGATTTTCTTAGGTCATAAGTCTCCAAGTACTAGCAAAAGTCTGGTAAGGCATCAAGAATAGTCTACACAAGGGAACAGTTTGAAATGACTTCACCTGCAAAAATAAGATGCTCATTGATATCCTTGACACTAGCAAGGAAAGTGTCCATATCATCTTCCTCATGCATAATCTTTGACTCCAGCTCTTTACGCAACAAAGCAATTTTAGCCTCATTGCGACTTGCATAAAGACTAGCCAAAATATCCCAAGCCTGTTTTGCAGATTTTGCTGAACGGATGTGAGGAACAACATTAGGAAAAAAATGGACTCTCCATGGGCCTTGTAAGAATCCCTAATTTAAAGGAAGCCTGCCAAGATTAAGGGGGACAAAGGCTTTGAATGGGGCTATTTTGGTAGGGTCTCCTCCACCTTTGACCCCTAAAAAGGTAGGGGGAAGGGGGGGGGGGGGGGGGGGTAACCATTTAAAAAGTAGGGAAGGGGGGGGTAAACCATTTGAAAAGTAGGGGGGTAGGGGGTCTTCTCTCTCTACCTTTTTGGCCAACTTGTAAGTGGCCTCTTAACTCTCCCATGCCACCTAAGCAAATCCGTGGGTCAAAGAGGTCAAAAAAATGACTTTTTTCAAAAACTTAAAAAAAAACTCTATTCTCCCCTAAAAAGTACCCCCAACATATACACATAATAAAAAAAAGATTTTTAAGTTAAATTACTCAAAATTCAACATTTTTTGACTCCCTCCAAACGTTTAGAAAATTCCCCCCAAAATTGAAAACTCTCTCTCCTAATCTAAGCTCCTCTCCTACACCCATCCCCCTTGCACCTGCACCTGCTGCTGCACCTATGCACCCATCTCTCCATCCTTCAAGCTCCATCTCTCCATCCTACAATGCCTCTTGACGACGTGACCAATGTCCCAGCAAGCTCTTCACGCGGTAGGTCTCCAGGGCTTTTCCTACGCCTACCTCAAGAGTATGTTCCGACAAAGAAAACATACTTGGGTACATTACCTTCAGCCAACGAACGCCGCACTCAAGGGGAGAAGAATGTGGATCTCTGGACAGACGGATGCTTGTATCCAAAGGATCCTTCTCTCAATGTTCATCCGTCTTTTACAAACATTCCATCACTGTTGCAATACGTTGGAAATGGAGAGCAAGGTTTGTTGGGCTACTGCAAGAGACTCAACAAACATGAGATTACGCGGTCCGAGATCTACTTGCGTCATTGGCAGTTGCTCAATGGGAGTTTCCACAATCTTCAAGCTCAGATGCAAACAGCTACTAGTGCGCTTGAGGAGGCAAAGAGTACCATTACAACCAAGGAAAATGTAATTAAAAAGCTTGAGGATACTCTTTTACACATGAAGAGTATTTCCATGGGAGGTAGGGTGAGGAAACGAGAGTTTTCCGAAATTCAGACTCTTGCACCACGTGGAGGTGCAAGAAAACGAAGGGTGACAGCTATGAGGTAACATGTTCTATCCCTCATGTTGTATAAGTTTAATACGGCTCATCATTGTTGTTTTGGGCAATAGGAACTTCGTCCAAGAAACGTGCGGCGGCGAGAATGCGTCAGCTAGGGCTACTTTACTTCGTTCTTGTTTCAACAAAGAGGATTTTATTGGGATGCTTGATGCTCCAGAGGCAAAACACTTGAAAGACGCAATCACTAAGAGAGTTCTTAGAGATTTTTCTAATATTGTCACTGATCTAGATGTTCAGGATATTTGTGATGCTGTTGGGATTAGTACCAAGGGCTATCAAGCAATACATCAAGTGTTAAAAGATGCATTAAGAAGTCGAGGAGTCACGGGAAACCTATTCCCACTTCTGCACAGAGTGCAGATTGCCAAGAAGGTGTCAAATGAAGATGTTGTTCACCGATTAGGGGACTACTTGTATATTGAAGACACGATGCCTCTTCAGCCGCTCCGTAGCAAATCACAAGGAAGGAAGGCCGCGGGAAGGGAAGCGGTGCTGTTTCTAACAGTGTGTTGCGGACCGAAGGGTTTGTTTACACCAAATTTCAACAATATCTTTGTGGACTTGATACGATTGCAGCAGTCCATGGCTGTTTTCTACAATTTGAGTGATGCAGGTTAGTTTAGAGTTGCCTACATGCTCTATGATGTGTCATAACATGCATTCTGAGGCTTTATGTTGTTGGCAGTTCTTGAAGGCAAGCTTGTGTTCGTGCTGAAGTTGGATGAGTGTGTAATTGTTAAAGGGAGAAAGTTGGAGAGAATGAGCATCACGCTTATGAATGAAGCCCTAGCTTATGCCAAGCAATCTTGCAGTTCGAGTGAAGTGACAAAGCCCTCTTTTAGTGTGCAATCAGAGAAGGATATATGGTGGCTTGGTGCAATTGAAGTTCCGAAAGAGACACATGAAGTCCTTGCATGGATTTTAAGTAGAATCCCATGGGTCACAGAGGTTATTAAAGCTCAAATAAACGGTGAGAAGCTCATGGTTCCAGGACGTGGGGAGTTTGATGTTGAATGGCATTTAGGTGGTGATCTAAAGACCATAAAGTGCATGCTTGGATGCAAACAAGGTGCAAATTCTTTACTTCCCTGTCCATTCTGTACGAAAGGGCACAAGACAAGTCGAGCAACTCAAGTGGAAGGTCAGGACGATGATAATGATGACCATATAAATAGGGAGTGGCAAAGTTCGGTTCTTTCATGTGATATGCTGCAGGTGCCCAGGGATAGCAAAGATCCTGGGTGGAACCCCATAATTCCCTTCTCCCTCAACAATGTTCACTTTTGCACATTGCATGTGTTTATGTGAATATTTGATAGGATCTTAAAGCATCACATTGATTATGCTTTCACAATGAAGCCCCTTCAACGGTCAAAAGACTCCTTGCAGGGGGTGGAGACGCTCCTTAATGAGATTGGATGTCACCGATCAAGGGTGAACATTGTAGCAGAGACTTGTAGGGAGAAGACATATGAGGTGGCATAGAAGGTTTCCATGAATGGAGCCAAAGCACGTCGATTTTTCAAGAAGATGTCAAAGTCTCCAATGCAGGTATCCAAGGCAAGTGTCGATCTAGCAAGTGAGAAGCGGTGGGAGTTGTGGAAAGATTTGTGTTCATGCACGACGGACAAAGATCCCAATGTGGAGGTTGCTAACCAACGCAAGCTAGTATGGTCATCCTTTCAAAAGGTTGTGCAATTGATGAATCTTTCAAGCACCACCGTTGAGCAGCGAGAGGAGTTCAAGAAGGTGCTTTATGAATTCACAAAGGCCGCTAAGGACGGATGGTCTGAAAGCAAGATTACACACTACATGGTTTGTTTTAATGGACTTAATACATATGCAATGTTTGAAAATGTAACTTTTCTATTCGCTTATCTCCTTTTTGGTTGTTTTAGCACATTCTCTATGGTGCATGGTGCATACTTCATGGACCGCTATGGTTCGCTTGATATATGGAGTACACAAGGCATGGAGAAGTCCCACTATCGAGCAAAAGGAGTCTACTTCAAGAATACTCGGCATGGTGGTCGTAGTTCACACTCCAACTACCTCCAAGAGATGTTTAATTGGTTTTTTAGGCACACCTTTGGGAGAACTCGTACTATTGAGAAAGCAAGAGAATCGATGTTAGCAAAGCAGTTACGCAACGCTTCCCGTACTGCAGCATCCGAGAAGTGGAAACGCTCACGAGCGTCCCTCGGCCACGAAGCTTGGCGTGCAACTAAATATCGAAAAGGCAGCGTTTGGGCGTCGCGTCAGCCATTCGCATGATCCAGATTTAGTTGTTCAATTCAATTGCTTTATTTGCGTTTCACTCAATTGGCCGCATAGTGTGAAAGGGCCCAAATCTCAAAAAAACCTATTTAAAGGTTGAAGGGGCTCATTTTGTCATCTTCCCTACTAGGTGCAACCATGGCACGAACAAAACAAACGACTAGGATTGCATATCCAGAGGGGCCGGATGGCCAACGACTCAAAGGTACAGCAACAGAAGCTGGAACTTCACAAGCTCAAGGTGAAGTCCACACAGAAGAAGCTGGAGCTTCAAATCAGCATGGCCAGTCCTCTACAACAGCAAAAGAGAGACGAAAGCATCGTCTTGTTGTCTATTCATCGGACTCCAACGATTCTGATGGCAACAGGGAGGATGAGAGCGACCAGGGCAAAGAAACAAACAGCCAAAAGCAGCCGTCAGAAGGCTCCGAAGAGACACAAACGGATGAAGATGCCCCATGGGTTGGCGTCCAAATACAAACTTATCAGGCTCACATGTCTATTGGGGGTAAGACACTTCCTAAAGGGAGTGGACCTACACCATCACATCCGGTCGATAGTGAAGAGCACGAATCAGATGGAGAGTGGGTGGAATCCGATTATGAGGTGTTGGATGTGCCTGTGCAGAAAAAAAAGAGAAAGAGCATTGTCTACAAGAAGAGGAAGCAAGCTGCCCCGACTCGTGCCAAAAATGCACCTCCACGTCGACCTCAGAAGGTACGAAAGTGCATCTGTGATTTTGCGGAGATTCGACACTATGAAAAGAGCACCGAGCTCTTGATTCGGAGGGCCCCTTTTGCAAGGCTATGCAGGGAGGTTTTGCAATTGTACAACACTCAATTTCGGATGGGCGCCGTGGCCATAGAGGCAGTCCAAGAGGCAGCAGAGCAATATTTAACTGGCATATTTGAGGATTCTAACCTCTGTGCCATCCATGCAAAGCGTGTAACCATTATGCCCAAAAATATGCAGCTTTCTCGCCGTTTGCGCCATGAGGAGTAGCTTGTAATTAGGCATCAACCTTTTTGTATTTACGAAATTCCAAGACTGGGAAGAATTTGAATACAAGCGTCTTTTGATTCTATATCCCACTCTGTGCATTGTATTGGGAAGAATTTGAATATAAGCGTCTTTTATTGTATACCCCAGTGCGCATTGTATTGTTTTAATTCTGTACCATGCAATGTAGCACTGGTTCAAGTTTTGTCTACCTTCTACTGTATGTATGTAGCCATTAGCTTGTTATTGTGAAAAATTGCCTACGTTTAGCACCTTGGCTAAGTGGGGCATGCACTTCCTGATGTATCCATGCTATGTGACTCACTATTGCATGGCAAAAACATCTACAAAGTGTTCAAAATGGCTTGGAATTCCCCCAAGTTGGCTGCCACAAGGGCGCGCATTTGGGGCTTCCAGAGGCCTATGGATGGACATAATGCGCGCCCTTGTGGCAGCCTCTCCTAGTGCTTTGCTGACACTCTCCAGTGGTTTCCAAACAATTTTGACAAGCAATAAGTATGTTTTGTTTGCTTCAATGCTTCAATTAGCATAGATGCTGCTGGAATTCATCCCCCCTTAGTCCATGTCAGTCCTAAACTCCAGAAAGGGCTTAGATATTGCCACAAAGTTTACTCTTGTGGTTTGTTAATACAACTTTAGGTATCTCGGGCAAGATGGGCTTAAGGTTACCTGGGTATCCATGTCTTCCTGTTTTGCAGCTGGGTATTATTGTCTTCTCACTCTGTTTTGTAACTGGATATGCTCCTATTCTCCAAGAAGGGTTTAGATATTGCCACAGTTTTGTGGTTTGTTAATACATCTTTAGGTATCTGGGGCAAGATGGGCTTAAGGTTACCTGGGTATCCATTTGTTTCTTTTTTGCAACTAGGTATTAATGCCTTGTCACTCTGTTTTGTACTTGGGTATGCTCTTAGATGTGTCCAATTTCATCTGCCACAAGGGCGCGCATTTGCACACTTCATCTGCTGATGGAAAGCCCTAATGCGCGCCCTTGTGGCAGCATTGTTTAGGGACTTCCAAGCCCTTTACTAGGCACATACATAACTTTGGAAGCCTAGATATAACAAAGTATACATTTTTTAAAATTTTAATGCCTGCCAAACCCTTTAGTAGTCATAGCAAAAATTATGGTGCTTCTCATACACAATGGAAGCCCAACATATAAGAAATTCAAAACCTTGCAAAAAAGAGAGTCATAGACAGCAAAAAGTAGTTTCATTAAAGAAATCAATGCTTTACATGATATCCGGCTTTTGCTTTAGGATCTTTCTAATTACAATTTTCTGGCGCTTGGCCTTTTGGGGTGGCTCCCTGTTAAGTAAAGTGGTTGTGAAGAGTGAACGGAGAGCAAAAATGTTGTAGCGACCATTGGGAGAGTAGTCGGCATGGACAAACACCACGACACCAGTGGGAAGTGTGCCGAGGTAGTGAGAAAGTGCCGCTTGAGGTCCGAACGGCGTCCTCCTCCTCCCTGACCGTTGCGCCCATGCGTCAACCTCCAGAACATCCTGCAGAACATAGGTTTTCTGAGATATGGCACAGAATTATGATATAACATTAAAAAAATCATTTGTAACAATCAAATGTAAGTGAGCATCTATACCTCTTGTCTACGATCCTCCTCATCGGCATCCGGGTGCAAGTAAAGATCCACGCTTGACTTCCCCTTTGGATCAAGCAAAACAGGTGTTGCAGTAGGTGGTGGTGAATCCACTCTTGCGCGTTTAGCCAAACACATGGCTTGCACGGCCACAAACTCCTCCTCAGAGACCTTGGCATGCTCGGCCGCTACCACCTCGGCTTGTGCGATCGCCATTGTGTCCGCCAAAGTATTCCCCATGGGCAGTAGGAGATCATCGTCATGGGAGGTGGTGGTATCAAGCTCAAACTTTCCATGGGCATCGAGGATGGCGAAACACTCATCCATGCGAAGCTCAAAGGATTTCTCCAGATCGTGCATAAACACAAACTCCTCCCCACCCACCACAATGGAGGAGAAGCGGGTAATCTCTACCTCAGGGATGAACCGACTGATGGAGAGGCCTCCAAGAGGCCTTGAATCCCTACAGGGTAGGTCAAGGCAAGCGTCCTCTCCTCTGTGGATGAGTCAATGGCCGCGGGCTTGGGGTCCTTCACATCAGCCAATACCCCGCCGATCTGCAAGTGAGGTAGCACTATGTCAGGGCCTGCTGGGCACTCGTGAAGGAGGAAGATCATTATGGCCTGAACAGAGAAAAAAGTGTTTCCGATCCTTCCCTTACGCATTGCTCGCACATCATCAGCTTCAAGCCGCACATATTGTCCGGCGGGTTGTGCTATGGTGGCAAAGCGTGCAAGCCGCTGATGAAATGGCCTGTCCCCTTGGTAGATGTGGTGGAGAAGGCCTTCAGGGACGCATTGCCCTGGTCGGTTTGGTAACTCAACAATGAATCTCCCCATGCACGTGGAAATGTATGAAGTAATGTGCTCAAGAGATTGAGAGTGGAGGGTCAAGGTGGTTTCCAAATCGGATTGGGTTGTGAAAAATGCTTGAAGCTCAGGGCGATTTGCATGCCCAACCTCAGTAAGGAATGCATCTAAAGCACTAGTAGCAGCCATGTCTTCTCTTTGCGTGATTGGGTATGCTAGGTCTCTCTGCAATGCTGGGATGAAAATGGTGAAATGAGGAGGTGGTCCTCCTTATATAGACATATTCTATCTCGAAAAAAATAAAAAATATGGATTTAGAAAATAAATTTACACCACCTTAAAACTCAAGTACAAAATCAAGTACAACACCTTAAAACTTTTCAAAATCTTTAATAAAATATCCAATATATAAACGATTAAAGTTACAAGCCAATTCACTTAGACAAGATGATTTCGTATGTAGCCCAATCTTTGTAAACAAGCATAGTGGCCTCCATCCGCCTTCCAATCTATACAACCAAAAATGGGCAATCAAAATACAAAAACCCACAGAAAATAAGAAAAGGTAGCTAAGGAAGCACAAAGCAGACCTTGCGTTGTTCTAGTTTGAAACTTGCATTACCGATATCCTCGAATCCCATTATGACAAAGTGTTCCCGAAGATTGGCAAGAGTCCAATGCGGATTCACTGCAACCACCTCCACCTCGTTATTGGGCATGCGGACACGAATTTCAAAGGATTGAATCTCTTGGGCTGTTAGCTGCAAGGGTATCCATTTGCCACGTTTGTGCATCCACCTCTCATAGCTAAACCGTGCATACAAGGTGCACCTTGCTTTCAAATACCGAAGGCAAAGCTGTGTGGGGACACATTGCACTTATAACGGTCACCATCATGCAAACCGTCAACATAGCCCCAATTGACACCTAGAATGGTGTCCATTGCATCTATGTCAACTTCTTTGCAAACAAACATTGTTGGTGTTTCTACAATCGGTAGAGAGCGGAATGCATGCACAAACAAATGAATGGGACAATGCCAACTGAGACCCACCGATCTGGTTGCCTTACCAAACTTTAGGTACCCTTGGAAATCTTGCAGCACCTTGGGCTTGAAAGAAAGCAAAGCCCAATGGTCTGGAGTTGGCCATTCTGCACTCTGCAATGAGGGTGTCTCCACGGCTTCTAACCTACCACAGCTTTGGCTTGACTTCGGCACCACGTACTTGTGGGAGTACATGAATATTCGCTGCTCAGTAAGTTTTTTCGATGAAACATTAGGAAACATAAACTCCCCAATGTGAGCATGCACAACCATGAATGTGCCTAAGAGGCACTCAAGCGGCTGCTTCTCAACTAAGCTGGATGGAAAAACATCTTTACAAATGTCCTTAGTTAAACATAATGATCACATAAACGTAAACATGACATTTGCATGGGATAGCTAAACCATGAAAACTTACAATGAGGTGAAAATTGAGTAGAAGCTCTCTTGAGGTGGAGCTCAGCTGCACTGTAGACGTGTTGCACGATGGCCACCATTCCGGACTTTGTTTCTTTGAATGTCAATAGCCGGCCCTTCCAATGACGTTCCAATACGCCTCGACACAGTACGCGATGAGGTCCAGCACGTGACGGTTGCATGTAGATCCATGCACCCTTCTTGAACACTTGTGGGATCCATACCCCCTCTGAGTCTTTTGTGTTGTGCAACACAATCTCCTCTATCTCTGGTTTGGGCCGTCTATGCGTGGACATGCTTGGGAAGTTGGGCTTAGGAAGGGATTTGAAAGAGTTGAGTACTGTGGAGAGAGAATGAGGAGCTGAGGGGAGGGTGAGGTGAGCTACCTATGGTGGCTTTGATAGTGGAGATAGAGAAAGAGAGGAGTGAGAGGTAGAGAGGATAGTGGAGCTGTGGGCTATGGAGTGTGGGACTGTAGAGGGTTGATGGAGGTGTGAGAGAAGGGGGAGCTATGGAGAGAGAGGAAGAGAGTGGTGGAAAGATTTTGGCTATGGCTGCCTTGACTGTAGAGAGAGAATGGGAGGAGGGAGAGTGTGGGAGAGAAAAGTAATGAGGGAGAGAGAGAAAAGTGGATTTTGGGGGGAAAAATTGACTTTTTAAAGTTAGTTTATGTTTTGGGGCAGTTTTGGAGGCAAATGGATCAACTTTGAAACTTTTAAAGAATTTTCAATTTTTTGGGTTTTTAAGCATGCGCGTTTTTTTTTGGGGGGTCCCTCCCTCTTTTATGAAACCTCTCTCCTCCTATTTACCCCCCCCCCCCCCCCCAACCTACCTCCCACCTCTCTCTAAGAACCAAGCATTGAAGAGGGAGACAATTAGGCTGCACCCCTACCATTCCTCTCCCTCTAGGTGATATCCCAAGAGCCTTCTCATTGGTTCTCCCTTAAGCCTTCACTAATCAAAAAGGCCCAAGGAGAGTCCATATTTTTCCTAATGATGGTGCGCTTCACAGACAATGCAATCAATGCATGAGCTTGTGCATCCTTAACATCCCAACGAGCTTGTTCTAGCATAGGCAAAATAACTCTAATAGTAGCAATCCTTGCAGCAAGACCTGCAACATCCTCAACATCGCCTACATCCTCAGAACCAAGACGTACATCAATGCCCTGCACAATATTCCAGACGCCTTTTGACACAAGAACATGTTGCATCATATAAGCCCACATAGGGTAGTTGTTCCCATCCAACCTGTCCTCAGCAGCAAACATCTTGAACACATCTGTGTTGTTGTTGTTAACCATGGTAAATGCTGCACCTGATGTGAGAACTGCCTGAAAATAGGAGAAACGGAGTGGGAACAACACGTGCTATATAGAAAAAACCGTAGAAGACTATAAGGCACATGTTATGCAGAAAACGACATTGACAGAAATTCTGCACAAAATGACGAAATAGCCTGTGCAGTACTGCCTGTAGTGGAAACGGAGGCCGAAATGAGCCCAAATCAAAAATCTGAGCAGACCAAGCTCTACGAGCTTGGCCGAAATATTTTTCGACCAGCGAACGCTCGTCAAAGCTCACTGAAATCGATGAAAGTGAGCAAACGTGTACTAGAGCAGCTGGTGACTAAGCTCGAGAGGACACAACCTGCTCTGATACCAATTGTTGGAATTAGGGTTGCAGAGAGACACACACAGCTTGGAGAAGACGAAGGAAGCTCAAGGCACACAATAGAGATTGTGTTACTTAGTGTGAAATGGAAAGATAGATAGACCTAGAGTGATGGGCGTATATACAATGCTCGGGGGAAAAAACCTCCTAAAGAGGGAAAAAAATGCCCCGGTGGTCCTAGTGTGTTCACACACATCACTACCACATGTATATGGTAACATTGTATAAACCCTCTGCTAAGGTAGTCAACAAGCTGACGTTCCACCTCAACAGCCTCTGAATAACTCATACAGTAAGGTGGTTTATTAATAGGTTTACATCCTGCAGCCACGTCAATGCTATGTTGTACTGATCGTATTGGCGGTAATCTAGATGGCAAATCATTAGGAAATACATCTTGAAATTCCTTTAATAATTTCTGTAATTGACTAGCAACAGGTGCTTGTTTAGAATTAGCAATTGGTGGAATAGAGGAGAGAGAAGCATGCGGCGTTGAGGAATGTTCAACAGACTCAATGTTAGAAAGACAATGAGACAGTGAGTAACACAAGAAAACCTAATCTATTTCATTATAAAAAACGAGCTGCATAAGCTCAGTGGTACAAATCAATGGTGATGAAGGTATATCTTTTTCTCCTAACAACAACACATGTGCGCCATGGGATTCAAACATCAAGCTGTTGTGCTCATAGATACGCTTTAGTGATGGTTCTAAGCTATGCAACCAATCCCTACCAAGAACCACATCAGCCCTTTCCATGTTCATAACATGAAAATCCAAACATGTAGAGTACCCTTGTACTTCCAATGGAACAACTCGGCATTGAGTATCCCATATTTTAGTATCATGTCCATTCATCATTACTACCTTGTAGCGGTGGGTACTCAGAGTTTGAGGCAGTTTGAGTTTTTTCACCAATTCGTAATTGACGAATTGTGAGTAGCACCATCATCTACCAAGATGCGCACCTTGTGCCCTTGCAGATATCCGTGCATACGTACTAACTCATGTGGTCCAAAGGTTGGTTGCCACATGGAAGCTGTGAGACAGTATTCATGCACCACCTCAGTGTGTGTTACTTCCACTGTAGAGAATCTTGAGGAAGACTCAAGAGGTAGCAATTGCACCGTTTGCACTGCTTTCTCCTTTCTCTAAGCAGCAGATTTTCCCTTGGGACAATCCTTTTTGCCATGACCTCTTCTTAAACATTGAAAACATAATTTTTCTTTCTTGGATTTATGAAAATTCTCATGAGAAAGAGGACCCCTGGACCCCCTGGGTCTTTTAGATGCATCTGAATTAGCAACTAGAAATTTTCTTTTATGTGCCCATACTGAGTGCGTGTATTACCATGTATACTAGCAAGCACGTGACTATTATGTGTTTTCTTTTCATCACTATCATCATGAATATGTGCTTTCACTATGGCTTCCTCAAGTGTTTTAGGGTCTTGGGTCTTGACATACTTCTTAAGCTCTGGTGTCAGACCTTGTATGAACCCCCGTACTTGTTGAAAGGTATCCAAGCCTTCCAACTTGAGGATAACTTCTCAATAGTGAGAGATATATTCAAGGAGCGATGGGTATTGGCGCATGGAACATGTGTCCCAAGCCGTCCAATCCCGATCGGCCTCGTTTGTAGGCAAAAATTCCTTGCTAAACATTGCTTCAAAAGCTGCCCAACTCTGTGGTATGATGTTCTTCTCCTTGAGAGACATCCATCATTTGTAGGCCTTGCCTTCCAGAGTTAAGCTCGTTTGCAGAGCTCTGACTGCATCCGGAGTGCGCCGTAAGGCGTGAAATCCATCTCACTTACTGAGAAAGATATTCACTGCATCCCTTATTGCGGTCTCGGTCTTCTCCCTTAAAAATCGATGGTTTAGTGTTCTTTAATAATTCATCCACCTCTTTGGCAGTGAGAGTATGCAATGTATCAGCATTTGGGCCTTGCCCTAGATTAGAATTGCCCTGCCCTTGTGTGGCAACGTGCTCATGCATGTGCATGTTTCAGGACTCTTAGACTGTTGATGCATTAATTGAATTACTAATGCGGATAGTTTAGTAACATTTTTATTTAAAGCTTTAAAATTTTCATCCATGACTGTCATGCATGTCTGAAGTGCACGAAATTCTTGAATATCGAGCAATTCGTAAGTATCTTCTCTTGCCGTAGCATCGCAGGTACTCTCCTTCAGAGGATCCGGCCGTGGGCCATCATTGGCAGGATTAGGAGTACTTTGCTCAAAATTGAATGTCATATTGATATCCAAATCCATGTCTACACAGTGCGGTGAAAGAAGTACTCAGAAAAAATACCTGATATTGAGAGGACTCGCAAAGTATAACGAGCCTTGCTAACTCCATCCAAATCAAGAGTAGTCCGGTGGAAAGTGATTCGAATTGTCTGCCGTATATGGAATTCCACTATTTCGTGATAGCCGAATCAATTAGGCTTGAAAGCGGTAATTGATTTCACCAAAAACTTGTATTGCAACTCCGCCACATTGGTTGTCTTGAAATCTCTGAGTTTCTGCGTAATACGCATAAATTTTTTGTCAGAATGTGTGCCGGATTCGTCGATGCTGTCCTTTTTGGCCTTGCCGTACTCGCACGTAGTGGAGCAGGGGGGGTGGGGTACCCACTGTGGGTACTACCCCTTATGCTTTAAAATTTTTGTGTATGGCCACTACCCCTAAGGGGGTTGGGTGCCCTTCAAGTGGGAAAATGAACGCACAGTCGGCTATGGCGCCAAACGGGCAGTGCGTAGAGGCTTGGAGAGCTTGGGGCGGACGATACAAGGCATGAGGGGCTTCGACCCCGTGTCGAAAAAATATGAGCAGGCCCTTGCACCTCCAACAAGCTCGCGCGTCGGCCGTTTGGTGCTCCTGCACCTGACGTCTCTCCCTTGCCAAGTTCGCGTGCCCACGGCTTCGTCTTCGTCGACCTCCTTGCTAAGGGGTGATCCCCACTGTGTTGGACCCCGACATGCAAGCCTTGAGTAGCTAGAAATCACCACGCCCTTCCCCTTTCCCAAAATAGACACAAGCTCTGATACCAATGTAAACAAGGGAAGCTAGAGCCTGAGAGTCCACCACCCATTATATAGGCAAGCCCGTGGCCCTTTGCCCTAGTTGGACTCCCCTTTCCACACCGCCTAGCCCGGCTCTGCCCTTGTCTAGTCCGGCCTTGCCGGTGTCTTGACATTGACCTTGCTTACCCACTAGATTCCAATACCATTATCTCTCTTTAAAATATCACGCAAGTCTTTCAAGTGTGGTTACAAATGATGGTAGCTATCTTTGCTTGCTTAGATTCCACTCGATTTGTATTTGCTACTTCAAGGCTAAAAGTCTCTTGCACATTTTGTTTATCTCTACTGGCTTCATAGTCAAGTAGGCCGTGCCAATTTTGGTTTCATTTGTATTGAAGCGAATCTTGGGAGATGCCCTCAAGTTTTGAAATGAAAAGCGAGGACTCAGGAGCACACACATCGAGGGGAGGGAAAAAGGTCGATGCCAGGTGTGTGGGAAAACGCACAGAGAGGGAGATTATTTTTTGTTCTCACAGCTAAGGAGGGAAAAGTGCACACAGCACGTCGGTGGAGGGAGACGCGAGGGGGCAAGAGAGAGAGAGATTTTGATGATTGCAGTTCCGTGTGCAGACGAGGGCTCGAGCATGTGCAGGTGAAGAGCCTTGGCAAGCTGAACTGCAATGTCACAGCTCATGGTGAGTATGAGATGGTCTGAGTAGGTGGCACGAGCAATGAGCAGCATGGGAAGTTTTTTGCCAAATTTTTTCGTCATTCCGAGCCGAAGACAGAGAGCGGCCCTGGTTTGATGCATTGCTTCGAGCCCGTAAGCCGGTACAAGCTGGTGGGAATGAACAAAGGGAGGGAGATAGATAAAGGCGGAGGTCGTCTAGTACATGTATGGCCATCGCGAGGAGCGCTTGCAAGAGATAGAAAGAGTGGGAGGGTGTCATGCACGTGCATCATCCCGCTACAGTGAGAGAGGGAGATTGCCAGCGGTTGGAGTAGCATTGCATAAGCTCGTTCAAGCGAAATGGAGGTTGAAGCTGCGATGGCAACGGGGACTGAGCTGCAGGCGATGCTCTCTTTCTTCTCCCTCTTCTGCCCGTGCACTGAGGGGTTGCAAGAGCAACCTCGCTGGTGGTGTGGTGAAGGGAAGCTATCACGACACCTAGCATTGGTGAAGGGAACAACAGAGGGTGAGTCCAGGAGAGAAAGAGAGGGAGACAGACCTACTTTGTCTGAAGGATGAACATCGAGAGGGAGACGGAAGCCGGAGAGAGAGAGATTTTGATGATTGCAGTTCCGTGTGCAGACGAGGGCTCGAGCATGTGCAGGTGAAGAGCCTTGGCAAGCTGAACTGCAATGTCACAGCTCATGGTGAGTATGAGATGGTCCGAGTAGGTGGCACGAGGAATGAGCAGCATGGGAAGTTTTTTGCCAAATTTTTTCGTCATTCCGAGCCGAAGACAGAGAGCGGCCCTGGTTTGATGCATTGCTTCGAGCCCGTAAGCCGGTACAAGCTGGTGGGAATGAACAGAGGGAGGGAGATAGATAAAGGTGGAGGTCGTCTAGTACATGTATGGCCATCGCGAGGAGCGCTTGCAAGAGATAGAAAGAGTGGGAGGGTGTCATGCACGTGCGTCATCCCGCTGCAGTGAGAGAGGGAGATTGCCAGCGGTTGGAGTAGCATTGCATAAGCTCGTTCAAGCGAAATGGAGGTTGAAGCTGCGATGGAAACGGGGACTGAGCTGCAGGCGATGCTCTCTTTCTTCTCCCTCTTCTGCCCGTGCACTGAGGCGTTGCAAGAGCAACCTCGCTGGTGGTGTGGTGAAGGGAAGCTATCACGACACCTAGCATTGGTGAAGGGAACAACAGAGGGTGAGTGCAGGAGAGAAAGAGAGGGAGACAGACCTACTTTGTCTGAAGGATGAACATCGAGAGGGAGACGGAAGCCGGAGGGAGAGAGAGAGAGAGAGAGAGAGAGAGAGAGAGAGAGAGAGAGAGAGACTATCTGTCTGAGGGCGAGGGGGCGTTTGCAGAGGCGAGCATGGCGAGGAATGAGGCAGGGGCAACGCCCTTTTTTTTGCTTTAGAATTCACAAATTCCAGGCGAATCTACGAATCTTGGAAACTAATTAATAGCTTTTCTGAAAGTAGACCCAGTACGTTGTCCTAATTTTGCAAGCAGGTCACAATAGTCGGAATCTTGGAAGATGCGAAGTTGTTAATCAAAGATGAAAAGCGAGGGGTGGCCATCTGGCAGGCGAGAGAGAAGAAGAAGAAGATAATTTTTAACATCGTTGGCCTGCGCTGTCGCGGCAAACCTGGGGAGAGAGAGAGAGGGAGTCGAGTGTGCTTGCATGGGTGTAGGAGGGCAAACACGTCGACAGAAGTAGAGAGAGAGAGAGAGAGAGTCGGAGATTTTTCGTAGGGAAGAAGGCATTACAAAAAACACACGATGGCTGGGATTTTCCTGCTGCGGCAAGGCTCCGAACTGGTGGCTTCAGGTCTGCATACGGATAGTGGAAGGTGACAGTTTGCATCGCGATACTGTGGGAAGCCTGAGAGCTGGCCTTCGATGCCTTCAGCTGTGCATACTCGGGGGAGACAGACGGGGACGAAAGGCGTGTTGCCTCTATGGTTTAGTGGTGCTAGGGGTGGTGGATGGAATCGAGGCGGGACTGTTAGCTTGGTGGGGAACTTGCTTGCTGGGCAACTTGTGCAACGGGTCCAACGGAGATGTCAGTCGTTAAAGTTAAAAAACCCAAGGCATCTTCGCCACAAATTAATTAATGTATGGGGTTTAGACCCGTATGTAGTATGAAGTTAATCTACACTCCTTTACACTCTTGTATCAAGAGGATTTAGTAGTGTCAGTAACTAGTGGATATATTCCATCCAAGAAATGAATGGCCCAAGCAATTCGGTGTGATGGTGATTCCCACACAAGGTGCCCATGTTCATCCACTTGTTTCTTGAATTGCTATTGCCTAAGCATTGTGGGAGCTCTTGAACATGCTATTTGTGGTTGATAAGATTTCTACGGTGTCAAAGGGTGTGTCCTTGATGGGGTTGCCATAAAAGTACACATCAGCTTAATACGACCCTCCTTAAAGAGGGATTTTTGTGACCCTTGAGACTCTTCACCCTTGTTGATAAAGATTTGCGGTTGGGTAACTTGAACTCCTACCTCATGATGCCTATTGGAGGACATTGTGGCTATATTCCTTCAATAGTAAAAGATATAACTTTTCTAATGGCTTTAAATAAAATAAATTCAGTATATTCATAGTGCAGGAAGCTCCTAGGGAAGAAAACGCTAAAGGAAATGAAAATACACATTGCATGCACTCTTTCTATAGAAGTGCAGAGTCATTTGACTTACCACTTTTCATTTCGTGACCCACCCTCATTTGAGATGTTGTGGAAGGATATTTATTTTTGTTGAAGTTGTAAAGATGACACCTTTGCAAGTTCAAATAATGGTTTATCACAATGGAGAAAGAATTTAGCAAGAAAATGAACAAACTTTAGAGTGTAACAATAGAGGGTAAGAGCTAATGATGGATGAATTTATCCTAGCACTAACATCGTGAGCTTTTGTGAGAGAGGCATTGCATACCTAGCTAGGTATGATTGGGGGCAGGGGACCGTCGGCCCGGTGGGGGGGACCCCATCGGGCCAGCGGTCCTCTACCCCCAATCGTACCTAGCTAGGTATGCGGTGCCTCTCGAGCAGAAGCTCATGATGTTATGCATTGTATGAAAAACACTGAAAAAGAAACTCCGTTTTCCTATATGACAAAATTTCTAAATGTTCTTGTGAATCTTCGCTCTGGGTCTCTTGCGAAGCTTGGGCGGCGGTTGCGAGCTCACAGACAGCATGATAAGGTAGTCCAGCAAGCAGGCAGCTGAGGCGACCTCGCTTTTCTGTGCCTGAAGCTAGTGGTGGTGTAGCCTTCGTGTCCTAAGCCGCTGCCGTGTAGTTTCTGATTCCCAACGCCAAGCTGAGGAGCAGTAGAAGCGTTTACCTTTTCCTCGTATATCTTATGCGTTGGTTTCTCCTGAGTTAGAGTGCTTATTAACCGGGCTCCGTTCCCACCGGAACCCCCCGACAGTAATTCAACTTTTGCACAGCGAGCGAACAAGGAGTATGGAGACACCTACCAGGGGACAAGGGTCGGCAAAGGGCTGCCAACCTGGGGTCCATCAGCCCGGGCCTACTAGAGGTGAACTAGAAAGTGGCACCTCAAGAGACCTATTGAAGGGGCGAGGAGAGGTGAATCTCACCAGCCCCCTACAATCGGGGATGTAGCTTTTTAAGCGCTAAAGAAAAGTTTACCACAGGTGGTTGAAGTGGGTAACACGTGCACGGTGTCGATCCCACCGACACTGATCAAGAAGCAGTTGGCGGTGGTGGCCTGTTCGTCCCTCGTATTTGACTTTATGGGCAGGGTACCTTCATAGGGAGAGCTCAATAGATGGATTTCTAGCTCGGAAGTTCTCAACCATGGTGTGACAATTGATTATATTCAATAGCTGACCAAACGATTCTACAGAGTTAGGTTCAACGACCCGGTGGTGATTGACAAGGTCTTAGCCAAAAGCCCATTGTACCTCAACAGTTCTTACCTTGGAACCTGGCTTTTTGAATCCTCACATGCATTCAAGGATTTGTACCCTGTGTGGGTTGATTTTGTCAACCTACCTATTTGGTTGTGGGATAACCTCAGAGACCTTGCAAGCACCTTGGGTATTCCTCTGTTCGTACCGGCACACATGAAGTTGGGGCATCGGCAAATAAGGTGTGCATATGCTGGGATATACATAAACCCCCTCCAGAAAACATTGGTAATCAATGTAGGTGCTAGTTTGAAAGTGATCCCACTTAGATTTGATACGTTCTTTGGAGCATGCTTAAAGTGCAATGGGTTTGGCCATTTTGCTAGAGACTACCATTTGAATGGTTCTAGGGTTCTAGGGAAGAGGATAAAGCTGAACAGGGACAAGCTACCTCACACAAAGAATCTACAGTATCCAACATGGACGTTGAAGTTGCAAAGCAAGGAGGAAATGAGAGCAGCAAGGATAATGGAGTGCCCGAGGCTGACAAGATGGGCACTCAGAAGGACACTCCCCCAGAAGCATTCGACTGCTTAACCTGGTAGCGCGTGACAACCAAACCTTACCAAGTTTGAGATTTGCGGCATTCCTAGTCACCAAAAAGCCCCCAAAGCCTCGTCAAAAAATTGTCTTGCCCACAGTCCCCAAGCTGATTGACGAGGGCTAGCAACAAGTCTCGATGATTAAGTGCAAGCGAGTAAAAACATTGGCGGAGCAACTTCCATCGCAAGGAGAACCCCCTAGATCATCACGAGGCCCCCATTAATCTAGGTAACATCTTTGAGGTGCTGCAGGAGGGGAATCCAAAGGGCCTGCTTACCTTGGAGGTGTCTACTTCTCATGTAAATGTGGCTGCAGTGGACAGCAGAAGAGAGGTGAGAGATGGTTCTTCAGACTTGGAGGAGTTTGTCCTACTCTCCCCTTAATAAACAACTTACATATTCATTCCTGGAAGGTGAAAAGCGTAAAGTATGCAAAAAAAAAGCACTTTGTTCTGGGAAGAGGTCAGAAAAGCAGCGGTGAAGTGTTGGCTAATCCAGGAGCACCATCTTGACGCTGCATGTTTGCAGGAAGTAGGCTATAGGGAAGAAGTTAGTGTTCTATGGCGATGTCACTCTAGGGTTCAATGGGGTGCTCTCCATTTTTGACAAGGATTTGGAGCGACAGGTTGTGCTTAACCATGGCTCAGGTAAGGTCCTTGGGATAAGGATCAAGTGGGAAGGCCTGTCCTTCACTATAATCAACATATATGCTCCTTGTGATGCTAAGGGGAGAGAAAGACTCTAGGTGGATCTCAGGGAGAAACCTATTAAAGGTGATTGGTGCATTATGGGAGACTTCCACATGGTCAAAGCTCACAAGGAAAAGACATGACCGGCTAGTTTGCTGGTTGGTGCTGAAAAATCCAAATGGCAAGCACTCTGCGAGAAATGGGCGCTGCTCAATTTTTGGAATGCAAGTCCATGGAGTAGCTCTCTAGGCTTTACCTACACAAGCCCCCAATAGGCCAACACAACGTCCCGTCTAGAGACAGGTGCTACATCTCCCATCAGGCGGATTGGCTTTCCTCGTGTGTGACGCTAGATATTGATACCTCCAAGAGTCTGTCGGATCACTTTCCCCTTAATTCGCACATAGCTAGGGCCAAGAATGATGAATGTTTCCTGGAGGGGAAGAAGAAAAAGTTAGTCTCAGGGGAGCATCTCTTTAAGGACCACCTCTTCAGGTCTTTAACCAAGAAGGCCCTCTACAACCTGAGGAAAGATGTGGGAGCCGTCAACCCTCGAGGTTGGCTCACTCTGGTGTGTAACATCCAATCAACGATAAAACAAGTAGGACCCAAAGTAAAAATGACTTGAGAGGATGCAAACAGGGAGCTAAAGGAAGAAGTAGAGGAACTTGACAGAAGAAAGAAATAAGGAAGAGCTCTTGAAGAAGAGCACAAAAGATGGCGAGATGCCAAAGCGCGTCTCGCAGATTTGCAAGCTGAGGAGATCGTAAGACACAATTGATAACCAGAGAGCTGGTCCTCAAGCCCAAATCCGCTAACTAGGCTCACTTTTTCAGAGCTCTTAAAGTAAAAAGAAGAAGGGACTCTATTGTAGCAATCACTGATGAGAGGGGGCATGCAGTAAGAGACCAGAATGCTATGGCTAAGCTCATGCTCAACCATCTCAGTTAAATTATTGGCCAGTCAGAAGTGGTCAGCGAGAAGTCTTGGTATATGTGATGTACTACCATTGGAAGCAAAAGTATTGGAGAGACCAATTTCTACCGATGAATGTTAATTTCCCTTGCAAGCGATGGGGAAGGAAAAGTCCCCTGGGTGGGATGGACTGACTGTCGAATTCTTCAAAGAGTTATGGGAGGATATTTAAATCTCGATAGCACAGTTAGCTAATAGGGCTCTGCTAGAAGGACATTTGGAGGCCAGCTTGAAAAGAGGGCTGATCAAACCTATTCCCAAGTTGGTGTGTTGTTCTTTGCTTAAGCATTGGCAGCCCATTTCCATGATGTTAGTTGCATACAAGATCATTGCTAAGGTGATTGCTCTAAGATTGGCTCCAACCTTGAACAAAATCATCACCCCCCACCAACACAAATTCATAAAAGGAAGGTCAATATATGACAACATCTTGGCTGCTATGGTTGGCATTGAATACACTTCTTTCACCAAGAAATAACGTGTCCTCCTTCAGCTCGACCTAGATAAGGCTTATGATAGAATCACATGGTTCTACATTGAGGTAGTCTTGAAGGCTTAAGGCTTTGGACCCAGAATGTGTGCGATAGTTTGCACGTTGGGGGAAGGAAGTCACTCTGAGCTCCTCTTCAACAACACAAGATAGTGGGAGGGTTTGAGGTCAAGCGTTTGATCAAGCAAGGCTACCCCCTAGGCCCATTGCTTTTTGCTATTGGCTCTCACCTGTTGTTGACTTCACTTGAGGATAGTGTAGCAAAAGGGGAAATTCAAGGTCTCTCACTGCCTAGAAATAAGAAACTGATTGCAAAGCTTTTTGCGGATGACTCAAGTTGTTCTTTCTTCAAGCCAACTCAAAAACGCTAAAAAGAGCCCTTGAGATTGTTCAACTCTTTCCCTTTGTAGTATTGAAAAATCAAGATTGATTTCTCTCTCAGAAAGGGACTCGTTCGACCCCACGCGTTCGTCATGAGAAGTTATAAGCAAGGGCACAATGTTCAGGCACCTTGGCGCTCCACTTGGGGTGGGCATTACCGATAAGCAAATATTTGACTGGCTGTTGACCAAAATAAACAATAAAATTAGAAGATGGAAGTTTTTGCTACTTACTGACTTCATGATACCGTACATTGCATTCGTGTCACCACTGCTAAAACTGAGAAAATCCAATTGGAATGAAATCTTGAAGCCTATCAAACGATTTTTGTGGAAAAGCAACATGAAAGCCACAACCCCTTGCCAATGGGGAAACGGGAATGGGTAGTGAGACTTAAGAGTCAAGGCGGATCAAGCGGCTTTGAGTTAAGTGGGAATGCCAAACTTGTTGTCTCTTTGATCAAAAACAGGAATGGGCTGTCATGGCATGGGATATGATAAACAACACAAAGCTTGCCTCAAAAGGGGGCATATGGAAGAAGGCTTCTGTGCCAGATACGATTTTGGCACCTTTCTGGACATCCCTGAAGCTTGGCGACCGCACAAGCAAAATAGCACGAAAGTGCAATGAAGCAGCTTCAACCTTGGAATGGGGTGAGAACTTCAGATATTTCAAGGATTCCTCCCGCAATTGGTCACCCTGGCTCTCCAAACTTGAAAGGGACTCCTTGAACCCCTTTTGGAGAAAAGTTGCACGGTTGGTTAACAACAAAGGAATTTCTAAACTTTTGCATCTTTGGGATGACAGAAGCTTTTGTTGGAAGGATGTGGAGCTCATGGTGCTGCACCATAAGTTGGGGTTGTACAAAAGGCTTCTGATTAGTCGACTCTTGGAAGTGCTGTCATTCTCATTTCCACCCGTCGGTGTAGTAGAATTGGATTAGAGATCCTGGGATTGGTTGGAAGACAAGGTGTTCCTGCTCCCAAGACACCTGGAGCACATATAAGGTGTTGGTGTACAAAACGGATTGGTTTTCCCCACTGTACAAAATATGGAAGAAAAACTAGTTAGAAGAATACTGACGGAGGAGTGTTAGTACCATTTGGGAGATTAAAGGGCCAGAATACATAAAAGTATTCATATGGAAAGTGTTATGGGGAGCCTTGCCTACTGGGATCAAGGTGTACGCTAGAAGGATTGGATCTGACACTTGCTCTAGCTATAGGGAATCTTGTGAAGACCCCCTGCATCTATTTGGCCAGTGCCTATACGGATGACTTGATCCTGGGAGGACGCGGTATCCAAAACCAGGCCGTTTTGGTGTGCACACAAATTATCAGATATTGTTACTTGAAGCATGTGTGGAAGACTAGGAACCTTGGAGTTTTTGAGCGCAAATTGGATGTAGCTCATTTTGACGATATTGTGCAGCTGAGTACGGAGCCCATGCATGGCATAGGAGCAAGATGGGCAACTGACAAGGGTGAAGAATGGAGGTCTGCATTAAGATGCTTAGAACTCTCAAGAGGATAAGAGTATCTTTTTATGTGATCAAGTCTATGATGGAATCCTATCCCCTCAAGGCATATGTAGTGCTTGATGAAATTGTATTCTTTTTGACTTAATAGTAAGTCTCTCAACTCACAATTGTGAGTATGGAAAAAAAAAAGATGTTAAAATGTATTTTGCCCACAAAAAGATCTAGTGACACCTTATGGACTAAGTATACCATGTACGCCTTGAATTCTCCTAGCACTGAAAATGATGAATAATGTGTTACCATATTGTTTTAGTTAGGTATGCACACCTTTGATTGTTAGGCACTTATTTGTCTCATTATAAGATTCTTTTAATATGCCCCCTACCCTCTGTAGTTGGCTTCTATTTAACATTGACACTTTGTAATTTGTACTCTGTGTTAAGTGGCTTTGAGCTTCTTCTTGAACTAGGGAGCAAGCTAGTGAGGGAGTGAGTGGCCACATGTGCACGCGCGTGTACGTTTCCACAATCCTTGACCAACATTTGGTATCGAATCACTTGATTAGGTCTCCCCAATCTCAAAAAAATAAAAATTCTCTTAAAACATATTAAGTGCATAAGTGAAGAGTGAGTTTAGAAAATGAAAAGACAAATGAAAGTGAAAAGGCAACACAAATATGAAGGTGGAAAGTCAAAAGACATATGAAGGTGGATCTTTTGTGTCCATATAAAGAGGTGTTTCTCTTCTCCTTTATTTTCTCTTTAGTGTTTTCTTCTCTTCAAAGTTTTCTCTCTCTCTCTCTCTCTCTCTCTCTCAATGTTGTATCCTTCTTTTATAGCTAACATTGTTGCAGCTCTACATGCTTCATCATTGCCCATGGCTACGTGCTATAGGCTAGCACATCATATTTGTTAATGTTGAGGGAATCTTTAAATTACGAATAGCTTTTAATTTTTTTTGAAGCCACCATTAGGAATACGTTTTAATGGTTTTGCCAACACAATAGAGATAAAACATCTTCTAATACTTTCGATATAGATGCAACAAGCTTTCACAAGCATGAGGAGGTCAACTAACACTTTTAGAAAGGTTGTAAAAATAAGTTAACCTTCATTTCCATTATTGCAAGTGTTCCACCAAGTTATTTTGTCCTTTAGGTGAAAATTTTGACATGT
Organism: Adiantum capillus-veneris; assembly: GCF_014529385.1. Taxonomy (NCBI): domain Eukaryota; kingdom Viridiplantae; phylum Streptophyta; class Polypodiopsida; order Polypodiales; family Pteridaceae; genus Adiantum; species Adiantum capillus-veneris. Next base: position 70,656,101 of record NC_140957.1, read on the forward strand.
TTTAATCAAATAGGTTAGGCCCTTCTAGCTCTCCTTTGGGTTACACCATCCAATGTGGCACGATTTTGAGATTGTTTTTTCTTTACAAAAAACCTCTTGCAAAATTATAATGGCCCAAAAATAGTCACAAATTTTATCGCTTTTTGATAGTATCTTCTTCTCATTCCGTGTCTCACTCCATCGGGTTAAATTGGTAGTGCTTCTCTCCTTTCGCATGTATCTACATTGCTCCCTTGAATTGTTCTATCCGGCTTCATTACAAGGTAAGATTTCTTCAATCTGCCTAAAGCATACTTTATTGATGTTGATTAGCAAGTGTCCTTGAGTCTGTACTTGGAATTTTGTATGCAATTTTCTTAGAATGTCACTTATTAATGAGTTAATAAACTCACTTATAAGAGGTGCTTCGCATGCATGTAAAGGTGATTCAACTATGGCGGCGGCATGAAATGAAGAAGAAGATGAACGCGGTCACTTTTGACAATCTACGCACAAGTGAGTCCAAGATTCCTCAAGGATTCCCCATCTCAAGGGTACACCCATCTCATCACCCCTTTTTTCTTATCCTTCAAGTCATTCTACCCACTGTAATTATATTACTAACTTTTTTTAGTGATTGCTAACACTAACTACTAACCCTTTCTTGTAAATTGCACTCACTCTACTCAACCTTGGAGTAGACAGCCTCACACAAAAATCACTCATCTCTCTAGAATTTTCTCTATCTCACCTTGATAATTCTCTCCTCTTGAACCCACATCTATGTGACTGAAGAGACAAGAGAGCCCCACTTTCATAAGAATATAGAAAAAATTCATTAACATTGTTTTCTATGTAAATGTTGATCATAGGAGATAATCCTAATAAGGGCTCTCCTCACCTATAAACAGAGCCCTTTTTCCTTTGTAAATGGTATGATCTCTACACTATTGCTCACTACTTTGAGCGTACTATTCACCATCTTAGTTGTAGGGAGAGAGAGTGAGCTCTCTATACACCAGTACTTGTGGTGTATAGGAAAGCTTCTTTGAGCTAGTTGTAACATTGCAAGGGAGTGAGCGATTCATAACTTCCAATCAAATACTCTTTCACATCAATTGAATTAATAGTTTGGGTGAAATCACGGTTCAAAGCTCTCTTGAGTCTCTCCAATTCACGCTTGGCAACCTCATCTTGTTTGGTTTAAAGTGACACGTTCTTATTTTGAGATTCTTTTGTAGTATTTGCTTGTATGTGACTCAAGAGCTATTGTGTTTATTTCATTGCTTGGGAAAACATTATAAGAGGGTTGTATGGTGAGAAGGTTCCCATAACCCTAAGATAATGTGTAGATTGAAACCTCATCAAGCTTAATTGTGTCGCTTGACTCTCCTCCAAGCTATTTTATACACCCACGTCAATCATTAAATCCTCACACAAAACTCTTTCTCTCTCTCTCTCTCTCTCTCTCTCTCTCTCGGTGCTTGTAGCATTGATATTAGTGATAGTGTACCCTTCCTTCTTGCTTGTATTGCTAAGGGATTCTTTTCTTTTGCATCCTAGTTCTCTATATAACTAGGTGGTGCCCCTTCACTTATTGTTGACTGTGGGTTTGTTGTTGTTTCGCCTGTTTGTGTTAGCCCCAGCCCCAATTGAGTAGCACGGGAGCCTTGAGGTGTGTTTAGAGGTTGCCTATCTTGCTGCCTGCCTCGGACCCGTCTCAATTTTGATGCCTTCACTAACGAGGGCTTGTGTATGTTGTTGTGAATACTCATCCTTTAGAGTAATCAAGTAGCATGCATGAACCAAAAAATTCGTATGACCAGTTTGTTTCCATTGCAACGCAAAACGTGCATATCATTGTAAGCACAAAATTACAATCTCAACGAGTAATTCGTAGAATTTTGTGCCCTCTTAGGTTGTCCAAGATGAATGCTTTAGTAAATTCTTTTATTTTGCCTCTCATTAGGCACGACTTTAGTTTGGACATCTATATTTTTGTTTTGTTTTAAGCATTAGGTCATGCATAGACCACAGATAATGTCCCAAGAATAGAGATTTATCCTTTCCATTTCACTCCACACATTTGAATAAACATTGCAATTAGTAGAAAGATCCATTTTCAACAACGTATGGTGTTCATGTTTGGTGCCCAAAGAGTAGGAGAAATTCTTGTGTCACCAAACCCTATCATCTGCCTCTTGTTGACTATCATAGATAATTTGATGTGCATATTTTTATTTTGTTGTAGAATAGATTGAAATTTAGAAAACATTATTGTGTAAATCTTTTTAAAAAAGAAAAAAATGTGTTGTCACTTTGAAATTGATTCCAATGGAGGCCCAACGCCAAATGTCAAGATATCCTCTCTTTTTTGGAGAGCTTGGTGAGGATGCTGAACTATTTCTAGAAAATTTCAAAATGGCTTGCTGCAGAAAGAGAGTGATAGGAGATGATGAACGCTTAGAAATGTTTGAGGTCGTTTTGAGGAAGGATGCTAGCACTTGGTTTGACTCTCTATCTTAGGAGGTTGATAGAAACTATAACAAAGTTGTTGATCATTTAAAGTGATATGCTATGGCAAGATATTGTTTCTCATAAGCAAAAAGACTTAGATGACTACTACATGTACAAACAAGAGTTTCTACGTCTTTGGGCTATATGGTTGAGAAATGTTGCTAACCCTAGTGATAGTGCAAATTTCCTAAAGAAGGAGAGGTTCATAGCCAGCCGTCTCTTTCCCACACTCAAGATAAAAGTTGAGGTGGGTGCACATGCTACCTTTGATGCAGCTAAAACTAGGGCTATTGAGAAGTATAGAAAACTCAAGTGCCTAAGGGGAAAGGTTCCAATAGAGGGTCCTACAAGGAAAAATTGTAGCATCAACATCTAGAGAGATTCTTGAGGTAACATCTGAGGTGATTGAGAAAACAAATGAGTCCTTGAGCAATTTATCAATTCACCTTGCACAAGCTGTAGGTCCCAAGGGACAAACAAAGAAAGCTGAGGAGCGAGAACCACGACCCAGGAAAGTACTACAATGTTGGAATTGTGGGGAATCTGGGCATGGGATGTATAATTATCCTTGGCCCCGTGGGAAGCCAGGGAGACCTAACTTGAATTACCCAGTGATGAATGCATGTGATGAAATTGGTCAGAAACTAAGGCTTCCAAAAAGGCCAAATGGAGCAAGACCACATGCACAAGGGATAGAAGTAGTTCCACCTCTGTCAAATCTAGATGTGCATGTGGTAGAGGTGACGAATTCAAATGAGGTTGACATGGAAGCAAATGGCATCAAGTGTGGCTGTGGAAAAGGTAAAGAGAAAGAAGGAGTCACATCACAGAGTGACTATGAACAAGGCAAGAAGGAAAAGAAAACCAAGGAAGCCAAGAGGACTTGACGTCGTATCAACCTCCAAGACTTCCCTCTTGGACATGGTATGGCTCCATACAACCTATTGGAAGACATGAGAGGTAAGGGTTCGGATATCTCATGGACTCAGTTTCTTGCATTATGTCCACAAGTTAGCAAGGATTTAACGAAGGCAATTAGCACTAGGAGAAAGGTAAAAGAAAGTGATCCTATTGTAAAAATTGCACAAGCTGAAATAAATGATAACATTATACTGGTACTAGACTGTTACATCAAAGGAAGGCTAGTTAAGAAAGGTGTGGTGGATGGGGGTGCGACTCATGCAAAGACTAGGCATGCACATCCATGAGACACCTAAAATCAAAGTGAAAATGACAAACAATAGCAAGGCTAGGTGTGTAGGTATTTGTGAAAATGTTTTTTGTAGAGGCCTTTGGCATAAAGAAGGCAATGGATTTCTATGTTATGTCTACCAAAGGAAATGGTTATCCATTTATCATAGGAAGACCATGGCTAATGAAAATGTGAGCTTTGCAAGATTGGGAAAGTGGAAAGTTGTTTTGCAAGAATGACAATCATAAAAGGTTGTCTTTGACATCAAGGAGAAACCTCAAGAGGAGCTCCATGAAGAATCATCACAAAGTGAGATGGAGGAAGGCTAGACCGATAGCACTTCAAAAGAAGAAAGTAGCGGTAGCATTACTGAAGAGGAGTCTTCCATCAAAGTCATCATGGTAGGGTTTAAGCCAAACAACCAAGAGACCTCTTGTCAAGGTTTGGAGGAGGTAGGTTCCCAAGAGAATCAAAATGTGCAAGATGAAGGGATGATAGAAAGTATGCTATGAACAACACTTACAAAGGAAGTAAAAGAGGAGTTCAAATGTGTGCTAAGGAAATTTCCTAGTCTTTTTGCTACACCGACGTGCATGGAGTAGATGTTATTCAACACAATATTGAGTTAAAGCGTGAGGCCACACCTAAATCTCAGAAGCTACAAAGGCTAGGAGTTATCAAGGAGCAGGCTCTACTCAAGGAGGCAAGAAAGCTTCTAGCAACACGTTGCATTTATCCAGTGGAGAATTCAGATTGTGTCTCTCTCGTTGCTATCACTCCCAAGAAGAACGATAAGTGGAGGGTGTGTGTGAATTACCGTCCACTAAATGAGGCAACAAAAAGAGATCACTTTCCCCTCCCATTTCAGGATGAGATACTAAATGAGGTAGCTGGTCACAAGAAGTACACTGTGTGTGATGGATACTCAGGCTACTTTCAAATAGGTATCACATTGGAGGATCAATAGAAAACAACCTTCATCACTCCTTGGGGTTGTTATGCTTTCATAGTCATGCCATTTGGCTTGACAAATTCTAATGTAACTTTCCAACGCTTCATGAACATGGTGTTTCAACCATTCTTTGGAAAGTCCATTAGGATTTTTATTCATGATTTTTGCATTTATAGCCAAAAATCATTGCACCCACAAAAGAAGAAGGTTTGAAAAAACTTTACGACATGGGAGATCAGGTCAATCCCGACAAATGTCACATAGGTGAGGATGAAGTGATCTTGCTCGGTTACGGGAGATCAGCTCAATCCCGACAAATGTCACATAGGTGAGGATGAAGTGATCTTGCTCGGTTACAAGGTTTCCTATACAAGCATTGAGATGGATCCTTGAAAGTCAAAGCCTCTTATTGAGTTACCATCACCCAAGAGTCTTAAGAAGGTCAGCTCATTGATTCAAAAGGTGAAGTATATGTCACACTTCATTCACTTAGCCTCAGAGGCCCCATCTACTTTGCTAGTAGGGTCATGAATGCTTTAGAGAGACGCTGTCAGGAGTTTTTTGGAGCAAGGGATTGCACATATGTACATATACATGCATGGTGCATCAAATAAAGAATTGCCCATTTTTCAGAGCCAGGTGGTTACGTGGGGCCCACATGTGTACAGGTAGGACAAGGTGTACATAGTGCATCGATTTTCACTATTACCAGTACCACTGTGTTTTTTCTAAAACTTCTCGAGGAAGCTATCCGCGGGCCGACGACATGAGGTAAGCAAGTGCGTCAGACGGCATCGAGTGGCGTCAGGAGGTCGAACGAGGTCAATACTTGCACGTGGAGAAGTATGGACACGACGTGGGTGTTTTCTTGTGATACTTATGCAGAAAGTTCATCATGAGGACCAATTTTTGGGGCCACTTCACGTGGTTGCGGGATGCATTATTTGGAAAAACTGAGTGCCAGGTGTGCGGATGATGCAAAAAGGTGACAACTATGCACTGCGAGGTCAGTTTTTGGCCTGTTCGGGGTCCGTTTGAGGTCATCTAAAAGGCCACGGGTGCCCAACTAATACAGCTAAGTGTGGAAACTGAAAAAATTGAGAGAAGACCAGAGAAAACATGGAGAAGAGAGGAGGAACACCCGCAAGTGTGTTTTTACTGTTTTTGGAGCATTTTTTGGCCCTAAACTGCTCATCCGAGGTCGGATTTGAGCACTGTGACATTGTAGGGTGGGGTTTTTGGGCGTTCCCGACGCAATGGCGCTGTCTATTTTTCCAAATTCCTCACAGATTTTCTTCTGTTTTTCTGTGTAATCTTCTCCGGTGAGTGAAGCCTCTGCTTAACTTTGTGATTATATCTGGCTTATTTTACCCATGTTGTGTGAGCTATTTGCCCCATTGGTGTTGGCCCAAGCTCAATTGTATCTAAAAATCAGAAATTCTCCTCTTTTGAGCTGAGTTTTGTGGGTGTGTGTGTGTGTGTGTGTGTTTGTGTGGAGTGGGCAAGTGGATAGTCTCTCTCCTCTCACTCCAGAGGTGTGTTCCCTGTCTCGACCAGGTGTGTTGTGTAAGACGAGTGGTGCCCCATAATGTGTGTGTGTATCTTCCCAAGAGTGTGTGTCGGGTCGTTATAGAGGCGCTGTGTGTGTTTTCATCCCGTTCACATTCTTTTGGTGCCCTCACTGAGGATCTTCTTCGAGTACCTTCTGCTTCGAGCTTCAAGCTTCGAGATTCGGGATTACAGGTTGCAGGTTGTAGCTTACAGGTTACAGGTTACAGGGACATGTACTGGTATAGGTGATTCACACAGGTATAGGTAGCTGGAGTACAGTGATATACTAGCATTGGTGTCACTTGCAGTTGTTGTGGGTATGTATCACTTGGCGCCTGTTTGAGGGCATTTTCTGTTGGATTGTACGTTACTTGTGGAAACTGCCATGGTACGCCTTTGTGGAGCCATATATGGTTTTATTTGGCAGTCCCAGCCATTTCTGAGACTTGGTCTGGAAGATAGTCATTTCTGAGACTTGACTATACACGATTTGCATTAGCCTTCGTGTGAGGGTCGATAGCATGAGGTTTTATTGAGCTGGGGGATTCTCAAATGTGGAGATCCTTTCGGTGATACAGGTAGCTGGAGCACCCTTTTCGTGACCTTGGCATAGGCTATGTACTAGTGAGTCCTATTTGATGCTCGGGTTCTATTGTTGATAGTTTATGCATACATATACAGTCTATATTTTGGGTTCACACTGCTCTACTTCTGGGGAAACTCTGTCAAAAATTTTCCAAGTTATGATGGCTGGTCTTTTGGTCTTTTAAGGCATTTATGCTATTATGCTGTTGAAATTCTGGCAAAAAATCAGAGGATAAGTCAGGTGTGCCTTCTTGGGAGCTGCATGGTTGGCTTTAATGGATGATCAAAATGGCCCTCAATTCACTCCATTTCATTTAACTCAAAGAATCTAGATAAATGTTCATGTGTCCAGGAAGATTTTTTTCCACCAGCGCATAGTCTTTATGTTCAAGCCAAGAAGATTACGAGAGATCTTGGAATGTCCTTTGCCTGTTGTAATTCCGATGATCAACTATGAAAACTCATTTGATGTGCATGTGTTTGTCCTTATCTAAAGTTGAGCTCCATTGAAGTTTCTGGGAATTGAGTCAGTAAAAGTTTTGGGTTCTTGCACGTGTGTTAAAAGGGGTTCTCAAAGCATTGTGACTTGGGTAGCCATGGCTTTCTCTTATTTGGAGTTTCATGGAAGAAGTGATGAAGATGTGGAAGATTTTTTGGAAAAGATGGAGGTTGCCTGCATTAGCAACCAGATTCATGACCCTACGCAGATGTTACGCCTTCTCCAAATTTGTTTGAAGAGTGATACACGAGTTTGGTCTAAAGAATTTGAAGAGGAGTTGCGTGTGGCTGATCCACCTGTAAGGTTGAGTTGGGACAATCTACGACATGGGTTGGAAGTGGAGTTTGTGAAGATAGAAGATCCTGACAAAGTGTGGCAAGAAGTACAGGCTTTGGTGCAAAAGGAAGGTGAGCCAGTAGATGCGTACATACGTAAGTTCTCATTGTCATGGGAGCGGATGTGCAAGGCCTTAGCACCACAGGTACTCCCGCCTGACATGATGAAGAAGGATAGGTTCTTGGCTAGTCTTTGGGAGAATATACGTTGGAGAGTGGAGCTAAAGAAGCCTAGGACATATGAAGATGCACTAGAGGTAGCAACGAACAAAGAGTGGAAGCTGAGGAAAATGACCCAGCTAGGGGTGGAGTCTTTGCCAATGAGGTCTGAATTTCAGCCTATAGAGTCTTTACAAGGTCGCATGTCATGGGTTCATCATGAACCAGTGGTTCCTGTTACTACTCAGGTTATGCCAGCAGTGGTCACTACATCGCTGCAAGATGATGGGCTAAGCCAAGACATGAGGCAAGTGGTAGATTTGATGAAGAATCTCAGCCTAAACATGCTAGGTCAAGTGGGAAATAATCGAGGTCGAGGGAGGTTTTCAAATCAGCCAGGAGGTGAAGAAAGGCCTAGGAATGGTGTTGGACAAAGCAATGGTAGGTTTTGGAGGCAGACGCCCACATGTTATAATTGTGGAGAGTTGGGTCACATTAGCCCGCAATGTGATAAGCCACCAAGGATGGGGGGAGACATGTATCCATTGCCAAGACAGGTGCTAACTAGGTCAAATGATTATGGCATCGAAATTAAGAGAGACGAAGGAACCAATGGACTGACCCAGGAGGAAAAGGGAAAGAAAAAAGTGCTAAGTGTAGTCACCTTGGAGAAGGCATCAAAGCTAGAGGATACATTAGTGATGCCTATTGGGAAGAGGACCACAGAGGATAAGGAAGGAAGAAGTGCCCCAGGTCCTAGTAAGAAGAAAGGAAAGAGCCATGAAGGCGAGGATGTCAAGGCCAAGAGGAAAAGGAGAGCTCGTCGAAAGTTTCATGTTTCAGATTTCCACTAGGGGATGGGCAATTAAGCCATGACTTGAAGGAGGATCTGACGAGCAAGAAGGCAGATGTTACTTTTGGGCAGCTTATAGAGATGGTACCTAAGCTAAAGCGACAGTGGAAGAGGATGGTTAACCCAATGGAGAAAGAGCCAGAGAGAGGTTCAATAAAGGTGTTGGCAATGGATGAGCTACCAGACATTTGTCCAATAGTAGATGTGTGGCATAAAAGGAAAAATTTGGGACAAGGTTATGTGGATGGTGGAGCCCAAATATGCGTCATAACACACTCATACGTTGAGAAGATGGATCTCACAGTGGCTGGGGTGTCAGGTTTTCAGATCAGATTGGCAAACCATCAAAAAGTAAAATGCTTGGGTGTTGTAAAGAGCTTAGAAGTGGAGGCATATGATGCAAAGGCAGTGGTTGATTTTCGTGTGATGCCAGCAGGGTTGGGAGTATATCCTATTATACTGGGCAGACCATGGTTACGTGCAGTGGGAGCTGTTCAAGATTGGCGACATGGTACGATTAGCCTCTATGGAAAGACAGGTACCAAGAAGATTTATAATATGGACACAAGGAAACGATTAGAGGAGCTTTATGAAGATGAGGATGAGTCTAGTGATGAAGACTCTTCCACGGTGACAGATGAGGACAGTGATAGCACTACAAGCAGTGATGAGGATGCTGATGTTGCATTTCTTTTGATGGACAAAGAAATCCAGGAGTGTGGTTTAGTTGCATTTGCGAATGAAGTTGAAGATGAGAGTGAAGGGCCTTATGAAGTGATTGAAGGGTTGATGCAAACCAAGGTTGAGTTGTCAAAGAAGCAGGAATGGTTGACACAAATGATCAGTGGAGACCTCTCAGCTATGGAGAAGGATATATATTTGCACATGATGGCTAGTTTTCCTGATTTGTTCATTACTTCATATAAAGAGATCAGAGGGTTCAAGGGTGAAGAGATGCATATAGAGCTGAAAGAAGGTGTTAAGCCAGTGCAACAAAGGCTAAGAAGGATGGGTCAAGAGCAAATGGAAGCCTTGCGAGAAGAGGTGGACAAGTTGTTGAAGGCAGGGTTCATAGTCCCTGTGGAGACCACAGAATGGGTGAGTCCAGTTGTAGTCAGTCCAAAGAAGGATGGGAAGTGGAGAATTTGTGTAGATTTTAAACCCTTAAACGCAGCCACTAAGAAGAACCCATATCCTCTTCCATTCATCGATCAGATCTTGGATTCAGTGGCAGGTTATGAGAGGTACAATGTGTATGATGGTTTTTCAGGCTATTTTCAATTGAAGATTGCTCTTAAAGACCGCACAAAGACAACTTTTATTATGCCATGGGGCTGCTATTGCTACACAGTATTGCCGTTTGGTTGTCAAATGGACCATCTTTCTATCAAGAGAGAGCAAATTGGGTATTGGAACCATTCATTGGTAGTTGTGTTAAAGCTTTTATGGACGACTTTTGTGTCTATAGCAGTAGGGCTGAGCACCATGAGAAGATGAAGATGGTATTGGCTCGATATGATGAATGTGGAGGACAACTAAATCCCAAGAAATGTTATCTCGCACAGCCAAGGGTGAAGTTACTGGGCCATATGGTGTCAGAAAATGGCATTGAGGCTGATCCAGAAAAGGTTAAGTCTATTATTCTTCTTCCATCACCAACGAGTACGAAGCAATTGGCAACTTTTATACACAAAGTGAAGTACATGGCACGGTTTAATCCATTGTCTTCGCAACTTCTTTATCCATTACAGCAAGTGGCAAAGCATGATCCATTGCAATGGGATGACAAGTGTGAAGAAGTGTTTCAAGAGGTGAAAGAGGTGTTAGGGGGGTTGTCAGCCATGCAGGCTCCTGATTGGGAGAAAGTTTTTTATGTAAATCCATCAGTAGGGGATGATGCCATTGGAGCCATGCTATTGCAAAAGGGGAAGGGCAGCCATTATATGAGCCCAGTGTATTGTGCAAGCCGAGTGAAGTTGGTAGCGGAGAGAAATTTCTCGGAAGTAGAGCTAGTGATGGCCAGTGTAATATTTGCTTGTCGACGATTTCGTCATTACTTGCTACCACGGCCTTTTGTTTTCTTGACGAGTTATGCACTTTTGCCACAGTTAATTAATGGTACTAACATGTCAAATGTGGTGAAGAAATGGGTAATTAAGCTGCAGGAGTTTGAGTTCTCTTTTCTAGTGGAAGATAGTACAAGGGCTACCCTAGCTGATTTGTTGACCTACAAGGAGAATCTCCTTATTGTTAAGGAAGAGGCGGTGAGAAAGGTAGTTGAAGAAGTGCCACATATCAGCAATGCACATGTGTTGTTCTTTGATGGTTCATACGGAAAGAGCCATGATGCAGCTTCAGGGGGTATAGCACTTTATGATCCAGAGGGGAAGCTAGTATGCAAGACAGGGTTCAAGTTGGATGCACATAGTAACAATGAGTCTGAATATGCTACGTTGGAAGCTGGATTACACATTTGTTTGAAGCATGGGGTTAGAAGGTTGAGCATAAAAGGTGATGCCTTGTTAGTTGTGAAGCAAGTGTTGGGTGTGTGGAAGAGCAAGAACACCTTATTGAAGGAAATGTGCTTCACAATTAAAGGCCTGTTAAAAATTTTTGAAGCATGGAGTATCAGACACATTGAACGTTCTCTAAATGGAGAGGCACATGAAGCGGCTCAAGGCATGATTGGGGAGCTATTTGTGTTGAGGACCAACTTACCTCTTTACCATGGTCGGGAAAGTTTGGCTCAAGAAGAGGAGTTTTTGCTAACAGGAATCATTCCAAAGGAGATTCAGAAGTCTAAGAAGTATGGCTTTGTGCGTAGAGCATATAGGTACAAATTGATTGGTGATGTCTTATACATGAAAGGGGCTGATCTTGTGTTGAGACGTGTACCTTGGCGAGAGGAGCTTTATAGAGTGTTGGAAGAGAATCACGAAGGCGCATGTGGTGGCCATTTTGCTCTAAAGATCACCTTGCATAAGATTTTGCAAGAGGGGTATGTATGGCCTAGTTTGCACAAGGATGCTCACCATTGGTGTAGGTCTTGCAATAGGTGTCAAGCATTTGGGAAGAGAGTGTTGAAGCCAGAGCTACGAAAAACCATTATGGCGTTTGATGTGTTTGAAAAGTGGGGGATTGATGCAATAGGCTCGTTACCTATCACAAGCAAGGGCAAAAGCTATATCTTGACGGCAGTGGACTATCTCTCTAGATGGGAAGAGGCTATAGCAGTAAAACAGATCACTGCAAAGGATGTGGCAAAATTTGTGTATGATGAAATATGTTGCAAGTTTGGGGTGCCATTAGAGGTACTTTCAGATAAGGGGCCAGGATTTAGAGCTAAACTGCTAGACTTCTTATGCACAAAGATGAAGATTAGGCACCAGCATACCACTCCTTATTACCCACAGTGTAATGGCTTAAATGAAATATTCAATGTTGAGTTGGTACAGATTCTTTCGAAAGTGACAGAGCACCAAGGAAGGAATTGGGATTTGGAATTGCCTAGTGCATTATGGGCTTACCGTACTTCGGTGAAGACAGGTACAGGGTTTACTCCATTTCATTTGGTATATGGAAAGGAAGCACTATTGCCTATGGAAGTAGAGTTGCCTGCAGTAAAGATGCTAGAGAAGCTACTTGGGCCGTCTAGTAATGCATTCAAAGAGAGGCTCTTACAGTTACAGGGTTCAGTTGGATAGGATGAGCGCATTGGAGCATTATGGGCAGATGCAGGATAAGGCTTTGGCAAAGATAAATGAAAAGGTCAAAAGTAAGGGTATCAAGAAGCATGACTTAGTTTTGCGTTACAACAGTAAGCTGGACAACACCTTCCAAAAGAAGTTTCAGATTAAGTGGGAAGGCCCTTTCAAGGTAGTGGAGTGTTTTCCAAATGGTACATATCAGTTGGCTAACCTGGATGGGATTCTACATAAGTCAAGGGTAAATGGATTGCGTCTTAAATTATATCATGCCAGGTTAATGATGGTGGAGCAAGATGAGCTGTCTGTGGAGCAAGCAATGTTGGTGAAGGATGAGGAGACCTGTGATGCGGCAAGTCTCATATCTCTCTTTGCTGCTGCTGATCATGAATGATCTAGCAAGCTAGGGGATGGGCAAATTATGTCAGGAGTTTTTTGGAGCAAGGCATTGCGCATATGTACATATACATTCATGGTGCATCAAATAAAGAATCGCCCATTTTTCAGAGCCAGGTGGTTACGTGGGGCCCACATGTGTACATGTAGGATAGGGTGTACATAGTGCATCGATTTTCACTATTACCAGTACCACTGTGTTTTTTCTACAATAAGGAGGATTTGGTAGCGCGTAAAACTTCTCGAGGAAGCTATCCGCGGGCCGAGGACATGAGGTAAGCAGGTGCGTCAGATGACATCGAGTGGCGTCAGGAGGTCGAACGAGGTCAATACTTGCACGCGGAGAAGTATGGACACGACGTGGGTGTTTTCTTGTGATACTTATGTAGAAAGGTCATCATGAGGACCACTTTTTGGGGCCGCTTCATGTGGTTTCGGGATGCATTATTTGAAAAAACTGAGTGCCAGGTGTGCGGATGATGCAAAAAGGTGACAACTATGCACTACGAGGTCAGTTTTTGGCCTGTTCGGGGTCCGTTTGAGGTCATCTAAAAGGCCATGGGTGCCCAACCAATACAGCTAAGTGTGGGAACTGAAAAAATTGAGAGAAGACCAGAAAAAACGTGGAGAAGAGAGGAGGAACAGCCGCAAGTGTGTTTTTGCTGTTTTTGGAGCATTTTTTGGCCGTAAACTGCTCATTCGAGGTCGGATTTGAGCACTGTGACATTGTAGGGTGGGGTTTTTGGGTGTTCCGGACGCAATGGAGCTGCCCATTTTGCCAAATTACTCACAGATTTTTTGCTATTTTTCTGTGAAATCTTCTCTGGTGAGTGAAGCCTCTGCTTAACTTTGTGATTGTATCTGGCTTATTGTACCCATATTGTGTGAGCTATTTGCCCCATTGGTATTGGCCCAAGCTCAATTGTATCTAAACATCAAAAATTCTCCTCTTTTGAGCTGAGTTTTTTGGGTGTGTGTGTGTGTGTGTCTGTGTGGAGTGGGCAAGTGAATAGTCTCTCTCCTCTCACTCCAGAGGTGTGTTCCCTGTCTCGGCCAGGTGTGTTGTGTAAGCCGAGTGGTGCCCCATAGTGTGTGTGTGTGTATCTTCCCAAGACTGTGGGTCGGGTCGTTATAGAGGCGCTGTGTGTGTTTTCGTCCCGCTCACAACGCTACATGGAGGCAGATCTCGTGATGCTTTCATTCATGTTTTCAATGAGGAAGTTTAGATCTTACTTGCTACCAAAACCTTTTGTAATACTCACTACAAAAAATTTGTTCCCTTGGGTGTCATCTCAAATGAATCTTAGTACCTGGATCTCAAAGTGGATTATGGAGTTGCAAGATCTCCAATACTCTTTCAAGGTAGAAGATAATGTGCATGCACAATTAGCAAGGATTCTCACTTATAGGGTACATGAAAAGGAGATTAAGGTGCCTGAAGTAGAGACCCTACCATTGCCACCACCTAAAAGCATTCCTAATTATTTTACCTTGCTCTTTGACGGAGATTTTTGACGAGCCACAGGAAAATCAGGGGGAGGGCTAGTGTTTCTCAACCCAAGTGGAGAGGTGGTCATGAAAGAGAAGATCAATCTACCAGGTTCAGCTAGCATCAATGAAGAAGAGTATGATATACTTCTTCATGGTTTGAATATGCGCATTAGTCATGGTATACAAAAACATCTCATGATAAAGGGGGATGCACTACTCATTGTGAAGTAGATCTTAGGTATTTGGGCATGCAAAAATGAAAGCCTAAGGACAAAAGTTCATTCCATTTGTAGGTTGTTTATTCAATTTGAAGAACTGCAACTATATCATACTCCTAGGAAACAAAATGAATATGCTGATTTACTTGCACAACAAGCAGTTACATGTGTTGAGAAAGAAGTGCATGTCATCATGGTGGTAGCAGGTGTTAATCAACCAAAATACCATATATTGGAGTCATTAGCTCCCATTATTGGCTACATTTTGGAGGGTAAGTTTCCACAAGACTTCATAAAAACTCAGAAGAGGAGACTCATGAAGAAGGCAAGTTCCTATCTCTTCCTAGAAGGTTGTTTCTATCAAAGAGGGAAGGATCAAGTGTGCAAAAGAGTACCAACTATGGAGGAATTTTCAACCATTGTAAAAGGGTTGCATGAAGAGGCATGTGGTGGTCATTTTGCCCACGAATTAACTGTGAAGAAGATTTTGCTTGCAGGGTATGTTTGGCCAAGTCTACATGTGGATGTCCAACATTGGTGTAGAAGTTGTCACAACTACAAGTAAATGAGAATAGAAGATTGATATATGGTCAAAGGCAAATCATGCTTGCAAATGAAACCTTTGAAAAATGGGGCAATGATGCTATGGGTCCACTACCTAGAACAGAAAATGGTAAGCTCTACGTTCTAGTGGACGTGGACTATATGACTAGGTGGGTGGAAGCACAAAGTGTGGCAAAGGTAAATGACAGGACAATGATAAAATTTGTCTACACTCACATTTGTTGTAGATTTGACACACCTTTGGAGATTGTTTCTGATAATTGTCTAGGGTTTAGAAAGGGCTTGCTCACAGAAGTCTGTGAAGAACTTCACATTCTACATCGTCACAGTACACCCTCCTATCCCCAGTCAAATGGTTTGTTAGAGAAAGCTAATGGTGTCATTGCAGGCATCGTCAAAAATATGGTGAAAAATAGGACAAAGTTGTGGGATGAATTCTTGGATGGAGCATTGTGGGCATATCAAACCACGTACAGGGAAGCTACACGGTTCATACCATTTCACTTGGTCTATGGTCAAGAGGCTTTACAGCCTATGAGCTCAATATCCCAACAATGCGGCTTCATAGTAGAGGTGCACAAGGTGATGAAGAGGTATGGATGGATCGACTTCTTACATTATTGGAGCTTTAGTGGAAAAGAGAAGCAGCCTATGAGTGCTACAAGATGAAAGCTACACAAGCCAAGGAGAAGCTTGACAATAAACTGAAGGACAAAGGCATCAATCAAGAAGGATTTCAATTCAAGCTACTATCAACTTATGGACTTGAATGCTAAGGAGCGCTCTAGGAAGTGCTTCCTTACCATATACCAACTCGAACGGGGTGAAATTAGTAGCCACCTTATAAGATGTCCTATATGCCCATAAACACTTCTTGAGATTCACCTCACTTATTGCTTGTAGACATACTTTTTAAGCATCTTGATGATTTTCCCATTTGCACTCTCCACTAGAACATTGCATTGAGGTTGCTAGGGTGAAGAGAATTGGTCTTGAATGCCCAGTCTCACTGGAAAAGCTTGCATAAGATTGCTTCTAAAATTCATGCCCTCTATTAGAAACAAGCACCCATGGTACTCCAAAATTATCTGTCCATAATTGTCGGGTTTTTCAACAACAAAACATATTATCAAAAACAAACTAAGCTACAAAATGAGCATTTACTTCTTAACTATCTTTGCTTCAACACACCTTATAAGCTAGTCAATGGCTACTATAATACACTTTTCGCCACTTCTTGACTTTGGGAGTGGACCAATGGTGTACAAACCCCACTTTTCAAAAGAATTTTGTTCAATGATAGCTCCATGTGATTTGGTTACTAGCCTCCTCTCACCCATATTCTGACATTTGTGATAGGCCTTGCACTAATAGTGCACCTCTTGTACTACTAAAGGCCACCAAAAACCTGCTCTCAGAATTCAAAACAGAACTTGGTCTTTACCTTGATACCCACTTTTCTCATGACATTGTTGCAACACCATTTCAATACCCTCCTTGTAGAGTACCCTTTGCAAAACTTCATATCGTCCATAAATTATCAGATCCTCCCCTATCAATGTGAACTTGCAAGATTTTTGCACTATCCTCCTCTTTGCAGCTTGGAAAAGCTCTCTAGACACTGACCTGAGCCTAAAAAGTATTCAATTTTCTTCAAAGTTTCACAACTAGCATAAGTGGCTGAGACCATATATAAACTTGTAACATGTACTGTACCTGCACTGTAATGTTTTCAAGTTGGTTTGCTTCTTGGTTGAGCCTCTTTTGACATCCTTGAAATGAACCTCTTCAAAAAACTTCAACAAATTTTTAATTGCATAAAACCAGTGCTTCAAAGAATCCCGTTTTACCTGCCACTCAAGGGGGTCACTTAATAATTATGTGACTATCACGTTGTGGGCCGGGTTTCTAGCCTCACTCCTATCTTATTACAGACATAACGAGAAACACAAACATAATTGTGAATCCATGGGATTAAGCTGACTTGACTAGTGTGCATAGAGGCTACAAGAGGTTGTCAATCTCTTGGAAAACAACAGACAACTCGCATCTAACTCAAGCTACACTCAAATCACTGAAGTCACCAAAAGCTAATCGCTAAAATCGACAAACAAATCATAATAGTTACAGCATCAAATGACATCCAAATGTTACAAAACTTCTAGGACATGTATATAAGACCTAAGAAAACATGCTTATGGTATCAAATCTCAGTTTAATCAAGTGTAAAAATCGAGATTATTAACAACAATGAGTTTTTGACCTAGTCATTTTTGACCCCGAATGCACCTAAATTCTTAGCAATGATGCCCCAATACTCGGCCTATGCTTACTTTGTAATTTCCTAGCTTAAATTTTTACTTTTGATGAAATTAGGCTGCGTGTCGGTGACACCAAAAAGCTACGGATTACCATGAAATGTTAACATCAATGCGTAGAGCTCTTATCCACGGTTGCAACGCAACAGAATTTATTGCAATGTGACAATCGAGAAGGGAGTAGGAAGCGCGAGAAGGAGAGAAGTGAGCGCCATTAGCTCACGCTGTGTTTCTATTATCCAAAACCTGAAAATAACTTACAGTACAAATTGGCCTTTATACCTTAACCAAGGTTTCTTTGGTCAAAAACTAATAGTATGGGAGCTCTATCTAAAGATAAGTTGATACAATCTAAAAGCTTATAGCCCCGGCTTATCAATTACACTATCCATCTGGAAAATAGGAGTTACAACATTCCCGATTTATCAAAAGAATAAGTGTTTTTACAATAAAAGATCTCGAAAAATGTTATTTGAGTTAGCTTGCTGCTAGCATTCCTCCCCTCCTCGATTGTGTCGTCCCTTGACACAGTTTCATGGACTAAAGTAGTCATTGTGTCACACGGCTGGCGAGGTGGTCTTTAAGCGCATGTAGAGATTTCTCATATTTGATTTATCTTTCTTTGTCAGGGACTTGCAAAAATTGAATAGCGACTTTGGTTTTAAGTTCGATGGCTGAATAGACACTGACTAGCCTTGATGTCAGGTTGCAGATCATTGGCCCAAAAATCTTTGTCTGCCATGTGAAGAATCATGTATAAAATGCCTCTTCAAATGCTAACATATTGCTTGATGGTAGGAACGTGCATCTGGCATAGAAGCCGTAGAGGACTTATTTTGAAGGATGTCCACTCAAATTGTAGCATAAACCTTTGTTACCTTCGAGGAAAGACATCCATGGGGCTCCTACTTGCTCATGCTCATGAAAATTTTGAATGCATGTAAGCAGCATTTTGCAGATTTTACAAAGCATTGCACACAAGAGGTCAGGGAGGCTTTTGAAGAAGTTCATGGCGCCCATTAGGGTTTTCACCTTGTATTCCTCCGTTTGTGGTCCCTGCTCTAGAGTTGGCAGTTTGGGTAGTTGATCCAAGTTGGTCTCTTCTTCCTCAATCCATCGTGTGCCTGCCACGTCCTTACCCTTGGTAGAATGTGGGGTCCTTCTATATTACTGCAACTGCTCTTGTAAACATAATGAGGTATCTAGAGTTCTTGTTGAGCCAGTTCTTTCTCCATTTGGGGTGGAGACCATCTGAGCCTTCTGCCTGCATATCCTTGTAAATTCTTTCTTTGACTTATAGTGGCTCCACCTTTATGAATGGGTAGGGGAGCAATTGCTGATGCCATTGAGCATTGATTTGGTTGGGGGTGAGTTGAGTTACATTGATTGAGTGGAGAACTCTCAACTCCCAATCCATTGCTGCTTTTCATTTAGCATCTAATTCATGGACTATCTGCTCCTTTAGTGTATTTTTTCAACTTTAGAAAGCTAGACCATTGGCACTTGTTCTTCTTCGATGGTTGGCACTTGAAACTTTGAATCTCTTGCTAGACCTTTTGATG
Organism: Adiantum capillus-veneris; assembly: GCF_014529385.1. Classification (NCBI taxonomy): domain Eukaryota; kingdom Viridiplantae; phylum Streptophyta; class Polypodiopsida; order Polypodiales; family Pteridaceae; genus Adiantum; species Adiantum capillus-veneris. Next base: position 70,674,976 of record NC_140957.1, read on the forward strand.
GTCGTGTTTCCATATCTACAAAGGAGACTGATATGGTATGTCTATGATTGGCTGTTCAGAGGTTCCTACCTCCTCTTGAGCTTCTGTATGTCCTTCTCTCAACAGCTGGTTGTCTCTCTTCAAATCCTCTATCTCCTTGAGCAATTGATCTTCTTTTTGTACCTGCATTAATGCAAGGTCTGATCTTTGCACTTGTTCAAGCTTCAACTCAAGTTCGAGGTCCTTGTTCCTCTTTTCCAAAGTCTTGTAGACTTTATCTATTCCCTTGACTGAAGCTACAATTGGGTTTTCCATTATCTGCTGACTGAGTAGTAATTTTAAGTTTGTTGGTCACTTCAGTCAGTTGTTGGTCCTTACTTTTGCATGCATCAGACAATTTTGTGAGGAGCTCCCCCAAACCTTCCATTTCTTTCTACTGTCTTTCTTTGACAGTTTGGTGTTGTGCTTCATTTTTTATCTCTTTAATATGTCTTTGAAGATCTTCAATAATATTCATCATATTCCCCGGTACTCAACTTGAGTACGACATCTGCCATGCCAAAGCTAGGAACCAACATTTTAAAACTTGTGTTCACAGTTTCTTCTAGCTCTTTGATTTGCGGCTTTCCCATCGTGATCCATGTTCCAAAAATCATTAGATTCTTTGTCCCTTTTGGATCTATCACTACCGAACATGTGATTTTGAGTTCTGTTTCTCCGCATATGCTGAATTTGATTGTCGTAGGAGATAGTCGATATTCTTCTTTACCACTGTTCTTCTCTTGATTTTGTGTTTGTTGAACATTTGACATTGAACTTGGAAACTTTGCTCCTTCATCTTCTTTCAAATGCGTTTTTTTTGGAGTTCTCTTCTTTGAAACAACTTTTGGTGATTCTTTAGGTATGTCAATGATGACATATTCGCGTGGTTCCTCTACATCCTTTGTTTGCACTTTGGCTTCATGCTCCAAGACGTTCCCATCTATCTCACCTTTTTTGCTTTCACACTTACAAACTTTGGTAGCTTCGTTCAACACCTTTATTGTAAATAATGGAGTTATATCATAGCCATCTTCATCGCAAACTTTGGTGTTGGTTGACTCATTTACACAGATATCAAGAGTCGCCAGTATTTGATCCCATCCAAAGGATTCAATAACTCCTCTGGGAATGGTTCCTTGATAAAAGCTTCATCTTCTACTGAACTCTCTAGGATGCAATCTTCCTTTCTAAGAGTTCCACACTCCAAAGCTACGCACTTCCAAATATGCGCTTTTCTTTGCAACCAGGCAGGTATCTCATTTTCCTCTTCAATTGTGGAGTGTAATTCTTCCCCCGAGGTTTGCTCTACATCCCTAGAACTATGATCTTTGACACTAGTTTTTGTTGTGACCTCTTTGTGTCTCAAGTAGATATAGTCATAGCCCCAGTATTGTACTATTTTGAGCTAGCGCATGAATGGTCTGCCCAATATGATATCAAAGTTGCTACTCTTGTCAAAATTCATTATGGCAAAGGTGTGCTCATACTCAATGCCACACGAGGATACAATGATTTGTTCTAATATTCCTATCGGTTTTTCTACGTATCCATCCGCTAATTTCAGTTTCAATCGAGTTTTCCTAAGAGCAGGCTTTCCCCATTTTTCCCACATTTCTTTGGTTGCAATGGGAATCCTTGCACCACTATCTAATATAGCAACCACCTTTACTCCTTTTTACTCAAATGGTAAGGTGGTGTTTCCTTCTTCTCCTTCACAGTAGTCACCCACCTTATTTCATGGTACTGGCTTTGTCTCTGGCTTCTTAGGCGAGGTGTCATCCATGTTTTTGTCCGCAAGCTGGTCATGTGAATGGATTTTCAACCCCATCTTTTCTAGGTGTTTTCCCATTTGGCCCCATGGATGCGATCTAATTTCTAGCAACTCTAAGAGATAAAGTGTGCACTATATAGGAGAAGACGTCAATTCATGCAAGCTCTTGGTATCCATCATTTTTTGTGTGGATTTTCACTGAGAAGGTACCATTTTAACCTCAAATTTGTTTCAAGTTCTCCTATGAAAGATGGCAAAGTCTGTAGAGAGCGTGGTTTACTCTCTTCAGATGTGACAGACCCGACATCCCCATATAGAGATCATATATCCCTTGGGAAAAATTCATGATCCATGTTTATTTAAGGGATAGGTGCTGATTGTAAGGTAGCACTATCATATTTTTGGTTTTTGATTGATTCCCATAAGGATTGTGGCCATGGTTCTTCTACCTCAAGAATAGGAATCACTGCTTGTGAGCCCACCACATCTGTGATATTGGCTACTTCCCTTGTATCTTAAGGTGCCTCAACTCTTGAATCTTCCTGGTCTTTGTCTACAATACCATGGCCTCAAATTCTTGGATATTTTTGTGCATTAGCACCTTCATTTTTGGAGCATCTGGAACATGTGGTTCCATAAGAGCTTGGGCCGTCTGGATGAGCTCCTTGCACATTTGCAACCTCTCTTTTTCATACCCTGGATGAGGATATAGCAGCCATCAATTCTCTTGGGTTTGATTGGGTTTTAGACTAGCGTCATATGCCTTCAAAATTGCATTTAAAGGCTCAAAGAGTTTGTTGACCAAGACCGAACCACCTGAGTTAGTCTTTGACTCTTTCGATCCCTTTGCATTTTTCTTGCTTCCTTGCTCGTGTTTAAGCTGTTATTTTGTTTGGTTTAGTTCAATTTCCAAAGCAGCTTTCTCATGTAGCCTCTTCGCTTCGTTTGACTTTCCATGATTTTCTTGCAGTTCTCACCAATAAGTTTTCAATTTCTCTTTGAGGTGGCAATGTGGGTAATTACGTAAATAATAGATCCTTGATTGGCAGGGAACTTTTGGATATAGTAAGACCCACAAGAGCAAGCGAAAGAAAGTATGTGAGATCTTCTATTGAAATTTCAAAATAGCTCTCAATCTTGGAATCTTTGAGTGCTGCACTTTGTCATAAATTAAGTAGCAAATGGAAAATCTCTTGGAAGTACAAGAAATGGGCGTTTCAATTGAAGACAATCTGCGCTTCTTAGAATAAAGGTTTGGTAAAGATGTAGGTCTTTGTCCTAGATGTGAAAAGGAGCAGCAAGAAGCCCAACATCTTTTCTTCTCCTCCATAACCACTTCAGGAGCAGGCCCTTCTTCTTTTCTTGTTGTTGGATCTCGTTGGCCTTTTTGACGTCCCTCTTCATCCCTTTTTCGCTTCTCTTCCACCATAGATTCATTGGCTTGAGCTTTGGCAATATATGCATATATTGAAAGAGAATCCATTGGATAGGTCCACCCAGTAGTTTCTCGAATTGAATTCCCCACCTGGCATAACTTCCCATATGTTACCTTACTTGCTTCTACTGTCTTCAAAACATATGGCCACATCTGGCCCTTTGCACCTGTACCTTCATCATCTCCCTTACCATGAACCTGTAGCCCATATGTAGCTGCTTCCACAAGAGAAACATTATGCTGTATTTCTTCCACTAGCTTCTTCATACCGCCCCTGCCAAAGTTTAAGCAGAGCATCTCTCCTGTTTCCTTGAGATGAATCTTTTTGTCTTTCTAGAAAACCACATTCTTCTTGTAAGCTTCATCAAACTCATCAACTCTTTCACATACCTATGGTCTTCACTATCGCACCGCATGCATCAACTATCCCAGTTTTTACGTGGTGGTTGCTACTGCTTAGGTTCAGAAGTAGATGCTTTTGTAGCTAACCCTTCAAATTTAACAGTTTTGAAATTTATATTCAGCTCTTGAATACCTTTAACCAGACCATCAAGAACATGCCCCTCCACCTTGGGTACTGTCGAAGGTGATTTCTCTTTAATCTCTTCTTCAGCATCACTAGTATCTCAATCACAATCTGCTTGTCAACTCGCTTCTATCGTTTTACGATCATATTCATCGATTTAGAGACTATTTTCCAATCTGATGTCAATCCCAGTTCTCCTGCCGGGTCCTCCAATAGTTGCACCAAATTCTTTTGAAGTCGAGAATCAACGGCTTGAATAAACAATTTCACCTTCTGATCCTTCAAAGAACGTTGTTCTGCTGATGACAACTGATCAAACTTCTTTTCAAACTGTTGTAACTGTCATAAAATCTAATATCTAATATCTAACCAACCCAAATGATTTTCTCATATTAAACTGATCACTTAATGTGGGAGAGTAAACAGGAACAAGGGTTAAGATATAGACATGTGCTTATAGATCTATCTCAACACAGGGCCAATGGTAAAGGGGCCCAAATGAGAGTTGTTCTATCAAAGAGCAAGGCTAACCAATGGAGCATAAGACCTTAGGGTTAGCTTCATTGAAGACCTCCAATAATGTGTATAAAATTCCTTTGACCTTAGGTAAGCTAAGGCTAAGCTTGAGGCAAGAACCCAACCCAGCTCAAGGTGCTTGTTCTGCTTGTCATGCTTGATGACTAAGGTGCTTGATGTGCTTGAGGTGCTTGATGATTGAGATGCTTGCGGTGCTTGACATGCTTGAGATGCTAGGGTTGCACTTGAGGTGAGAACCCAACCCAAGATTAAAGTGCTTAAGGGCCAAGCTTGTGGTGGGAACTGGGCCTATGCATGAGGGGCTTGAGGTGTCAAAAGGTCAAGATTCAATCACTACAAGAAGGGGCGAGCCCTACAAGAGGGGGGATGAGAGAGAACACCCACACACTCACACAAGGCATGCATGGTACAAAGAAAGCAAAAGGGACACTTGTCAAGTTCCTCCTCATGTTGCCCTCATGGTGTGCCTGAAGCCTATTGGTTGGCCACCCAAGGGGTCCAATGATAATTTAGGAGATTTAATTAATTGATTTTGCATTTATCAAGTCCTCTCTTTCAAAGGGGAAAGGGGGACACTTGTCCCAAGGCTACCCTTGCTGCTTGTAATGCCTCTTGCTTGTGATTGGCTAGGCCTGGAGGGGTCCAATGAGCTTCAAGCATGAGCTACCAGGGGGGTCAACCCAAGAAATCTAGGGGGTTTCTTAGGGGGTGTACTCACTCACACACACTCACAAACACTCTCATTGTGTACTATGAAAAGTGCAAGAGCTCCCTCTCCATCGCCAAGCAGGTAGAGGTTGAGAGCCTACACCAACACACTTGGCTATGGAGTGCAAATCCAACCAAGAGAAATGCTTCAATGCTTAAGCTTGCCATCTCCTTCTTCTTCATTACTATGCTATTATGTATGCTAGCAAGAAGAGTTATGATAAGTGAGGAACTAATTCTTTCTCCTATGAGATGTTTCTTCTTCCTCTTCCCTACCCTCATTCCCTGCTAGCTCTCTCCACCTTCAAAGGTGTTTGAAGTCTTGGCACTTGGGGATAGTTAAAGCTTTCTTCAAGTTTATGTTATGCTTGTGATGCATGAAGCTTTCCATCTTCATTGCATCACCTAGGTCACAAGGAACACAAATATTGTATTGTAACAAGTCTCTCTTAATGGGAGAAATCATAATAAAAATGCCTATTGGAGGGGGGACCGGCTCCACATAAATCCGGTCCTCAAATGTTGTCATGTCCTCTAAATTCTCTCTCTTGCAAAAGTATTACTCATGCCAAGCTAACTAATTGCTATGATTATGTTTCTATCTTCAATTATGTTCACCTGCTATGCTCACAAAGTCATTTCTCAAAAGTACTCTCATTAATTTCCGCTACTCTCAAGTTAAATAGGCCAATTCCATTACATTGGTATCAGAGAATTTGGTTTCTCTTTTCTTGCTTAAGAAGAGAGGTCCTTAAGTAACCTATAAATGGTTGATGTTGTTAATTATATTAGGGTAAGTGGAGCTGGGATCTATTATTGGTTTTGTTGAGCCCACTATGTGGGATATGGTGCACACCTCGTGAGCTTTCGACTTAATAATGGAGTCTTTTTAGCATTTCCTACGGCTTTACCATTATTGAGCCATAAGAAGTCCAAAAGGAGATAGCCCTCGGCAACTCTGCTATGTTAGACCTACTCCTCTACTCTCTATAATTAACCACTTCGACCCGTGGGTGTCGATACTTAAGAGCCGATTTTCAAAGGATAAGAAGAGTGGAAAATAAGGTTTTGAATTGCCAAAGCATACAATAAGTACATACATAAATTTTGTTAACATGGTTGACAATAATCAAGAGAGTAGAATTAACATTGATAGCTTTGATTTTGCACATGAAGGTGCTAATGATGATTCTCCCATGTTTGTGAATTATCTCGTCACTAGGTTGTAGCAACCGGCAACCCTATTTTGCAAGCCGAAGTTACTCAACAACTTTATGCTTATGGAATTTCCCTTCCTCTCCAAGAGGAGAGAGAGCTTAGGAGGCCTTTTGAAGAGACCCCCAAAAGAAGACTCTCTCCCATTCGAGAGGAGGAATCCAAAGAGCAAGAAAGCAATGAAAGTTCAAGTTCCTCTAAAGATGTGGGTCCATGAAGATGGCGGTCTAGACAATCACCCACTCCTCCCAAGAGGAAAAGATCAACACCTAGTCCTTCTCCTCGTCACTCCGAAAGGGAAGAGAGGAAACAAAGGAAGAAAATGGCTAGAAAGAGGTCACCCCCTTCTCCTTCTTCGTCACCTTCCTCCTCTTCCGACGAAAGCTATGGCTATTCTCCTAAAGAATACAAGAGGGGAGGACATTGAAATCATTTCCTGCATGGCAAAGGTCACAAAAGCTAAAGAAGTTTAAGGAGGGAGCGGGATCAAAGTTTATCTCTTTTCTCACCTATGATGGCACCTTTGGTGCTACCAACAAAGTGTTGGCCTTCATCCAACAATTTGATGCAGCCTTTGGAGACGAGGGCTTCACAGAGTCCTCCAAGCTACACCATGTAGCTATGCACTTCCAAAAATCAGCTCGTCAATGGTGGCTAGCCTTCGTGGCAATGGTGAAGCCCCAAAGACATGGAAAGCTCTATGAGTTTCCATCATGAAGCAAATTCCTTGCAAGTGATGCAAAGGACAAAGTGCTTACCGAATGGCGCAGCTTGAAGCTCCTCTCTCATGAGTCTATCCACAAGTATGTATACAAGTTTTGGGATTTACATCTCAAGGCTACTGTCTTTCCAAAGATAGACTTTGCCGAGCAAAGGCAACAATTCTGTGCGGGACTACCTAAAGAGATGGCTGAATACATCAACTCTCAATCGCCTGGTACTATTAGCAAAGTAATCCATCACACCATGGCTGCTTCACGCATCAATTTCAATCAAGGGGCTAGATGTAATGTAAAGCCCATGGGAAACAAAGACAAAAATGATGCAAACGGGAAAACCAATGTTCAAATTCCCAAGGCACTTCCAACAACAATAATAACAATCGGTCCAAGGACAAGGGAGTTTACAAAGGTAAAAACAAACTCTCTCTTGAAGAGCTTGAAGCTTTTTGCAAGGACCATAAGTGTTTCAAGTGTGGGGAGCAAGGACATGGCTATCGTTCTTGCCCCAAGAAGAATACTCGCAATGAGACTCCTAGGGCTTCCACCATCAAAGCTCCAAAAGAGGATGCTCATTTTGCAAAGGGTCATAACTTTCCTATGCTTGGGGAAAGGTAAGAGATCATGATGACTTCATCTTGTTTGACCCTCGCGAGCTCTACTCACAACTTCATATCAACAGAGTTGGCCACCAAGTTGGGCATTCAAGCTTCTGAGATGGGAGATATGGTAATGGCTGACTCAAATTTCAAGGGACAACAAGCCTCCATTACTCCCTTGATTGAGAAGTTGAGGCTTCATGTCCAAAGCTATGTCAACAAAGAGGAGTTGTTCATCTCTCCTCTCCAACATGAGGATGCTATCCTAGGGGCGCCATGGTTTGATTGCATGGCTACCAACATGAAGTTCCATGAAAAGAGAATCTAATTCACCTACAGGGTGTTGGGATTAAAGCCCAAGTGGCCTCTTATGCGGATATGGCCGGCCGCCCACCTAACTCACTTACCTCTAACTCTTTGTATATACTAACATATTCTTTGTGAATACTAAGGATTTGGGAGATAACCCTTCTAACATCTCTCTGCGTACTGTGTACTGTGTAAGCTCACTGTGTGTGTGTGTGTGTGAGAGAGAGAGTCGACCCACGCTCCGCTCCGTGACTTCAATTGGTATCAGAGCCTTGGTTCAGTGCGGATTTGCGCAATCGCGCGCGCGCGCACTTTTTCGGCAGATTCTGGATCCGGAGTTCGAAAATTCACACTCGGCGTTCCGGGAGCGTTTCCATCAGGCGACCTGGGGTTTTACCCCCCTTTCGAAGCCGTTTATGCCCTCAGAATTTCGTTCTGAGCACTACAGCAGAAGATAGATTTCAGCCGCAAAGAAATCCGTCTTGTGTAGATTGGCAAGCAGGAGGTGGTCGACATCAATATCGACATCGACATACATCACTTATTCGTCTTCAGAGCATCATCTATAGACCAGGTACACATATATATCATCAGATATATATATTGCAGTCTGCATTGCTACTTCTTGTGCTTGCCAGGTTCCAGGGGAGGTGTGGCCATACGACGGCTTGACACCACTGGCATGTATTGCAGATTGATGTACTGTGATTGTGGGTCTGCTAGTTGTGAGTCACGCTAGCAGACAGACCGCCGCAGCGGTCATAGGACAGTGATTGGTCTATTATAGGATGTATGCTAGTTCTGGGCAGTTTGCTGAGCCATCTGAGAGGGTCGTGTGTGAGGTTTTTTGAAGCCAAGCACTGGGGGCTGGGTTACCCAGTGTGAGGTGGATTAGGTTGCTGGAGTTCCCCTCTACACGCATCCTCTTCGGCGACTTTTATCCCTTAGGATGTATGACTTTGTGTAGACACTGGATTGCATCTTATGCGTCAGGCCGTTGAGGCATTGTTCAGGGTTCAGTCTTGAGACAGATACAGGTTCTGTCATCGCCCAGAGAGGAGACAATGTATGCTTACAGGACAGCATATTACAGGGATTTTTTAGATTTGTCACTGGTCAGCTATTTATGATTGTTTCTTGAGCTATCTTTTGGTTCCCAGAGCTCAGTTTACAGGGGAGACTCTGTCAAAAATTTTCAAAAATACTGACAGTTCCTGAGGAGAGGTGTTCAGCTTGTTGATTATAGCTTGTTTACTGTGTACAGAGGCCAGTTTACAGGGGAAACTCTGCTGGATTTTTCTCAGGAGTAAACAGTTTGGCAGATATGGCATCTTCTCACAGTGAGACTCTTTACAACATAAAGAAGCTGGATGGCACAAACTTTCCATTCTGGAAGAAGCAGATTTGGCAGGTTTTGGTGCAGAAAAAACAAGTGAAGCCATTGAAGCTCAAAGGGGAGAGACCAGAATTTATGGCTCAAGATGAGTGGGAAGAGCTTGACGAGTTAGCTTGTTCCACAATCATGCTGACACTGGCAGAAAATGTTTACTTCAACGTAGCAGAAGAGACTACAGCGTATGGCGTATGGCAAAAGCTATGTGATATGTACGAGAAACAAAGTGCTGCTTCTCAGATTTACTGGCTCAAGAAATTGGTGGATTTGAAGATGAAGGAAGGGACAGCCATGTCAAATCATCTGAATGAATTTCACTCAATTTTCAGCCAGTTAACAGCACAGGAGATAGTCTTTCCAGATTCAGTGAAGGCTATGTTTCTCTTAATCACTTTGCCAGACAGTTGGGATACTTTTCGTACAGCGTTAAGTAATTCTGTCGCGCCAGAAGGTCTTACAAGTGCCAATGTAGAAGGCAGCTTGCTCACAGAGGAAGTGAACAGGAAGAACATTGACAAAGGCAAAGGCAATAGTGCTTTGGTCGTTCGAGGGAGACAACAGTTTAAAGAGAAGAAGGGTAAGAAGGCACAAAACCGAAGTAAGTCTCGTGATTCGAAGTCAAAGGATGACATAGAATGCTACCATTGTGGCAAGAAGGGTCACATGAAGCGAAACTGTACGAAGTGGAAACAAGAAAAAGGCAAAACAAAGAGTTCTGAGCAAGATGAAAAGAAGAGTTCAGTGAAGATTGAAGAGGTGAATGTCACAGGATCTGGTTCAGACAGTGATTCTGGTATAGCAGGTGGTGACATCTTCCTTACAAGCAATCTTGATTCTGTTTTCTTGACTGCAGAGGATGGACATGCTATGAGTGATTGGATTATCGACTCAGGGGCATCTTTACATGTTTCTCCGCACAAAGAGTGGTTTACATCATATGTGGCTACTAAAGACTATGTCAGACTTGGCAATGAGCAGGTTTGTGACATACTTGGAGTGGGAGATGTGCAGTTGAAGTTTCAGAATGGCTCTTCTTTATGGCTCAAGAATGTCAGACATGTTCCAGCAATCCGAAAGAGCTTGATTAGTACAGGGAAGTTGGATGATGCGGGTTATGTGACAGTTTTTGGGAACAGCGCTTGGAAGATCTCCAAAGGTTCGATGACTGTAGCACATGGCAGCAAGTCAGGAACTCTGTACACTTTACATGTTTCAGAGGTTAAAAACCATGTAATTAATGTGATTGAGCAGCCAAGTGTGTCACTGTGGCATCGTAGGTTGGGACATATGTCAAAAAGAGGAATGGAAATACTTTCTCATTATGGTTATTTGCCTAGATTTTCATTTCAAGATTTCGAGTTTTGTGAGCATTGTGTTTATGGTAAGCAAACACAGGAACCGCACAGATCAAAGAGGAATCGTAGGGACGAACGGTTAGCTCTTGTACACAGTGATCTATGCGGACCAATGCCTAGTTTGTCACTAGGGGGAGCAGCGTACTTTTGTACATTCATAGATGACTATTCTCGAAAAGTATGGGTTTACTTCTTGAAGCACAAGGATGAGGTGCTCAAGGTCTTTAAGACATTCTTGCAGCTGGTGGAGAATCAGAGTGGTCAGAAGCTGAAGTGCTTGAGAACTGACAATGGTGGAGAGTACGTTTCCAAAGCTTTTCAAGACTTTTGTGAAGCAAAAGGGATTAAGCGGGAGATTACTGCACCATATAATCCTTCACAGAATGGGGTTGCAGAACGTATGAATAGGACCATACAAGAGAAGGTCAGAAGCATGTTGTCAAATGCTGAGTTGCCTGATGGATTTTGGGCGGAAGCAGTGGCTACAGCAGTCCATTTGATCAACAGGTCTCCTAGTAGGGTTCTGGATAAGAGTGCAGTGGCCGAGATGCTATGGACAAGCAAGGCACCTTCGTATAAGCATCTCAGAGTCTTTGGTTGTGAAGCTTATAGCCATATTCCTAAGGAGTTCAGAAATAAGTTAGAACCAAAGAGCAAGAAGTGTATATTTCTTGGCTACGGAGAATCGGGCGAGATGGGTTACCGGCTTTGGGATCCTGAGTCCAGAAAGCTTATTCGTAGCAATGATGTGCATTTCAATGAAGCCAAGTTTCACGCTAAGCCAGAGAAGACAGAGGAGATCAGAAGAGTTGTCTTCAGGGAAGATGGACCTAGTGCTAGCACATCAAGACAGCATGGTCAGGCTCAGGAACAGCCTATAGTGGCTAGAGAGGCAGAATCAGTTGTGGTGAGACGTTCTGAGCGTGTCTCCAAACCACCTGATCGTTATGTGCCATCTCTAAATTATGTCATGCTCACAGATTGCGGAGAACCATCTTGTTACAAGGAAGCATTACAAGTGGTTGACTCGAAAAAATGGCAGTTGGCCATGCAGTCAGAGATGACAGCTCTGCATAAAAACCAGACATGGAAGTTGGTTAAATTACCACAGGGCAAAAAGGCTCTACCTTGTAAATGGGTTTACAGGTATAAGATCACCGCTCATGATAGTCAGCCAAAGTACAAAGCAAGGCTTGTTGCCAAGGGCTTTAAGCAAGAACAAGGCATTGACTTTGATGAAGTCTTCTCTCCAGTGGTTAAGATGACTACATTGAGATGCTTTCTTGCATTGGTTGCTATATTGGATTTGGTGTTGCACCAAATGGATGTCAAGACAGCGTTCTTGCATGGTGATTTAGATGTGGAAATTTACATGCAGCAGCCAGAAGGGTTTGTTGAGAAAGGCATGGAACATTTGGTATGCCAGTTGTTAAAGAGTCTTTATGGCTTAAAACAATCACCGAGGGCATGGTACCATAAGTTCCACCAGTTTATGCTTTCTCAAGGCTACAAACGTAGTGAGTTCGATCACTGTCTATATACAAAGAAGGCTAAGGATGGCAGTTGGCTGATCCTTATTTTGTATGTGGATGACATGTTGATTGCTGGCAAACACTTGGAAGAAATTTCAGCTTTGAAGTCAAAGATGGCAAAATCGTTTGACATGAAAGACATGGGTGAGGCAAGTCATATACTTGGTATGCGCATTGAGAGAGACAGATCAAAGAAGTTGATTTGGTTATCTCAAACAGAGTATATTGACAAGGTTTTGCAACGTTTCAATATGGAGAAGGGAAAGGCATTGAGTGTTCCATTGCCACCATATGTGAAACTTAGCAAACAAGATTGTCCTATGTCTGAGGAAGAAAAGGCTGAAATGGATAAGATTCCATATGCGTCTGCAGTGGGTAGTTTGATGTATGCAATGATTGCTACACGTCCGGATATTGCATTTGCAGTGGGAGTGGTTAGCAGATATATGTCAAATCCCGGCAAGAAACATTGGGAGGCAGTGAAAGGTATCATGAGATACTTAAAACATACAAAGAGTATGCGCATATGCTATGGTAGTCAGGATTTGAGTGTCAGAGGATACACTGACTCAGATTATGCAGGAGACTTGGATAAGAGGAGATCTACATCAGGCTATGTCTTTACATTGGCTGGAGGTGCCATATCATGGCGATCTCGATTACAAGATTGTGTTACGCAGTCTACTACAGAAGCTGAGTATGTTGCAGCAAATGAGGCATGCAAAGAAGCTATTTGGCTTGGTAGATTGGTTGCAGACTTGGGAATCAATGCAGATATGCCAGAGTTATATTGTGATAGTCAAAGTGCTATACAATTGGCAAAGAATCCAGTGTTCCATTCGAAGACTAAGCATATTGATGTGAAGTATCACTTCATTAGGGAAGTACTTGAAGACAAGCAGATACAACTGCTGAAGATCCACACCAAGGACAATCCTGCTGATCTACTCACAAAGGGACTTCCAGGAGAGGGCTTTGTGCATTGTCGTGAGTTATTGGGCATTGGATAGATGGCAGCCATGTAAATCTTTGTACATTTATGTTCATAGATTTACAGTTACTTAAAGTGCCACATTGGACTTTAAGTGGGAGGTTGTTGGGATTAAAGCCCAAGTGGCCTCTTATGCGGATATGGCCGGCCGCCCACCTAACTCACTTACCTCTAACTCTTTGTATATACTAACATATTCTTTGTGAATACTAAGGATTTGGGAGATAACCCTTCTAACATCTCTCTGCGTACTGTGTACTGTGTAAGCTCACTGTGTGTGTGTGTGTGTGAGAGAGAGAGTCGACCCACGCTCCGCTCCGTGACTTCACAGGGGAAAGAACATGTATATAGATGCTAGTGAGCGTGGTCGCACTATTCTACTTGTAAATCCTCTTGCTTTTGATAAGTCAATGAAGAGCTCAGTTTTTGCGTACATGATTTTTGTCTCTCTAAAAGATCCTAATGTTTCATCATATGTAAATGGTAGGAATCAAGAAGAGTTAGACTTGTCTAATTTTCTAAAAGGATTCCAAGATTTTTTCATCAATAATGTCCCTATGGACTTACCTCCAACAAGAGGGGATGATGACCATCACATTGAGCTCCTTCTAGGAAGCTCACTGCCTAACAAGCCTCCTTATTGAGTCTCACAAGCTCAACAAGAGGAGATCATGAGGCAAGTACATGAATTGGTAGACAAAGGGATGGTGAGGTCTAGTTCCTCTCTCTTTTGTTCTCCAATCCTTTTAGTGCAAAAGAAAGATGGTACATACCATTGTGAGCGGGATGGAAACACACACAACGCTTCTAAAGTTAATATAATTTTCATGGATTCTATAAAATATATTTTTGCTATGATAATTATCTTAAATCATTTTGAATCAATTTACTATTTTCCCCCTTTTATTTTCTCCTAAGAATAGTGTAATTTTACAGAGATATTAGATAAACTAATTATATGAGGTTAAGATAATTATCTCGGGTTTCATAAGATGTAATTAACCTCTAATAATTATCACAAAGTATTTTGGATTAATTTGATCATTTGCTCCTTTACTTTTCTCTTAAAAATAGTATAATTTTTGTTAAATAATTATAAAAATTACTCAAAAAATTACAAGATAATTTTCCTAGCATAATGACAGTCTAACATAGCTCTGATAATTATCTCATCTTAATCTAGATTTAATTGGTATAATTATCATTAATTTATCATTAAAATGAGTAATTTCAGTCCCAATATGATATAATAGTTAATTAGGTTAGTATCCCTAAGCTTAATCATAATAATCAGCAGAGAATCTTGAACTAGGAGAGAGTTTTAGAGTATACATAGGTTTAATCCTCAATTAATTAAGAAAATTGTAAATAGGTTAACCTAGTTTTACTAATTAAAAAAGGTTAGTGCTAATTATCGTTGATTAACCAACTAGAGCTTTTCTCTCTAGTGATTTCTGCGTAGAAGTCTCTCTAGATGAGAGAGAATGTACCAAGGCTTCGACTCTAATTTTTTTGTGAAGGAAGGGGGTCTTTTTATAGTTTTTCAGGGCCACTGGGTTGTTTCTGACAGGTTCTGGCACCTCAAGCAAGGCCCCAGCTTCCAACTAGCACCACCTACTGCTAAATCTATCTCGGGCAGGTTCGCCAGAGCCCCCCAGCTTCCAAAATCGATTTTGACTCATTTCACTTATTTTTAATGATGAAAATTGGAAATATCAATAATTTCTAGAACCTTAGGATAAGAAAGTCTTTATCAATAATAATTACTGAAACCATCCAATTTTTCTTAACTAATTAAATTCCTAGTGTAACCTTTTAGAGCCCGTAACTTTTCCAGATTTTATCGAAATCTGATTCTGAGAAATGCTAACCATAGTAAAGCTCTGGTTATGATTCCAAAAATACCAATATCAGCCATAGTTAGATCATTCTACAATGTTTTCTCAATAACCAAGTTAATTTTAACAGGCTTTGTACAATTTCTAAGGTTTTAGAAACTGGAAACTTTACAATCACCCCAACTTAAGGAATTGAGATGTCCTCATCTTAACCGAAATTAAGGAAATCTTTGCGAAGTGATACTTCGTCCTGCCATGTGGCGTCTTCAGTGGGGTAGTCCTTCCATTTTACTAAATGTTCTCTGATAACTTTGTTTTGTAGACTTTATCGAGAATACAATCTGGTTGGAGTTCAAGAATTCCTTGCTTCCGTATCACAATTTGTTCGTCGTCTAGAGTGTGATTGGGATTGGGGATGTAGGGTTTTAGAAGACTGATATGGAATACCTTATGGACCTTGAGGTGTTCAGGTAGTTTTAATTTGTAAGCTTGATCACTGATTACTTTAATCACTTCATAAGGTCCACAATATCTGGGGCTTAGTTTTTTGTATTTTCCCAAGGATAAATTGCTTCTCTTTGGCCGTACCCTAAAGAATACTTTATCCCCTTGTTTGAAAAACGGATCAGACCATTTTTTATCAGCATAATGTTTTTGGCGGTCCTTAGCTACCTGAATGTCGTGTCATATGGCTTTAATTTGGGCATCCATCTCCTCCAACATTTGCTTTGAAGCTTCTACTCTTGTAGTAGGGTCAGAAAAGTTTAGGGGTGATATACACTCATGCCCATAAAGAGCATTAAATGGTGACATCCCAATGCTTTTATGAAATGAGGAATTATAAGTGAATTCCACCAGAGGAAGAAATTGTATCCATTTCCGGGATTCTCTACTACAGTAGGCTCTAAGGATGTCTTCAATAACTTCATTCAGTCTTTTCCGTCTGGCCGTCCGTCTGAGGGTGATAGGCTGTACTGAAACATAGCTGGGTACCTAAGGATTCCAATAAAGCTTTCCAAAATTTTGAAGTAAATTTTGCATCTCTGTCACTGACTATTCTCTTAGGATGTCCATGTAATCTGAAGAGCTCTTTGATAAATAAAAGGCTTATGTCTAAATGCAGCGTAATTTGTTTTTACAGGCATCAAATGAGATACTTTAGTCAGCATATCCACTACCACCATAATGGAGTCATAACCCCCTTGAACAGTGGGAAGGCATGTTACAAAGTCCATGCTAACGAGTTCCCACTTCATTCGAGGAATGTACATAGGTTGAAGTTTTTCTGGCATCATTACTCTTTCAACCTTAATCCTTTGAACGAAAAGACATTGTTTGATGTAGTGAAGTATATCCCCTTTCATTCCTGGCCAAAAATAGCTTTTCCTTATGGCATTAAGGGTCTTTGCATAGCCAAGATGGCTAGAAGTTGGAGCGTTGTGTCCTTCATAAAGGATTAACTCCTTTAATGTTGGATTCTTAGGAATGTAAAGCCGATACTTATAATAGACAAGCCCATCCTCAAGTGAATAATCCTTGATTCTATCTTTCTCTTTCTCTTTTAGGTGGTGTTGATTAATAACCTGTAGGAGTTTTTGATAATCCTCATCTTCCAAAGAAGCTTCCTTAACCTTGTTTAGACTGTGGAAATAGCCCCAAGAAAAACCTTATGGCTAAGGGCATCAACAACTACATTCTCTTTCCCTGGTTTATATTTTATTTCAAAATCATATTCCTGTAAGAGTTCTATCCATCTTCTTTGCCTCATGTTGAGTGTTGCTTGTATAAAAATCCATTTTAGACTATGATGATCAGTGATTAACTGAAACTTTCCTCCTAGACGATAGTGCCTCCAAAGTTTCAGAGCATGAATGACATCTAGGAGTTCCAGATCATGAGTTGGATAATTCAGCTCGTGGATTCTTAATTTTCAAGAAGTAAAGGCGACTGGTCTCCCTTCTTGGTTTAAGACTCTTCCTATAGCAAGGCAGCTGGTATCTGTTACTACTTCAAACTCTTGAGTGAAGTCATGAAGTTTGAGTACAGGGACTGATGTGAGATTTTGTTTTAGTTTGAGGAAACAGTCCTCCTGTTCTTTTTACCATGTAAGTTTGGCTGTCTTTTTAAGTAGCTACGTCAAGGGTGCGGCGATGACTGCATAATCTTGGACAAAGATTCTATACCATCCTGTAATGCCCAAGAATCCTCAAATCTCATTGACCTTCTTGGGTTGTGGCCAGTCTATTATGTCCTCAATCTTTGCGAGGTCTACTGAGATTCCTTCAGGGTTTATTATAAAACAAAGATAACTAATTGCGGGCGTGAAAAACACATATTTACGCATCTTGGCATATAACTGATGTTGGCATAGAAGATGAAGTACTTTACGTACATGGCCTTCATGCTCTTTTTCATCATTGAAATATACCAAGATATCATCGAAAAACACCAACACAAAATTATCCACATATTCTCTGACTATATCCTGCATGAGATGGTTAAAATTAGCGAGAGCGTTCGTAAGACCAAAAGGCATCACGATGAACTCATAATGCCCTTACCGGGTGCTGAATGCAGTTTTGTAAATATCTGCCTCCTTAATCCGGATTTGGTGGTAACCTGACCTGAGATCAATTTTTGTGAATACCTTGGCTCCATGTAATCTATCAAGTAATTTATCGATGCTCCCCAGGGTGAAATGCTTGGTCTTATGAATCCTTGTTCAATAAGCTGACGAAGCTGTTCTTTTAATTCAATAGCTTTAGGGAGGGACATTTTGTAGGGTCTTTTTGAAATTGGTTCACTATCTGGAAAGGTTTCTATTTTGTGGTCTACGTCCCTTGGAGGAGGTAAATTTGAGAGATCTTCAAGAAATATATTTGAAATTCCTTAAGCCATTATGGAGTTGTGTCCCTTGAATCATCAGCCTTATTAAGTTTTACTACAAAGATTTGTTGCCCCTTGCGTAACCCCTTCAAAAGTCGACTGGCCTTAACTAAATGAGCATTAGGCTTCCCATTTGATCCTTGTACTAAAGTTTCTTCACCTAAGTGATTTTTGAAGGATAGGTTCCCTTGAGCACAGTGAATATGGGCTTGCTTTTTGATTAACCAATCCATTCCTAGAATACCATCGTATATTCCTACTGGTAGAGTCTGAAAGTAAGATGAAGTAAGGGTTCCTCCTAGTTCAAACTCAACTTCCCTGGCTGTAAATTGAGATAGAACCTCTTTCCCATTTGCTAGTTCTACCACTAATTTCTTGGTGGAATATTGGTTCAATTTAAGTTTCCTTAAACATGTAGGGGAGAGAAAAGAGTGTGTGCTGCCACAATCTATAAGTAGTTCAAATTTTTCACCTTCTCTTTTTGCAGTGGTTTGGATGACAACATAACACATATTTAGGAATTTTGGGAAAAATGCATAATTTTGGGAAAAATGTTTGTGAACCAAGTTCTTGAGTGGTGGCTGCATTGTGCTAGGTTGTGGTGTTGTCAACAATTGTTGTCAAGTTCTAGAGTATAGTTTGTGTTATGTAAGGTTGCATCATCATCAACCACTGGTTTCAACTTTGCAAGGTTTCATCATTGTCAACTGTTGGGTGTCCAATTCTACTAACTCACAAAAGTTGCATTGTGCTAGAAATCATGAGTATATAGAGAACTTGGAGTTGACGTTTATTTGGGGATCAAGAGTATCCAATGAAATGGAAAA
Source organism: Adiantum capillus-veneris (assembly GCF_014529385.1). NCBI lineage: Eukaryota > Viridiplantae > Streptophyta > Polypodiopsida > Polypodiales > Pteridaceae > Adiantum > Adiantum capillus-veneris. The sequence continues at coordinate 70,693,638 of NC_140957.1, forward strand.
TGTTGAATTTTGACTTGCTTTGCCTTGTTCTACAAGTAGAAGTTTAATTTGAAAAAACTGGGAGGGTCTTAGATGGTTAAGTGTGGGGGCTACCATGTTCAATGTCACTTCTTTGAAAGCATGGTCTAGTTGTCCTGCAAAACTCAATCTTGGAATGCGTTAGTTTGTGATAGAGAAAGCATTACTATTTTATGTCGCACAATGAAAAAATAGGGGATTTTTCTTTATTTGTAGACAACTTAAATCTCACAAGCAAGTTTCATTTACAAATTGGCAAGAGGTAGCAGCAGACACTTGTAGGAACGAAGGTATTTTCTCTCATGTTTTTCCATATGGTGCTCAACACTAGAAGCTTCTTGGGAGAAACCATATGCTACCTATGTGCATTTGAGGCCAAGGGGCTACTGACCCCCCATCATCTCCAAGTTTAATTGCCCCAACAGTACCTAGTTAGGTATGTGGTTCCTCCCTCACAAAAGCTATAGCACTTCTCTTGTACACTCTATTGGCAAGGCTCAAACTAGAGATTGAGGCTTCACATGCCACCTACAATTTAAAGATTCTAGTTGGTACTTGAGTTTTAGCTAAAACATCCGAAATAGAAAACTATAAGAGAAATGAAATCAAAACTAAAAACAAGATGAAATTTGTGAGAGATTTTAGAAATTCTTAATGTAAGAAATTTGGGTTCATGAGCTTCCTCTTGAGAGGCATTGCACATCATTTGAGGGAAAGGGACCACATGCCCTCCAATCAACAAGGTGATCCTTTGCCCCAACAACACCTAGCTAGGCATGCCGCACACATTTCACAAAAGCTCATGCGATTGTTTTAGGCCATAGTTTAGAATGTATGATAACAAATTGTATAAACACACTTGTGATACATAACTAAGGTGCCGAGGCTAGTGCTATCAAAGTAGAATGGAGATGAAACACTTTTTAATCACAGAAAGTTGTATTCCTATTTCATCTAGTTTGTCTGCATCATGAATACTCTTTTGAGATGATTGTCATGAATGGAGTATTACGTATTAGTGATGTGTAGACCACTCCACTAGTGTGTTGTTTGTAGGCATGGAGAGTTGGTGCAATAGTATATGCCTTCACTAACACTAGTAATGGGGGTTGTCACAATATTGGCCCCCTTACCTTAGGATTTGATACTTCTTTTACAATTGTTAGAGTATCCCCCCACAAGACCGACTATGTCTAGGGACTTCCCAGCTTTGAAAAGGCCTCTTAGCTGAGATATCCATGCCCATAATATCATTGTTGTGTATGATCTAAATGCTACAATACAAAACAGAGCACCTAAATTGACCTTAAGAGACGAATTATTTCATGGAGCTACAAAGCCAACCTATGGGTATGTCATGTTGTGACTATAGAGCCCTTTAGAATCACTTTTGATGGGTTTATAGGGGAGCGTTGTTAAGGCTCGAGCTTTAGTTCGAGCTTTGGTAGGGCCTTCCCAGCTTTGGAAAGGCCTCTTAGCCAAGATATGCAAGCCCATAATATCATTGTTATGTATGATCTAAATGCTACAGTCCAACATAGAGCACCGAAATTAGGAGCCTCGAGCCGATTGAAAACTTATTTTGCCTAGCTATGATAGGTTTGGATGTGATTATCCCTGAGAAGATGACTTATTTCACGCAGCTACAAAGCCAACCTATGGGTACATCATGCTATAAGTACATAGCCGTTTAGACTCACTTTTGACATGTGTATGGGAGAGCATTGTTAAGGCTCAATCTTTAGTTCGGGCAAGCTTAATGAGGCATTGAGGAAACTACCCACACCCTTAGTCATTGACTAAGTCCGTCTAAATTGACGACGACGTTAGATTTCTCCATCAAATTTGAAACCCAATGTTAATTTTGAAATTTGAAAATGACGATGACGTACCACTGCTATCCCCCTAAGCCCACCATGCCGCTTGCTGCTTTGCTGTGAGCTCGCCATGAACTAGGCGAAGGCAAGATGAAGGCAAGATCTTCAAGCACCATGAGCTTCTATGCCTTGAGCCAGCCATCCACTACAATGACTAAACTTCACATCAACAGCCATGCCTCTTGCTCGCTATTGTGCTATGTCAGCCATGCCTCTCGCTGCCTTGTTGTGAGCTCGCCATGAACATTGCCTCAAACGCCCTGATTTGTTGCGTCTGCCATGAGCACAATTGATTGGATTCATCTTCACCTTTGCAACGAGCTTTGCTACCAAACTTGCAGTGCGTCATTTCTAGTTTTGTTGTGTTTGCAATTACTGCTATGCCTGCTGCCCCTACTGCCGCCCTCTACCTCTTGTTCCGCCCCAAAAGGCCTTGATTGCCTGCAAGAAACTATCGTAGGTGGTCACCTCAAAAAGCACCGAGATTCCAGCCTTGTGTTGTTTGCATTTTTTGCTATGCCTACTACCCCTACTGCCGCCCTCTACCTCTCGCTCCGCCTCAAAAGGCCCTGATTGCCTGCAAGAAATTGTCGTAGGTGGTCGCCTCAAAACTGATGCAGGTGGTCACCTTAAAAAGCACCGATTTCCTCCATGTGCCTACTTCTATAGCATGAAGCAGAAGATGCCCAACCCTTGCTCCCTCTTCTGCAACAATCAAGTCGCCGAATGTAGAAAGACCTGAGCTACACATTAACAGGCTTGATGTAAAGACTTTCTTTTAATGTGTGCTGAGGCGGTATAAGAAAATGCACGTGACATGCATGTGTGGAAATCATTGGCTTGGATGCATAGTCTACACGACCATTTGCCACCAAGTTTATGAGTGAGGAAGAGCTTGCTTGCCTGACACCTATTGTGGAGGCAATCAAGAAGCTTCCATCCATGGAATTTGTATTGTATGAACCTGAATGCAGGTACATCATATGGAAAAGAGTGCCTCCTGGGAAGCTGGTGGCGAGTATACTACATGGACAACAGAAGATAAGTATTGAGCAAGAGCATGCATGCGTTTGTGCACCGGTCATCCAATCTTGCCACATCCTACAAAGGTAGTGACACTCATGCCCTTAATGTTTTTGTGGGTAGAAGTAGCTCAAGGTATGATATCTCCTCTCCCTCTCTCTCTCTCTCTCTCTCTCACACACACACACACACACACACACACACACACACACACACACACACACACACACACACACACACACACACACACACACACACACACACACACACACACACACACACACACACACATGCTTCTTGAAACAAAAAATCTTTTTGAGTAGTCGAGCATTTATTATATTCCACTTGGGCTGGAACTTAAGTTCGATCCTCATGACTTGGATAGTTTTCAAGCGTCTTGAGCATGATATACCTTATTTTAGTTGAGCATTTAGTCTCTAGCTTTGAGGCTTGAACTTAAGCTCGAGCCTCTGACCGTGAGCACTCAAACATGACTTGTTTTAGTTAAGCATTTAGTCTCTAGTTTTGGGGCTCGAACTTAAGTTCGAGCCTCATGACCTGAATGCTTAGTTTTCAAGCCTCATGAGTACTCAAATATAATTTGTTATAGTTGAAAATCGAGTCTCAAGATTCGAGGCTCGAACTTAAGTTCGAGCCTCATGACACAGAAACTCACTTTTCAAGCCTCATGAGCACTCTAGTAGAACTCATCAGACTCAAACTTAAGATTGAGCCTCATGACACATACACTCAATTCTGAAGCCCCATGCCACTCTAGTAGAACAATTTCTATCTAGAAACTATCCTGAAGGGCTTGTATCTCACAAGATTTGAATTGAATCTTCATGCGGTCCAAACTTGTTTTTGAGTCTCAACATCTAAAGACTCAATTTATAAGCATCATGAACACTCTAGTAGGACTCTTCCAAGCTAGAATCCATCTACAAGAATCCTATCTCATCAGGTTGGAACTTAGGTTTGAGTCTCATGGGCCATAGACACATGCAAAACTCCTTCAAGTTGAAATCCATCTTTAAACATCTTTGACTCATGAGGCTCTTGACCCTCATGCCCTTGAGACTCAATTATTAATCCTCTTGAGAACTCTAGGACTCTTTCTATCTGCAATACTATCTACAACACTTAGTAATCATATTGAGAGTCTCACAAGCTAGAGACTCTTGGAGAAGTCTTTCCAATTGAAAGACATCTTCCAAAGAGTGCCGCATAAAACCTTTATAACTAGAAACCATCCCCAAGTGTCTCTATCACATGAGACTCAAACTTTAGTATGAGCATTATGATCCCAAAATGCCTGTAAAACAACGGAAAGTTATCTACATCAACTATACATCTCAAACTTCAAGCTTCCACCTCGTTATTCTTTAAAGTTTTTGATAGCTTGACTCAAGATTTTGTACCTATTCAATATATTGAAGCCAATTATGGGGGATTATCCCTTGCTTATCCTTCAACAATCTTGTGAGATATATATTAATTATTCCCATGAGAAGGATATGGACATGTGAAGACTCCCAACTTATCCTAAAATCTCTTTGTATTAATTTGGAAGACTGAGGAATGAGAAGATTTGGAATTTTTAGTTTACCAATATTACTAGAATAGGTAGAATTGGTCTTTTATTTTTGAGATATGGTTTGAATAGAGAGAGGGACATCAATAATTCTATTTGGTACAATTTTATGAAAAGGACTTGCTAAGAGCATTATTATGGTATTCTTGCATTATAGCCTAGATTTAAATGAAGTTATGAATGTTTTGTTATGTGATGTTTGAGTTTTTTCTTAATAGCCAAGCATATCTTATAGATGCATTCAAGTGCCACATTATCAAGATCTTATAAGGGACACATTAAGTAGCTTTATTTTTGGCTTTAGAGAGTTCCTCTTTGCAAGTGTCCAATTAAAATAGGCCTTGGTAATCCCGATTATACAAACATAGAAAGCAAAATGTATAAAAGTATGCATGAAGCCTTTTAGGAAAAAGTTACATATATTTTACAAGAGGTAGCTTGAAGGAAAAATACCTTATTCAAAAGAATAAACTTTGGTTATCTAAAAGCACCTTATTCAAAAGAATAAATTTTGGTTCTAATCCATGTTATGTCATCTTATCACTAAGGTATATGCCCAAGTATTCATGTCTTGAAGTAAAAATGAGATTTTCACAACTAAGTTATGTCATCTTATCACTAAGGTATATGACCAAGTATTCATGTCCTCAAGTACGAATGAAATTTGCACAATTATGTATAGCACTAAAAAACGAGTCAAACACAAAAGGAGTTTTAATGATGCTTTTAAAAGTTTCCGTACTTGAATAAGTGCCAAGATATATAAAGATAATATTTATGTATCTTCGAGTATTTTTTTTCATAATTTTATGGGTTTTCATCATAACGGATTCTGTTTTATTTTGGTTTTTGAGTATATGTTGTGTTTGTAAATACCACATTTGAAGTTTCATCAATTTCTCAAAAACTACTCTTATGTTCTATTCAAGTGATCAATACAAACCAATAGAGGCTATTCCATGCTTGGGGGATGTACTACGTAATCCTGTTAATGTACCTCGTGAGTTCAACAAGAGGGACTTTTAAAGGCAAATACTTTAGGAAATTTAACAAAGATACATCAAAATAAGGGGGTTTTATATTCAAATTTGAAAAAAACATTCTTGAAATAAAGAGTCATTTATATAGGGGATACTAATAGTGCACCCCTTGAGGCTCCATGGAACTATCTCATGAACTAGATCCCATAATACATACTACTCTCTCCCAAAAGCAAACATGATTATACTCATCATTAAGAGACAATTCTAGCATTCGTGCTCAAAGAGATGTCCTCCTCCAATCAAGCATGTTAGTATAATGTTGTGCATTTAAGTGATGAACCACAATCCTTTCCACTTTGATGCTAATTGATAAGGATTCTTTTGGTTTGTTTAGCTACTCTTAACCTATTGAAGATAAGAAAATGATACCATCCCCATGAAAATGTATCATGGACATATACTTCATATATGTGCTATTTAGTTGCAGAAGCAGTCATGCTTGTGCTCTTCATTATAAAAAATTCCTCCCTTTGCTCTCAAAGAGATGCCCTCCACAATCTAGCATGTGACAAGTAGTGGTTTATTTGGACCAAGGAACTCAAAAACTATACCTCTATACTCTTTGTTTTGCTAGATAGTGATGTGTTTATCTTTATCTATTAGTTTTTAAGATATACAATGTAATGGAATGGTACAAATCCATGAAAATAATCTCATGGAAGTAGCCTATATCTACATACTGTTCAATTGGAATAGTAAGCATCATCATTCTCTTCATAAGAGAGAGTCCCTACCTTTGTGATGAAAGAGATGCCCTCCCCCTTTATGTAAGTGGAATATGCACAAACATACTTTATTTTTGCAAAATTGTGGAGCCTATCAAGTGAAGAGATTAAGTTGTTTTTAGGGGAACAACAATTGCATGGCTACCTAGATTGATATATGCAAAGACAAGCGGGGATATACTTGTAGCACTCTAGTAAATGAATTGGCTTGCAATAGAGAAACAGAGTATGTCCAAGAGGAAACACAATTTTTAAGGACACGTACGTATTAGGTTAACCGCTTGATATTGCTTAGAAACTCACATTTATCTTATTGTAAATGTGAATTGCCTACATAACTAAGAATACAAGTGTTAGTATTTTTTTTTTCTTCATTTGTTATCTTGGTGTTTCTAAACACCATCCTCATTTGAAATCCCCTCAACATGAAAAGTGCTTTAGTAAGGGCTTGTGAACAAGTCTAATTTGTTGCTCCTTTTTTATCCTAGTTTCTTAACATTGTACTCTTTGATAATTCTTTTGATTCCATTCCTCCCTTTAAAATGTCTTGAATTTGCAAACAATATATTGTTTTGATTAGCACAATGTTTGATGAAAGTGTTAAAAAGTTACTCTTCCCTTTTTTTTGCCATAAAAGTTACTCTTCCTTATCAACAATGTTAAAATTATGCTTCCAAATGCCATTTGTCAATTTATATACACAAACACAAAAATATATTTGTGTGATGAGGATATGGCTAAGTGTTAAGGATAAATTTTTGATACCATCCTCTAGTCACACAGAATTGTATTGAACTATGTTTGAGCCTCATGCCCACTTGCTAGTTTAAGTGAGCCATGTGATGCTCTAACTAGCTTCAAACCTCGTCTTAATATCATATAGAGCAAGAATAAGTGAGGATTGAATTTAGGTTTGAGTCTCACATCCATGTGTTAGTGCCTTGAACTAAGTTTGAGTGTGTCCACCTGCTAGTTTAAGCGAACCATATGAGGATCGAACTCAAATTAAATATTCTTAATATCCCACATGGTAGCAAAAAGTGAGGCTTGAACTTAAGTTTCATCCCCTGGTTCATGTGCTATTTCTTCATTTTATATGGCACAAAGGGTCCCTACAAAAAACCATGAGGTCAAACTTAGTAACAAAATGCTGCAATTTCAAGTCTCAATTTAAAAAATGGGACTTGAATAATTCCCAAAATTCCTAAATATGTCTTACATACTGTTGCCGAGCTCCAGGGTTATCAATGGGGGCAAAAAGAGTAGCTCTTTTATTTTTATCATCCAGCAAGCTTGGATCTCCCATTGCAGCATAAGCTCTGGCTCCTCTACCTCTTCCTCTTCCTCATCTTCTATTTCCTCTACCTCTTTGATTATTTCCTTGTCCTATCTAAGTCTCAGGAGTGGTTCTAGCAGCAACTCGGAGATTTTGCCCCTCGGGGCATTGGCTCCTGTAGTGCCCCATTCTATTGCATCCATAACATCTGATATTTGGAAAAGTCTGCTCTATAGTGGTTGCAGCCGGCACTGCCCTTGGTTGTAATTTCCCCTTACTCTTCCTCTAAAGTTATTGTAGCTATAATAGTTCCTTGCAGTGGGGTTTCCTTCAGCTGCAAGAAGTTTAGATCTCAGAAGAGCATCTTGAATAGATATGGGTCTCATAGCTTCCATGCGGGTACTTAAAGGTTTGTTTATACCCTGGCAGAAACGAGAAATTTATTGTTCCATTGTCATTGGGGGTGCATAACGTCGTAAAGACACATATTTGGTGTAGTATTCTTACAAAGTAAGGCCTAAATGTTTGAGGGCAAAGAGTTCATTCATTTTGATGGCTTGATGATCTAGAGGAAGATATCTTTCTTTCATTGCCCGCTTCATTCTTTCCCAGGATGGACTAATGATGGAAGGGTTATCTCTACAGTATTGTTTCCACTAGAGTTTTGCATCTCCAGTGAGTCAAAACATTCCTAGCATTGCCTGATTTTTCAAAGCAGTTCCTACTGCCAAGAGATAATCATCCATGGCGTTGAGCCAGGCTTCGGCATCACGTTCTAAGTTAGTTCCCTCTCCCTTGAAAGTGAGGAGTTGAACCTGTTTTAGTAGTAGTTTCTTTTCCTGGGTGGGAGTGTAGAGGCTTTTTGCATTCCCCTAGGTTTTTAATTAATGAAGATCTTTTAGTGATAACAATAATTTTGTGTTGTCATGCAATTTTTGTAATCTATATACTTTCAAAATTTTGAACGAGCACAGAAATCTGACAATTTCTATAACCATCTCAATTAAACTACACAAAGCATGTCATAAAACCATGGTATATACAAAAGCTAAGATGCTAGTAATTTATTTGGAGATGTAATTATGAGTCTATTCTAGCGGGGCTATAAGATTCCAGATTGTACCTCTTTATCCCTCAATTCCTTATTTTTGAGCTAAAACCATTATCGCAAGGTGCAAAAGCTAACTTTGGTAAGGAATTTTTAAGTTTTTTGGATGACGAAGCTACATGCATTTACAGAGAACATTGTATGTTCCTCCTCTTCTATATGGAGCTTGTATCTCCTTCGTGGATGGTTTGTTTGAAGTGCCAATTCTTGCATTGCATTCACAGGTGAAAGGCCTATGACATTGTAAGTTTCTCACAATGAATATCTATTTTTGCTATCACTAACCTGTCCCTAAACCCACTCATAACTCACATTTCACATATCAAATATGATTTTTTTGCATAGGTGAGGTAATAGGGCATCATTGCAAAGCTAGTAGGTGCATTCGAGATAAAAAATGGTTAGGTCAAATTTCCCTTGTAGCTATTAATCACGATTTTGGCAAGTTGTCAAAAGGGGGATCTGATTGTATGGGAATGTGTCTTAGGTTTTGTATTCCCGTCCAATAGGTTTTATCTCTTTTGGAGTTCGTTTTCTTAGTAAATAATGAAATTTCTTTGTGGTGTCCTGGCTAGTTTTGGCTGCCTGACATGTGGTTGAGTGTTGTTTTGGATAAGTAGGGATTGAGTATGCTTTTTAAGAGTTTGACAACCTCTTGTAGCCTCTATGCACTCTGTCCGTTGACTCCGTCCCATGGTTTGACATATGTCCATGGTTTGACATATGTCCGTTGACTCCGTCCCATGGTTTGACATATGATAGTTGGTTTGGCAAGCAAAGGACCCAACAATAGCTCATGCCATTCACAACACCCCTATCCTCTCAAAGACACCTTCAAAGGAAACAATATTCACTAGAAAAGCACCATTTTCTAACTTCCCAACTCACACACCCCTTGCAAGGATGCAATGCACTACACACACTTTGCAGGGCACATTCAACTGCTTTCCATCCACAAAATAGCTCTCCTTGTCTCTTTTTGCAACAAAACACTGCCAGCTCGAGGGGGCACACCTGCCTTCACACACACTCGTCGACACCACAAACACAAGCACAAAATCAATAGAACAGAGAGGGGGGAAAGGGGGTAATGAGACCATGAATTGCAATGGTGAATTCTCTTTGCTCAGCACCAGTTTAAAGAGCTCACTATGCCAAAACCATGCAAATAGTGCTAAAAACTCCCTTCTTTGCTCTCACAACTCCTTCCGATTGTCAATCCCCCCCCCCCCCCCCCCTCAAAAAAAAAAAGAGCACAAAAGGAGGTTTTAATAGAGCCTCACCGTCCATTTTTAGCAAGTCCATGAGCATCAGCTTATTTTGGAAATATTGCATGGAGAGTTGCTACTTCCAGGACTCGTGTCAACTTTCCTCCTTCTCTCACTTTCTTGTATCATCACCATGGGAAGGCCCCCGTGGCACTAGCACTAGCGGGATCCTCCCTCTATCTTTAATCCTAAAAGAATTGGGCCTAAGGGGAGTGGAAACTCGGTCCTACCATGCAACCATACACTACTAGATGGTGCCACACAACAACTATCCTCTATTGGTGAGGGTCTTCGCCGACAACTGGGCTGAGGTGCACTGCCAAAACCCTCCAACAAGTACCCAAGTGCACCGTGACAAGGGTCCTAAAGGAAGACTCATGTCAACACCATAGGTGAGACAAATCATCCCTCTCCACTTACACACCACAATGAAGTCACACCCTAGTACATATATGCTCTACCATTCTATCCATCGTGCTCATGTGGATTTCTCACATGCCACATGGCATGCTCTCCTTCATCCTCCCTTAATGCTCCCCAAGACTACCCACAAAAGCATTGAAAATTTAATTTTTTTCCTCTCAACTTTCCAAGCATCCCACAAGGTCCTCAATGCCTGAATCAGTGAGCCTTGAAATGCCACTAAAACCCTGGTCCTGAGCTTTGACCCCTTGAGTCATCACCACATTTCAAGATTTCGGATCCCTCAAACAATGAGAATCAAAATTCCATAAAATTATATGGCATTTGCTAGCTGGCAAATTTTGCAAACTTCAACCTTTTATAACTCGGTGCTCCGACCTCTAATTGATGTGCCATCACTTTCAACTAATTCCCTATACCACACATTACTTCTTCAAACCCTAGCAAGGTTCAAAAGATGCCTGATGGCACATTTTCCGATGTGTTCAAAATGAATCATGGACCTTGGAAAATCTTCAATCGACCATAACATGCTCATTAATTGATGATCCAAAAGGACAAACATGATACAGAACTTTAACACTTCAATCCTATCCATTGACATGACCTCTAGCTATTTGCCATCACCTGCCCTATCCATCCAAGATCTGCAATGCACTCAAGATTTAGACCACCATGACATGCAATACATTGCTTCATTTGATGAGACATCTAGACCAACTCATAGACCACCTCAAGCACTACATTCCAAAGAATTTAACACTTGCACTTCAAGCCTTCTTGACCTACCATCACATCTAGTCCACTTGAGAGCCTTCTTTGCCTAAAACAATTTGCCATCCATACACAAATGCTATCGATTTCGTGCCTAGGTCCTCTATGCCTGCTTCAACACTTCAGCTTGCACCTACTAGACCATCCATACCTTCTTATGCCATTTTCCATCGTGGGCACTCTTTGGCTACACCAATGCATTGTCAAAGACTGCGATTCTCTAGAGTTGGCCCAACAAGCAACGATATAATGCCTTGGGTGACTACACCATAGGATCCTCCGTGACTCCCTGGCCTTGCCCTTGTCCTAACATTACTTTCCCCCTTAACGAAGGGTTTTTGTCCCAAGTGGCACCTTCCTCAGGTCTGTCTTTCCACTTGATTAAAGCTTGTCAATGTACATGATGACGCGTACGTAAATCATGATAGTCAAGAATTTGTTTAGGTTCATGTGGTAGGGTAGGAGGTTCAACAAAATTGACCAAAATCTATTGGTCAATAACATTTTCGTCCCCATGTAATCGCTTACGTAAACAACTTACATGAAACATCGGATGGACACGAGAGTGTGTGGGTAACAATATTTTGTAGGCACGATCACCAACTCGCTTGAGTACTTTGAAAGGCCCACAATATCTTGCAGATAATTTAGGTGTTGGCCTAGTTTTCAGACTTTTTGAATGCTCTGGCACACGTAAAAATACTTTCTCCCCTTCTTCAAAGGTAACTTGCCAACGTTTCTCATCAATGTACTTCTTATACCGATCCCGCGCTTTTTGGACATTCTGACAAGCGAGTTTCACCATATCCAGATGGTCTTGGAGAAAATCCTTAACCTGATGGAGTTTTTTGGTTCCCAAACCCACCGTAACGGGTGACCTAGGTTGAAAACCATACATGATCATGAAAGGACTAAATCCAGTTGTGACATGCTTAGCACTATTGTAAGCAAACTCAAGAAGAGGTAGATATTCTTCCTATTCTGTTTGTTTTTGCTAACGTAGGCACGTAGCATATCCTCTGGCTCTTGGTTTACTCATTCAGTGTGACCATCCATTTTTGGATGATTGGCTGTACTGAGGTTGAGTTGTGTACCCAGTCATTTAAACACAGCCCTCCAAAAATGACTATTAAACTTTGGATCAAGGTCACTCACAATGTTACTTGGCAAGCCATACAACCTGTATAGAGTGTTCACAAATAACTTGGCTAATTCTAGAGTATAACACAGGCATCTCTTCTTTGATTCCCAAATCTGTTACTAGTCGATTAAGCCAAATTGATTCTTTGCATGTCTCTGATGCTGCAACATATTTAGCCTCTGTAGTAGACTGAGTAACACAATCTTGTAATCTAGAACGCCATGATACTGCTGCACCAGCCAATGTAAAGACATACCCTGACGTAGACCTTCAGTTGTCTAAGTCACCTGCATAATTTGAGTCTGTAAAACCCTTTACACTTAGCTCCTGACTCCCATAGCATATACGCATACTCTTTGTAGCTTTCAGGTATCTCAATATTCCTTTCACTGCCTCTCAATGTTTCTTGCCTGGGTTTGACATGTATCGACTTACTACTCCCACTGCAAATGCAATGTCTGGGCGAGTAGCAATCATTGCATACATCAAACTACCCACTGCAGACGCATATGGAATCTTATCCATTTCAGCAGTCTTAATTGTTGATTTGGTTGGAATAAACTTGCATAGTTTAGTCAACCGGTCTACGACTACCCATATTGACCCATGACCTCGTATAGTGGTTGGTAAACCCACACTAAAATCCATAGAGATACTTTCCCATTTCCCATTGGGAATCTCCAAAGGATGTAAGATTCCTCCTGCCTTCAGGAACTCTGCTTTGTTAACTTGACATTTTTGGCATTGCAAGACAGAATCTTGAACAAATTCATGTAAACTTGGCCAATAAAACTGTCATCATATGAGAACATAAGTCTTTTTAATACCCGTCGCCCAGGTGCCCTGCACTTGGACTATCATGACATTCATAAAGAATTTGGTGCCGAATGTCGACGTCCATTGGTACACAAATCTCCCCTTGTGGATTAGGTACCCATTGTCGATGGTAAAATTCTTCCATCGTTGTAGTTCATCACTTGACAGAGGAGAACTGTGTGTGGAGGTTAAGGATACACTACCAACATTGGAGTGACAAGGATCCCTCATTTTAACATGGCTCCACACGTTGGAATATGCATCATCCTGCTCATGTTTGCCCTTCAGAGAGTCCAAAAATTCATTGCAAAGTTCCATGAACAAGAGAGAATTAATCTTAGGCATACGACTAAGAGCATCAGCCCCCACTTTGTATCATCATGTACGATACCAGAGCTTTGCGTCATATTCCAAAAGAATCTCAATCCACTTTGCCTTTCGACCCTTCAAGTCATTTTAATGTGTAAACATTTAATGCTTTTGTGGTCAAAGACAATCTCAAATTGAGCTCCATACAAATAATATCTCCATGTTTTCAAGGCAGACACTATTGCATAGAGTTCGCATTCATAAGGAGAATAATCTTGATGTGTTGAATCAAGCTTCTTGCTTTCAAATGCAATTGGCCGCCCCTCTTGTAGCCGGACTGCTCCAATAGCATGGTCACTGGCATCCATTTCCAAAACTAATGTTTTCAAAGGATCTACAATAGCTAGAATTGGAGTTGTAGCTAACGTATCCTTGAGCATATCAAAACTATGCTGTTGAGCGGGCCCTCACCAAAAGGTTTTACCTTTACCTTTCAGCTGGTCCGTCATGGGAACAACAATATTAGCATAGTTTTTAACGAACCTTCGATAAAAACCTGCAAATCCCAAAAAAAATTGTAACTCTTTCATATTTTTAGGAGAAGGCTACCGCTGAATGGTATCTACTTTGGATTGATCCATGTGTAGCCCAGTAGTTGAAATAACATGCCCAAGATAGTGAATTTCCTCCTTCAAAAAATCATACTTGGATTCTTTGGCATATAATTGATTTGTTCATAACAATTCGAACACCTGCCGTAAATTTTGTAAGTGTTCTTCCTCAGAAGCACTATATACGAGAATGTCATCGAGGAAAACGATAACAATTTGCCCAAGTACGGTTTCAAGACACTATCCATAAGTGTCATGAATGTTGCGGGCGCATTGGTTAACCCAAAAGGAATAACCAAAAGCTTATAGTGTCCAAACCTTGTTCAAGATGCAATTTTGGGTATATCAGCAAGTCAAATACGTACTTGGTGATAACCCGATCGCAAGTCTATTTTTGTAAAAATATGAGCATGAGTGAGTGTGTCGAACAACTCATCCACGCATGGCAATGGGCACATGTTCTTAACCGTAACCGCATTTAAGCCACGGTAGTCTATGAAAATGTTCATACTACCGTCTTTTTTCTTCACTAATAGGATAGGAGAAGCCCATGGTGAAGAACTTCGTTGGATAACTCCTCTACTGAGATAGTGAGCAAGCTGATGTTCCACCTCAACAGCTTCAGAATAACTCATTCGATAGGGTGGTTTACTATCTCAACCATGTCAATGCTATTGTGAGGTCCCCACCCCTCCATATCAAATGGCGGATTTGATGGTGAACCTGGTGGCCACTAGATCTATAGCGGAAGCAAACAAAATGGTTCAGGTTTCAACTAGCGGACGATCTCTCATCACAAGGTGAGTCGAGTTCGAGTCAACTAGTAATGAGATCTAGCTCCACCTTGCAGGGGAATCGTACTTAACCTATCTAGCGATCCTAAGACCCACCTTTCAAGAGGAGAGAAACCCTGAGTGCCTTTTTTCCCATGTTTTAGAGGCACTTACACTTGAGACTTCGCCGCTCTAGGGGCAATGAGTATTACTAGTATCGATTTAAACACTATGGGGATAGAGAGTTCCCGACCAATCGGGACCACCCTTCTCATAGGCATTGGCAACCTGAGCTAAGCCCCACATTCCACCCCCACACTCACACTTCCTCGTGTGTCCTAATTACTACCACAATGGTTGTTCAACATAAATGTTCCTTGATTAGATTCCGATTCACAAGGTTCATTAAGACAGCCCTTCAACCAGTATTGCAAAGCGGCACCAAGACAGTACTCTAGTAAAAATTCTACTCAAACTTATTCATTAAAATTCCAATGTTCTGGAGGTACAATATCCCCCCTCCAGCGAGAGTTTACTCCTCTCGTTGTTGCCTAGCTGCTCATACAACTAGGTATGTCCACCGCATAGAAAGCACGACATGGACATTCCCACCGCATAGAAAGCAAGACGTGGGTTCCCACCGCATAGAAAGCAAGTCGTGGGTAAACGACCTAAGCTAGTAACTCTAGCTACTACCAAAACGTTGAGAGCCGCCTGCTTTGATCAGTAGGGGGATCACGACTAATTCAACATTGGAAATAGAATGAACATATTGAGCTAAATTTTTCCTAGCAAACATTCTTTCCTATTGCAAACAGTATATTCGTCAATCATTTCTTTCATACTTTAGACTTAATGTACCAATGAATTCAAATGTCGAGGTTTCCGTCAGATTTCTCCAACATGTTTGGGAAAATGGTCTTTCCTAGATAAACGTGTGCAATGTTTAATTAAACAACTTGAATAAAATTGTGACCTACCTCTTCCATTTCTTCGTCAATGGCCCGTGAGATGGCCGGTGCTTGTTCGTCCATGGGAGCTTTTCCTTTCCCATTCACATTGCTCGTTCCCGCTGGTAGGAGTTTTTTGGAGCAAGGGATTGCGCATATGTACATATACATGCATGGCGCATCAAATAAAGAATTGCCCATTTTTCAGAGCCAGGTGGTTACGTGGGGCCCACATGTGTACAGGTAGGACAAGGTGTACATAGTTCATCGATTTTCACTATTACCAGTACCACTGTGTTTTTTCTACAATAAGGAGGAGTTGGTAGGCGAGGTCAGATTTTGGCCTGTTCGGGGTCTGTTTGAGGTCATCTAAAAGGCCATGGGCGCCCAACTAATAAAGCTAAGTGTGGGAACTGAAAAAACTGAGAGAAGACCAGAAAAAACGTGGAGGAGAGAGGAGGAACAACCGCAAGTGCGTTATTGCTGTTTTTGGAGCATTTTTTGGCCCTAAACTGCTCATCCGAGGTCGGATTTAAGCACTGTGACATTGTAGGGTGGGGTTTTTGGGCGTTCCGGACGCAATGGCGCTGTCCATTTTGCCAAATTCCTCACAGATTTTCTACTGTTTTTCTGTGTAATCTTCTCCGATGAGTGAAGCCTCTGCTTAACTTTGTGATTGTATCTGGCTTATTTTACCCATATTGTGTGAGCTATTTGCCCCATTGGTGTTGGCCCAAGCTCAATTGTATCTAAACATCAGAAATTCTCCTCTTTTGAGCTGAGTTTTTTGGGTGTGTGTGTGTGTGTGTGTGGAGTGGGCAAGTGGATAGTCTCTCTCCTCTCACTCAGATTTTCCAATAGGGGATGGGCAATTAAGCTATGACTTGAAGGAGGATCTAACAAGCAGAAAGGCAGATGTTACTTTTGGGTAGCTTATAGAGATGGTGCCTATGCTAAAGCGACAGTGAAAGAGGATGGTTTACCCAATGGAGAAAGAGCCAGAGAGAGGTTTAGTAAAGGTGTTGGCAATGGATGAGCTACCAGACATTTGTCCAATAGTAGATGTGTGGCATAAAAGAAAAATTTTGGGACAAGGTTATGTGGATGGTGGAGCCCAAATATGCGTCATAACACACTCATGCGTTGAGAAGATGGGTCTCACAGTGGCTGGGGTGTCAGGTTTTCGGATCAGATTGGCAAACCATCAAAAAGTAAAATGCTTGGGTGTTGTAAAGAGCTTATAAGTGGAGGCATATGATGCAAAGGCAGTGGTTGATTTTCATGTGATGCCAGCAGGGTTGGGAGCATATACTATTATACTGGGCAGACCATGGTTACGTGCAGTGGGAGCTGTTCAAGATTGGCGACATGGTACGATTAGCCTCTATGGAAAGACAGGTACCAAGAAGCTTTATAATATGGACACAAGGAAACGATTAGAGGAGATTTATGAAGATGAGGATGAGTCTAGTGATGAAGACTCTTCCACGGTGACAGATGAGGACAGTGATAGCACTACAAGCAGTGATGAGGATGCTGATGTTGCATTTCTTTTGATGGACAAAGAAATCCAGGAGTGTGGTTTAGTTGCATTTGCGAATGAAGTTGAAGATGAGAGTGAAGGGCCTTATGAAGTGATTGAAGGGTTGATGCAAACGAAGGTTGAGTTGTCAAAGAAGCAGGAATTGTTGACACAAATGATTAGTGGAGACCTCTCAGCTATGGAGAAGGATATATATTTGCACATGCTGGCTAGTTTTCTTGATTTGTTCATTACTTCATATGAAGAGATCAGAGGGTTCAAGGGTGAAGAGATGCATATAGAGCTGCAAGAACGTGCTAAGCCAGTGCGGCAAAGGCTAAGAAGGATGGGTCAAGAGCAAATGGAAGCCTTGCGAGAAGAGATGGACAAGTTGTTGAAGGCAGGGTTCATAGTCCCTGTGGAGACCACAGAATGGGTGAGTCTAGTTGTATTCAGTCCAAAGAAGGATGGAAAGTGGAGAATTTGTGTAGATTTTAAACCCTTAAACGCAGCCACTAAGAAGAAACCATATCCTCTTCCATTCATCGATCAGATCTTGGATTCAGTGGCAGGTTATGAGAGGTACAGTGTGTGTGATGGTTTTTCAGGCTATTTTCAATTGAAGATTGCTCTTAAAGACCGCACAAAGACAACTTTTATTACGCCATGGGGCTGCTATTGCTACACAGTATTGCCGTTTGGGTTGTCAAATGGACCATCTTTCTATCAAGAGAGAGCAAATTGGGTATTGGAACCATTCATCGGTAGTTGTGTTAAAGCTTTTATGGACGACTTTTGTGTCTATAGCAGTAGGGTTGAGCACCACGAGAAGCTGCAGATGGTATTGGCTCGATATGATGAATGTGGAGGACAACTAAATCCCAAGAAATGTTATCTAGCGCGACCAAGGGTGAAGTTACTGGGCCATATGGTGTCAGAAAATGGCATTGAGGCTGATCCATAAAAGGTTAAGTCTATTATTCTTCTTCCATCACCTATGAGTACGAAGCAATTGGCAACTTTTATACACAAAGTGAAGTACATGGCACGGTTTATTCCATTGTCTTTGCAGCTTCTTTATCCATTATAGCAAGTAGCAAAGCATGATCCATTGCAATGGGATGACAAGTGTGAAGAAGTGTTTCAAGAGGTGAAAGAGGTGTTAGGGCGGTTGTCAGCCATGCAGGCTCCTGATTGGGAGAAAGTGTTTTATGTAAATCCATCAGTAGGGGATGATGCCATTGGAGCCATGCTATTGCAAAAGGGGAAGGGCAGCCATTATATGAGCCCAGTGTATTGTGCAAGCCGAGTGAAGTTGGTAGAGGAGAGAAAGTTCTCGGAAGTAGAGCTAGTGATGGCCAGTGTAATATTTGCTTGTCGACGATTTCGTCATTACTTGCTACCACGGCCTTTTGTTTTCTTGATGAGTTATGCATTTTTGCCACAGTTAATTAATGGTACTAACATGTCAAATGTGGTGAAGAAATGGGTAATTGAGCTGCAGGAGTTTGAGTTCTCTTTTCTAGTGGAAGAGAGTACAAGGGCTACCCTAGCTGATTTGTTGACCTACAAGGAGAATCCCCTTATTGTTAAGGAAGAGGTGGCGACAAAGGTATTTGAAGATGTGCCACAGATCAGCAATGCACATGTGTTTTTCTTTGATGGTTCATACAGAAAGAGCCATGATGCAGCTTCAGGGGGTATAGCACTTTATGATCCAGAGGGGAAGCTAGTATGCAAGAGAGGGTTCAAGTTGGATGCGCATAGTAACAATGAGGCTTAATATGCTACGTTGGAAGATGGATTACACATTTGTTTGAAGCATGGGGTTAGAAGGTTGAGCATAAAAGGTGATGCCTTGTTAGTGGAAGAGCAAGAACACCTCATTGAAGGAAATGTGCTTCAGAATTAAAGGTGTGTGGAAGAGCAAGAACACTTCATTGAAGGAAATGTGCTTCAGAATTAAAGGTGTGTGGAAGAGCAAGAACACCTCATTGAAGGAAATGTGCTTTAGAATTAAAGGCCCGTTAAAAAAGTTTGAAGCATGGAGCATCAGACACATTGAACGTTCTCTAAATGGAGAGGCACATGAAGCGGCTCAAGGCATGATTGGGGAGCTATTTGTGTTGAGGACCAACTTACCTCTTTACCATGGTCGGGAAAGTTTGGCTCAAGAAGAGGAGTTTTTGCTAACAGGAATCATTCCAAAGGAGATTCAGAAGTCTAAGAAGTATGGCTTTGTGCGTAGAGCATATAGGTACAAATTGATTGGTGATGTCTTATACATGAAAGGGACTGATCTCGTGTTGAGACGTGTACCTTGGCGAGAGGATCTTTATAGAGTGTTGGAAGAGAATCACGAAGGTGCATGTGGTGGCCATTTTGCTCTAAAGATCACCTTGCATAAGATTTTGCAAGAGGGGTATGTATGGCCTAGTTGACACAAGGATGTTCACCAGTGGTGTAGGTCTTGCAATAGGTGTCAAGCATTTGGGAAGGGAGTGTTGAAGCCAGAGCTACGAAAAACCATTATGGCGTTTGATGTGTTTGAAAAGTGGGGGATTGATGCAATAGGCCCGTTACCTATCACAAGCAGGGGCAAAAGCTATATCTTGACGGCAGTAGAGTATCTCTCTAGATGGACAGAGGCTATAGCAGTAAAACAGATCACTGCAAAGGATGTGGCAAAATTTGTGTATGATGAAATATGTTGCAAGTTTGGGGTGCCATTAGAGCTACTTTCAGATAAGGGGCCAGGATTTAGAGCTAAACTGCTAGACTTCTTATGCACAAAGATGAAGATTAGGCACCAGCATACCACTCCTTATTACCCACAGTGTAATGGATTAAATGAAAGATTGAATGGTGAGTTAGTACAGATTCTTTCGAAAGTGATAGAGCACCAAGGAAAGAATTGGGATTTGGAATTGCCTAGTGCATTATGGGCTTACCGTACTTCGGTGAAGACAGGTACATGGTTTACTCCATTTCATTTGGTATATGGAAAGGAAGCACTATTGCCTGTGGAAGTAGAGTTGCCTGCAGTAAAGATGCTAGAGAAGCTACTTGGGCCGTCTAGTAATGCATTCAAAGAGAGGCTCTTATAGTTATAGGAGGTTCAGTTGGATAGGATGAGCGCATTGGAGCATTATGGGCAGATGCAGGATAAGGCTTTGGCAAAGATAAATGAAAAGGTCAAAAGTAAGGGTATCAAGAAGCATGACTTAGTTTTGCGTTACAACAGTAAGTTGGACAACACCTTCCAAAAGAAGTTTCGGATAAGGTGGGAAGGCCCTTTCAAGGTAGTGGAGTGTTTTCCAAATGGTACATATCAGTTGGCTAACCTGGATGGGATTCTACATAAGGCAAGGGTAAATGGATTGCGTCTTAAATTATATCATGCCAGGTTAATGATGGTGGAGCAAGATGAGCTGTCTGTGGAGCAAGCAATGTTGGTGAAGGATGAGGAGACCTGTGATGCGGCAAGTCTCATATCTCTCTTTGCTGCTGCTGATCATGAATGATCTAGCAGGCTAGGGGATGGGCAAATTATTTCAGGAGTTTTTTGGAGCAAGGGATTGCACATATGTACATATACATGCATGGTGCAGCAAATAAAGAATTGCCCATTTTTCAGAGCCAGGTGGTTACGTGGGGTCCACATGTGTACAGGTAGGACAGGGTGTACATAGTGCATCGATTTTCACTATTACCAGTACCACTGTGTTTTTTCTACAATAAGGAGGAGTTGTTAGTGCGTAAAACTTTTCGAGGAAGCTATACACGGGCCGACGACATGAGGTAAGCAGGTGCGTTAGATGGCATCGAGTGGAGTCAGGAGGTCGAACGGGGTCAATACTTGCACGCGGAGAAGTATGGACACGACGTGGGTGTTTTCTTGTGATACTTATGCAGAAAGGTCATCATGAGGACCAATTTTTGGGGCCACTTCACGTGGTTGCGGAATGCATTATTTGGAAAAACTGAGTGCCAGGTGTGCGGATGATGCAAAAAGGTGACAACTATGCACTGCGAGAAAAAACTGAGAGAATACCAGAAAAAACATGGAGAAGAGAGGAGGAACAGCCGCAAGTGTGTGTGAGCACCTCAAGGCTCCTCAAGGCTGAAAATCGACCTGGGTTTCTATTTGCATGTGAATGAGCACTCAGTTAATGCATTGGCAAGTCTAGTTACCTTCCCACCAAGTGTCCAGTTAGCTAGTCTAAATGGCTCTCACAACCACTCTCTAGCTTGGAAACTCTCCTACAACTCCCACAAGGAAAGAGGGCGTCCCCAAGCTGCTAAAGCTGGCTCAGAGTGTCCTGAAACCTGCTCCCCACAACCTCGAGCCCCAGTGCCTCCCCGCACAACTTTAGGAAAAATTGGTTTTAGGCTAAAACGGCCCATACGAGTCGGAATTTAATGCAGTAAATTGCTATACTGAGCTCTAACTAAGGCGTACTGGTCCGAGTACCTGCCATATTTAGGAGCTCCCAGGGTCCGAAAATGCATTTTTCCAAATTCGGGGTACGGGAGCAGTTTTTCGAGACGGTCAAAAACTGGACGGATCGGGTGATCAAAAACTTACTATTTTTGGAATGTTTTTTACCAAAATTATTTTATTTCACATTTCAATGCTTTAAAACATTCTAAACATCATGGAACTGGCAGAATTTGGAAAACTACCAAAATTAGTAACTTTTTCGATTATATTCATTTCATGGTACAATGGTGCTCTTTTTGGTCGGGGTCAGAGACCTTACAACCTCCCCAACGTGAAGAAATTGAGATATCGTCATCTCAAGAATGTGTTTGGGTAACCTTTTAAGAATGTTGGTTTGTCCTCCCAAGTTGCATCTTCTTCCGAATAATCCTTCCACTTTACTAGATGCTCCGTGATAGTTCTGTTGCGAAACTTCCTTTCCCTTGTTTCAAGTACATAGTCAGGTTGGAGCTCGAGAACTCCTTGTGATGGCATGACTATCTGATCTGAATCCAAGAATTGATCAGGGTTAGGAATATAGGGTTTGAGTAATCTAACGTGGAATACATCATGAACCTTCAAGTTTGCAGGTAACTTTAGCTTGTAGGCTTGGTCACTCACAACCTTAACGATCTCGAATGGTCCACAATACCTTGGGCTTAGCTTCTTATATCTGCCTAGTGATAAGTTGCTTTTCTTTGGTCGGACTCGCAGCAAAACCTTATTCCCTTCTTTGAAAGTCCTTTCCGAACGGTTCTTATTTGCATAGTGCTTCTGTCTATCCTGAGCGGTCTGAATGTCTTGGCAAATAGCTCTAGTGTGAGCTTCCATATCTTCTAACATCTTTCTAGAGGCTTCTATCCTGATGGTTGGATCTGAGAAGTTCAATGGTGCTAAACAGTCCTTTCCATAAAGAGCTTTGAAGGGTGACATCCCAATGCTTCTGTGTTCGGAAGAATTATAAGCATAATCCACCAAAGGTAGATATTGTAACCACTTTTTTGGTTCTTGCAAACAATAGGCTCTAAGAATGTCCTCGATGACTTGATTAACTCTTTCAGTTTGCCCATCTATCTGCGGATGATACGTTGTACTGAAGGCTAATTGTGACCCAATAGATTGGAAAAGAGAAATTCAAAATTTTGATGTAAACTTGGCATCTCTATCACTGACGATACGCTTGGGTAGACCATGTAACCTAAAAATCTCCTTGATGAATACCCGGCTAATATCTGGAGCTGTAAAGGTTTTCTTTACAAGTATTAGATGAGCCACTTTTGTGAGCATATCAACAACCACGAAAACAGAATCATAACCTCCTGTAGAAGGTAATCCTGTAACAAAATGCATACTGATGCATTCCCATTTCATCTGGGGTATGTCAAGGGGTTGAAGTTGCCCTGGTAACTTGATTCTTTCATCTTTTATATGTTGACAAGAAAGACATTGCCTCACATAGGGAAGTATGTCTCCTTTCATTTCATACCAAAAATAACTCCTTCTGACCGCGTGAAGAGTCTTAGCATAGCCTGGGTGTCCAGATGTAGGGCTATCGTGTGCTTCATACAGAATAGCCTTCTTTAAAGCTAGGTCTCTGGGTACACAGAGTCTATGTCTGTAGTAAAGACATCCTCCCATAAGAGAGTAATCTTTAGCTTCAGACATCTTAATCTGCCGAACTAATGATACTATACGTTGGTACTCTGGATCTACCAAGGATGCTTCTTTGATTCTATCCCAGATAGGGTTATTTGGAATAGAGATAGCTCCGAGAAAAGATTTTTGGCAAAGACCATCTGCAAATGCATTTTCCTTCTCTGGTCTATACTTTATGTCAAGGTCATATTCCTGTAATAGCTCTATCCATCACCGTTGTCGCATATTGAGAATAGGTTGAGTAAAAATCCATTTTAAGCTCTTGTGATCTGTAACCAGCTAAAACTTGCATCCGAGAAGATAATGTCTCCATAACTTCAGCGCATGTATAACTGCTAAAAGTTCCAAATCATGAGTAGGATAATTCTTCTCATGATCCCTCAGCTTTCACAAAGTATACGCCACCGGTCTTACTTCTTGAGTAAGAACTCCGCCTAGAGCAAATTTGCTAGCATCGGTCGCTACTTCAAATTCCTTACTAAAATCCGGGAGCTTTAAAATAGGAGCTGAGACCAAGAAATCTTTTAGCTTAGCAAAGCTAGACTCGTGCTCAGTCTTCCATTCGATCCTCATTCCTTTCTTCAGGAGTTTTGTCAAAGGTGCAGCAATACGTGCATAATCGTTGACAAAAATCCTATACCATCCCGTTATCCCAAGAAATCCTCTTACTTCACTGACGGTGGATGGTTGAGGCCAATCAACGATATCCTTGACTTTGTCTGGGTCCACTGAAATCCCTTTGGCCGATATGACAAATCAAAGATAATTGACCTTTGGTGAGCAAAAGGTGCACTTGATTTCTTTAGCGTAAAGTTGGTGTTCCCGAAGAAGATAGAGTACTTTGCGAACATGTTCTTCATGATCTTCCTCGTTCTTAGAATAGATCAGAATGTCATCAAAGAAAACCAAGACAAAATCATCCAGATAAGGTCTAAAAATATCCTGCATAAGTCGATTGAAGCTTGCAGGAGCATTTGTTAGACCAAAAGACTTACTGTGAATTTGAAGTGTCCATACCTAGTGTTGAAAGCCATCTTTGGAATATCTGATTCCTTGATCCTGATTCGGTAATATCCTGACCTTATATCAATCTTTGTAAACATTTTGGCACTGTGGAGTCTGTCCAAGAGTTTGTCAATCCTTGGAATTGGATACTTGTTCTTAACAGTTTCCTGGTTCAGTCCACGGTAATCTATGTATAGCCTTAAGGTTCCATCCTTCTTCTTCTGAAAAAGAACTGCTGCACCCCAAGGAGAAGTACTAGGTCGAATAAATCCTTGCTCAATGAGTTGCCTAAGTTGTTCCTTGAGTTCGATGGCCTCTGGAAGTGACATTTTATAAGGTCTTTTTGAGATAGGTTCACATCCAGGGATAGTCTCAATCTCATGATCAACCTCTCTATGTGGCAGAAGATTCATAAGGTCTTCAGGGAATACATCATCATACTCCCTCAACCAGTTTGGTCGAAGTGAGGTATCTGATTGGTCCACCTTGTTGAGCTTTACCACATAAATTTGTTGCCCCTTTCTCAGTCCCTTCAAGAGTCTGATGGCCTTAACTATAGTAGCCCTAGGTCTCCCATTTTCCCCCTGGATTAAGGCTTCATTACCCAAGTTATCTGTAAAGGTAAAGTTCCCTTGTGCACAATGGATGTGGGCCTTATTTTGATTTAACCAGTCCATCCCTAGTATCCCATCAAAGAATCCTAAGGGTAGGGTTCGAAATTGGGCAGAAGTTGGGTGTCCCCCTAAATCAAAGTCGATTTTTCCTGCAAAATGCTGCGATACTACTTCTTTGCCATTTGCTAACTCTACAACTAGCTTGTTTGTTGGATACTTATCTAGCTTTAGCTTCCTCATGCATCTGGGTGAAAGAAATGAAAGAGTACTACCACAATCTATAAGGAAGTTAACTTGTTCACCTCTGAGAGATCCTGGTGTATGAATGACTGTGTATTGCTCGCAACCAGTTGGGTTGTCAATTGCAGCATCCAAGGTTGCTCTCTCCACTGCTTCATCACCCACAGTTGGTTGTACCACTACGGAATTCACTCTGGTGGTAGCTCCACGCCCTCGCCCTCTGTTCATCCTTCCTCGTCCTCCTCTTCCATTAGCTTGGCCATGCCCATGGACATTCAAGGATATGGAATTGGCACTGGTTGCCTGAGTGTTCCTGGGGAACTTGGATCTGTAATGTCCAAACTCGCCGCAACCATAGCATCCAACATCTGGGAACTCCATGGTTGTGGTGGTAGCCACAATAGGACATTGGTCATATGCTTGGCTGGCTAGTCTGTTATTCCAAGCAGTTCTCCTTGCCCTCTTTGCCCAATCATTCCTCCTGTTCTGATTAACTTTTTGTACTTCAAGAGCTAGAGGTTTGGCCCTCAACAAGGCATCCTATAGTGTTGTTGGCCTGAGAGCTTCCAACCGAGTATTCAAAGGGTCGATTAGTCCTTGGTAGAACCTTGCTACCTGATGTTCCAAAGTCATCTTAGGAGCATATCTCCGAAGAGTGACAAACTTTGCATAATACTCTTCGACAGATGAAGTCAGCTGCCGAAGTGAAAAGAACTCATTCATCTTCAAGGTTTGATAGGCAGGTGGTAAATAACGTCCCATTATTGCAGCTTTGATGTCTTCCCAGGATTGGGAATATCCCTTAATATCCAGGTCCCTGCAGTGTTGCTTCCACTATATCTTGGCATCGCCAGACAAGCGGAACATCGCAAGCATGGTCTGATTCACGGGTTGGGTTCCCGCAGCTTCAAAGTAATCGTCCATGGCTTCCATCCACACTTCCGCATCTCTCTCGACATTTTCCCCCTCGCCCTTAAAGAGTGGAGGCTGAGCTTGTTTAAGGAGGATCTTCTTCTCTTGTGCTGCCGAGTAGAGAGCAACAGGCGGTGCCTACATGGGTTATACGAGATTCTTGATACCATTACTTGGATTTCAAAATAGACACAATATTTTTAAATAAAGTTCAAGATACCACTTTATCAAGAGACAGAGATTTCAGAGACAAAAAGCACTTTATTGATGAAAAATTATTACAATCGAAACCCCTCAAGGTTTAGGATAACTGATGATCACTTTATTACATGGATTTTGGATTGCGTATAAAATACGTCTAGGAGATTGTGTTCACATGATGCACTACTTTGTTCGTGAAGTAGTTTCTATACTCATCCTTGAGTGGATAATAAACTATGGTGTCAAGCCGGGATTCTTCTTTTGGTACTCCAAAAGTTCTGACTCTGTTTGCTGGGATTACATTGGTGACCTTCTCCAAAAGCCACTCATTGAGGGTTTGATTGGTGTCATCTGAGACAGTCAGGTCCAATCGCGTAGGCAGCAAGTAGAATATCTCCACCACCCTCAACTCTTCTCCCCAATGTATCTTCTTCAAATCGGTAGCCAGGAATCCTAGCTTCCGAGCGTTGATGTAGTAAATCCATCCTGCAAGTGTCCAATCAAGTCCCCATCCTCTGTCGATGCGAGTGGAGTGTGGCGTATGAGCCTTCATCACTATCTCCATGACATCTCGCCTAAATTGGTAAACTGGGGATCGTCGAGCTTGCTCGTAAAGAAGCTCAAACACTTGGAGCTTTCGATATTCTAGCACGGGATCTTCCTGCAACACCTATGCAAGGAATTCGGATCAGCTACCTATATACTTTTAGTTCCTTTTAAATATTCAAACAATATGACTTTATTTCTCAGTCTAACCTAGGCTCTGATACCAGGTGTGAGGTCCCCACCCCGCCGTATCAAACGGCGGATCTGATGGTGAACTTGGTGGCCACTAGATCTATAGAGGAAGCAAACAAAATGGTTCAGGTTTCAACTAGCGGACGATCTCTCATCACGAGGTGAGTCAGCTAGTTCGAGACAACTAGTAATGAGATCTAGGTCCACCTCGCAGGGGAAGCGTACTTAACCTATCTAGCGGTCCTAAGACCGACCTTCCAAGAGGAGAGAAACCCCGAGTGCCTTTTTTCCCATGTTTCAGAGGCACGTACACTTGAGACTTCACTGCTCTAGGGGCAATGAGTATTACTAGTATCGATTTAAACACTATGGGGACAGAGAGTTCCCTACAAATCGGGACCACCCTTCTCATAGGCATTGGCAACCTGAGCCAAGCCCCCACTTTCCACCCCCACACTCACACTTCCTCGTGTGTCCTAATTACTACCACAATGGTTGTTCAACATAAATGTTCCTT
Source organism: Adiantum capillus-veneris (assembly GCF_014529385.1). Lineage (NCBI taxonomy): Eukaryota > Viridiplantae > Streptophyta > Polypodiopsida > Polypodiales > Pteridaceae > Adiantum > Adiantum capillus-veneris. The sequence continues at coordinate 70,721,255 of NC_140957.1, forward strand.
GATTAGATTTCGATTCACAAGGTTCGTTAAGATAGCCCTTCAACCAGTATTGCAAAGCGGCACCAAGACAGTACTCTAGTAAAAATTCTACTCAAACTTATTCATTAAAATTCCAATGTTCTGGAGGTACAACATCCCCCCTCTAGCGAGAGTTTACTCCTCCCGTTGTCGCGTAGCTGCTCATACACCTAGGTATGTCCACAGCATAAAAAGCACAACATGGACATAGAAAGCAGGACGTGGGTTCCCACCGCATAGAAAGCAAGTTGTGGGTAAAGGCCCTAAGCTAGTAACTCTAGCTACTGCGAAATTGTCGCGAGCCGTCCCCTGTGATCAGTAGGGGGATCAGGACTATTTCAACATTGGAAATAGAATGAACATATTGAGCTAAATTTTTTCTAGCAGACATTCTTTCCTATTGCAAACAGTATATCCATCAATCATTTCTTTCCTACTTTAGACTTAATGTACCGAGGTTTCCGTCACATTTCTCCAACATGTTTAGGAAAATGTTCTTTCCTAGATAAACGTGTGCAATGTTTAATTAAACAACTTGAATACAATTATGACCTAACTCTTCCATTTCTTCGTCAATGGCCCGTGAGATAGCCGGTGCTTGTTCGTCCATGGGAGCTTTTCCTTTCCCATTCACATTGCTTGTTCCCGCCTCGCGGTCGTGGGCACCACCGAATCAAGTTCGTTTAACCGGGGCCATTTTATACTCACTACTTTAAATGATAAACTTGAAGAAAAGAGCTAATGTCAGAGAGCATCATAACAATCCAAATGATAGATTAAAATCATTGAACAATTCCCCTTATACAAGAGGGTTAGATTTTTCCTTCGAGACATAGTAATTTTATGGATAATACTTTACTTGTCCTATGGGAACCGGCTATAAAGTTAATCACTTGACTTAGATGATTAAGAAATTCAAAATTTTACTAATTAAATTACAAGAGATATGAATTGAGCAAGGTCAATCACTTTCCTAGTACAATTGGAAAGATGCAGAATTTCCGCATGCATAGGTGAGAGAAAATTCTCTTCTTGGTGGCTTAATGATGGATTAATTTTTTCCTTCATCACATCTTAATGTATGAGAAAATTGAATCTAGCTTAGCTACACCAATATTGTGTGGTAAAAGAATGAATTTCATCAAATCTACATCATTACCGGCTTGACAATTAATTATTATGCTGCCTAGAGAGAGAAATCTCTTCTAATCATGTATTAATCATTGATTAAGAGTGATGAATGGATGCATAATTACCTATTGGATGATGATTATGTAATGGAATATAGATATGGAGAGTTAGAGAGCAGTTATTGGGAATTATAGCTAGGATTAAGCTTAGTAGATGAGGAATTAAGAGAATGATGAAGAGAACTACAGAAGAGCATAAATTAAATCATGATTACAGTGATTAGGGTCTGAAATTCTCTCGATTTTCTGATCCAAATGAGTTCTCAAGACGAGAATCTGGCAGCACTTCCCTCCTTTGCTTCTCCTCCAAAAACTCTTTGTGCCGGCAGCACGTCCCCAAGGTGTGTGTTTAGATGTGTGTGTGTGTACTGGGTGTGTGTGAGCATGTGTGTCTGTGTGTGTGTGAGCACCCTTTCAATAGGCTCCTCAAGGCTGAAAATCGACCTGGGTTGCTATTTGTATCTGAATGAGCACTCAGTTAATGCATTGGCAAGTCTAGTTATCTTCCCACCAAGTGTCCAGTTAGCTAGTCTATCTGGCTCTCACGCCCACTCTCTAATTTGGAAACTCTCCTATAGCTCCCACAAGGCAAGAGGGCACCCCCTAGATGCTAAAGCTGACTTAGAGTGGCCTGTAACCTGCTCCCACACAGCCTCGAGCCCCGGTGCCTCCCCGCACAACTTTAGGAAAAATTGGTTTTAGGATAAAACGGCCCATACGAGTCGGGATTTAATGCCGTAAATTGCTATACTGAGCGCTAACCAAGTCGTACTGGTCCGAGTACTTGCCATATTTAGCAGCCCTCGGGGTCCAAAAATACATTTTTTCAAATTCGGGGTACGGGTGTAGTTTGTCGAGATGGTCAAAAACTGGACGGGTAGGGTGACCAAAAACATACTATTTTCGGAATTTTTTTACAAAAATTATTTTATTTCACATTTCGAAGCTTTAAAACATTCTAAACATCATGGCACTAACAGAATTTGAAAAACTGCTAAAAATAGTAACTTTTTCCATTATATTCATTTCATGGTACAATGGTGCTCTTTTTGGTCAGGGTCAGAGACCTTACAGCTATGTTGCACGGATCGTGTCGGCGGTAATTGTGATGGAAAATCATTAGGAAAAACATCATGAAATTCCTTCAATAAATCACTAGCAACCTTTGCTTTTTGAGAAGTAGACGTTGGTGGAAGAGATGAGAGAGAAGCATGCGGCGTTGAGGAATGTTCAACAGATTCAATATTGTAAAGAAAATGAGACAATGAGTAACATAAGAAAACTTGATCTATTTGATTATCACAAACGAGCTGCATAAGCTCGGCTGTACATATCAGTGGTGAGGAAGGCACATAGACGAGATGTTGTGCTCCTAGCTACGCTTTAGTGATGGTCCTAGGCTACCTATAAGCTCGGCTGTACATATACGAGTTGTTGTGCTCCTAGCTATACTTCAGTGATGGTCCTAGGCTACATATAAGCTCGGCTGTACATATACAAGTTGTTGTGCTCCTAGCTACGCTTCAGTGATGATCCTAGGTTATGCAACCATTCCCTACCAAGTAGCACGTCTGCCCTCTCCATGTTCATAACCGAAAAATCCGAGGATGTGGAATAGCCTTGTATTTCCAACAGTACAGATCGGACTTGAGTATCCCAGATTTTGGCATCATAACCATTCATCATTGCTACCTTGTAGAGGTGGGAACTCGGGGTTTGGGGCAATTTGAGTTTTTTCACCAATGCATAATTAATAAACTTGTGAATGGCACCGTCATCTACCAAGATGCGCACCTTGTGCCCTTGAAAATATCCATGCATATGCACTAGCTCATGTGGACCAAAGGTCTGTTGCCACATGGAAGCTGTGATACAGCATTCATGCACCACCTCGGTGTGTGTTACTTCCACCGTAGAGAATCGTGAGGAAGACTCAAGAGGCAGTAGTTGCACCGTGTGCACTGCTTGCTCCTTGATGTGAGCAGCAGATTTCCCCTTGGGAAAATCCTTTTTTCCATGGCCATTTCCCAAGCATTGAGAGCATAACTTCTCCTTTTTAGCCTTATCAAAGTCCTCTGGAGAGAGAGGACCGCGGGACCCCTTGGGTTTTTTAACTCCTTCAGAATTGGCTACTATAAATTTCTTTTTATTGGCCCATATTGTGTGCATGTATTACCATGTGTATTAGCATGCACATGATTATTATGTGATTTCTTTTCATTTGGATCATCATGAATGTGTGCTTTCACTATGGCCTCCTCAAGTGTTTTAGGGTCCTGAGTCTTGACGTGCTTCTTAAGCTCGGGCGTCAAACCATGAATAAACCCTCGCACTTGTTGAAAGGTGTCTAGACCTTCCAACTTGAGGATAACATCTTGATAGTGAGATATATATTCAAGTAATGAAGGGTGTTGGCGCATGGAACATGTGTCCCAAGCCATCCAATTTTGATCTGCCTCATTTGTAGGCAGAAATTCTTTTTGAAACATAGCCTCAAAGGCTGCCCAACTTTGTGGTATGATATTCTTATCCTTGAGAGACATCCACCATTTGTAGACCTTGCCTTCTAGAGTTAGATTTTTTTGCAGTGCTCTGACTGCATCCGAAGTACGCCGTAAGGCGTGAATTCCATCCCACTTGATTATAAAGATATTCACAACATCCTTATTGCGATCTCGGTCCTCTCCCTTAAAAGTCGATGGTTTGGTGTTTTTCAACCACTCTCCCACCTCCTTTGTAGTGAGAGTGTACAAAGAATCTGGAGATAGACCTTGTACATGATCAAGAAGGGCCTTGCCCCTGAATGGCAGTGTGCTCATGCATGTGTGTGTCAATAGGGCCCTTGTCTTGCTGCTGCATAAATTGTATCACTAACGTAGATAATTTAGTGACATTTTTATTTAAAGATGCAAAATTTTCTTCCATTACTGATATGCGTGTCTGAAGTGCACGAAATTCCTGAATATCGAGCAATTCATAAGTGTCATCACCTCTCGTAGCGTCGCGGGCACTCTCCATGAGAGCATCCGGCCGCAAGCCATCATGGGAAGGATTAGGCGTATGATGCTCGAAATCAAAAGTCATGTTGATATCTGAATCCATGGCAACACCGTGAAGTGTAAGAAAGAGAAAGAAGAATACCTTGATTCAAAAAACAATCCCGTAGTCGTAGTTTCCACCGCAGCCGGTAATTAGTCGTGCTAAGTACATTGGTCGTCAAAGCTTTAAGCAACCCCGCTTGAACGCGTCGCCGTTGATTTTAGCTTCTGCAAAAAACAAGTGATGTTGGATACATGTTTGAAAACTTAAAAGTCGTCGTTGACAAAACTTGATGCGATGCTACAATTTCTGCAATTTGGAAGAAGTAGCAAGGAATTGACAACCTATCAAATAAGTTCTCGGTCCTTCTGTGAGGTTATGTTGCCCTTGATCGGGTACCAAATTGAGGTTCAAAGCCAAAATTATTGCCGTACAGTAATTAAGTGCAAAATTTTACAGCTTAGTCACTCCTGGCTTGCTGAACGATATGCCAAGAATCGAGGACCGTGCCCCTCTTTGTATGCCGTAACCTCTTTGGCTTGTATGGCGTAATCCGTTTGGCTTGTATGGGTGTATGCCGGGGTGGGCATGCACCCTATGTCAATAACAAATTTACCCAAGGGTTTTGACCTTAGGGTAGCGAGTGAAAAACTAAGCAACAACGTGATGGCATCCTGCTACTGAGTCGCCAAGAGCGAGGAAGGCTCGCTACACAGTGGGGAGTGGTCAGTTGTGCCCACCACAGAAACGTGTTCTCTTTAGCACGGGCTCCCGCGCGTGTGAAGGCTGAAAGCGCTCGGTTTTGCGCAACTGTTGCAGTTGGTCTCCCTCCTTGCAAGCAGGGTTGCCCACCCGAGAGCTCTCGCCGAGTTTTCTGTGTAGAGAAGCTTCTCGGCTTCACGCCTCCATGCACACGCAAAAAATCTCAAGAGAGGTGTGGCTCTCCACGCCTTTGTGTTCCCCAAAAAAGTAATTGGCTCTTGATACCAGTGTAATGCCTTGGGTGACTGGACCATAGGATCCTCCTCCCAACCTCCCAATATAAAGGTAGGCTCCTAGCCTCTTTCCCTAGATGGATCCCCTGTCCACACTCCCTAGCCTAGCCCCTGGCCCAACCCATCACTCCCTAGCCTTGCCCTTGTCTTGACAGTCGAGCTTATGGTTATAGATGCGAAATTAGCATAGGCTCAAACCAAGTGAAATGAGTGCATTTAAGGATGATTTCTAGTGTTAATAAGAGCGCACATTGAAGATTAGTGATTAATTATGAGATATAGTTGAGGATTTAAGTCAAATTTACATGAGCTAATAGTATTAGAAAATAAGAATACGACACAGATTCTAATGCTCGCAAATAATGAAATCTTCCAAATTTATGATCTCTAATAACCTTGTTACAACTTGATCGTATAATCCATCGTCTCATCAAAGTAAACCTCAATCTAATACCCCTAATAAAAAATCCCCAATTTGATGGAAGCATCATGCTTGCAAAGCATAAATCTCAACCTATACAATTGTTCAGCTCTTTAATCCCCAAGATTCCCAAGAAAAAAATCCATTTTTTCCTTCATCACATGCTTCTCCTACCCTTTTTGTCTTTTAATGTAGCTCTCGTGCCTTTCCAACGTCAAGAGAAAGCTATCCGTGATGAGATTATGGGAGTGCACGAGAGAGAGAGAGAGAGAGAGAGAGAGAGAGAGAGAGAGAGAGAGAGAGTTCCCTTAAGCACTTTCTTGGCCCAAAATCATTCTCCTTCCTTCTCTACTCACGTTGTTCTTCCTTTATCAAGAGTTGGACGAGCCCTTTATTTATTCTACCCAAGCCATTATTATCCCTCATGTATGGTAGAGAGCACAGCAGGAGCTACAAAAGTCAATGTTATCGCTTCGAATTATTAAGCTTTGAGAGTGAGCTATAAAACCTTTTGAGAGAGAGTTATCTTAGGCTTTATGTGTATGAGGGAGAGCTTGGGTGATATGGCAATGAAATCTTTTTAATGATGGTGAGGCAAGACAGAGAGAAAGATTTGAAGTGACGAAGCATGAAGGAGATCTATTGGCTTGGCACAAGGGAGAGAGAGAGAGAGCTTCTTCATGGTTTTATACCCTCTAATCATGTATGCTACCTAATCTTTCCAATTTTAGCCGCCAAATCCCCCCCCACTCCCTACCACTAGAGTTATCACTAGTGGGCACAACTACTTGATGATGTGGAAATTCTAATCCGGCTATGCATAAAAATCTATGAAAATAGGACCTTTCAAGATTACGAGCACCTTTTGCTTCATTGCCGACTTCATGTGATTGTTGAGTGCCTCTATATGAGCTCATAACCCCTTCTCTCCCTGGTCATTTCTTTGTTGTTGTGCCATTACTCCTTACTTCCCTTTTTGTTTCCACTTATTAAACTCCCATTAATTACCAATGGAAGACCGCTTTATTAGCTCCTTGGGCGGCCTTTACATGTTGGGCAGCCCCACCCAACCATCTCGCCCACAAATCCCCTCAAGTAAACCAGAACTAGCATACATGTCAGCTATGCATTGACTAGCATATCATGTTTCTCTAATAAACATGCGACGTCAATCTCAATGCCAATTATCTCCCCCATGAATTCAAAGTGCAAGAGTTGATAATGCTTTTATAAGGGAACCACATTTAACATACATATCACCCAATACACTTCCACATTTAATTCTGATGTGTTGAATCAAGATTCTTGCTTTCAAATGCAATTGGCCACCCCTCTTGTAGCAAGAGTGCTCCAATAGCACGGTCACTGGCATCTGTTTCCAAAACAAATGGTTTGAAAGGATCTACAATATCTAGAATTGGAGTTGTAGCTAACGCATCCTTGAGCATATCAAAACTATGCTGTTGGAAGGGCCCCCACTAAAAGGTCTTACCTTTGCCTTTGAGTTGGTCCGTCATGGGAACATCAATATTAGTATAGTTTTTAACGAACCTTCGATAAAAACCTGCAAATCCCAAAAAAAATTGTAACTCTTTCAGATTTTTAGGAGAAGGCCACCGCCGAATGGTATCTACTTTGGATTGATCCATGTGTAGCCCAGTAGTTGAAATAACATGCCCAAGATAGTGAATTTCCTCCCTCAAAAAATCATACTTGGATTCTTTGGCATATAATTGATTTGTTTGTAACAATTCGAACACCTGCCGTAGATTTTGTAAGTGTTCTTCCTCAGAAGCACTATATACGAGAATGTCATCGAGAAAAATGATAACAATTTGCCGAACTACGGTTTCAAGACACTATCCATAAGTGTCATGAATGTTGTGGGCGCATTGGTTAACCCAAAAGGAATAACCAAAAACTCGTAGTGTCCAAACCTTGTTCGGAATGCAGTTTTGGGTATATCAGCAAGTCAAATACGTACTTGGTGATAACCCGACCGCAAGTCTATTTTTGTAAAAATACGATCATGAGTGAGCTTGTCGAACAACTTATCCACTCATGGAAATGGGTACATTTTCTTAACCGTAACCGCATTTAAGCCACGGTAGTCTATGCACATGCGCATACTATCATCTTTTTTCTTCACTAAAAGGATAGGAGAAGCCCATGGTGAAGAACTGGGTTGGATAAATCCTCTGCTGAGATAGTCAGCAAGCTGACGTTCCACCTCAACAGCTTCAGAATAACTCATTCGATAGGGTGGTTTACTTATTGGTTTACTTCCTCAACCACGTTGATGCTATGTTGCACGGATCGTGTCGGCGTTAATTGTGATGGAAAATCATTAGGAAAAACATCATGAAATTCCTTTAATAAATCTTTTTAATCACTAGCAACCTTTGCTTGTTGAGAAGTAGATGTTGGTGGAAGAGATGAGAGAGAAGCATGCGGCGTTGAGGAATGTTCAACAGATTCAATATTGTAAAGAAAATGAGACCATGAGTAACATAAGAAAACTTGATCTATTTCATTATCAAAAACGAGCTCCATAAGCTCGGCTGTACATATCAGCGGTGAGGAAGGCACATCCTTCTCTCCTAACAACAACACATGTGTGCCATGGGATTCAAACATCAACCTATTGTGCTCCTAGCTACGCTTTAGTGATGATCCTAGGCTATGCAACCATTCCCTACCAAGTAGCACGTCTGCCCTCTCCATGTTCATAACCGGAAAATCCAAGGATGTGGAATAGCCTTGTATTTCCAACAGTACAGCTCGGACTTGAGTATCCCAGATTTTGGCATCATAACCATTCATCATTGCTACCTTGTAGAGGTGGGAACTCGAAGTTTGGGGCAATTTGAGTTTTTCCACCAATGCATAATTAATAAATTTGTGAATGGAGCTGTCATCTACCAAGATGCGCACCTTGTGCCCTTGCAAATATCCGTGCATACGCACTAGCTCATGTGGACCAAAGGTCTGTTGCCACATGGAAGCTGTGATACAGCATTCATGCACCACCTCGGTGTGTGTAACTTCCACCGTAGAGAATCATGAGGAAGACTCAAGAGGCAGCAGTTGCACCGTGCGTACTGATTTCTCCTTGCTATGAGCAGCAGATTTCCCCTTGGGACAATCCTTTTTGCCATGGCCGCTTCCCAAGCATTGAGAGCATAACTTCTCTTTTTTAGCCTTATCAAAGTCCCCTTGGGTTTTTTAACTGCTTCAGAATTGGCTACTATAAATTTCCTTTTATTGGCCCATATTGTGTGCATGTATTACCATGTGTATTAGCATGCACATGATTATTATGTGATTTCTTTTTATCTGGATTATCATGAATGTGTGCTTTCACTATGGCCTCCTCAAGTGTTTTAGGGTCCTGAGTCTTGACGTGCTTCTTAAGCTCGGGTGTCAGACCATGAATAAACCCTCGCACTTGCTGAAAGGTGTGTAGACCTTCCAACTTGACGATAAAATCTTGATAGTGAGATATATATTCAAGTAATGAAGGGTGTTGGGACATGGAACACGTGTCCCAAGCCATCCAATTTTGATCTGTCTCATTTGTAGGCAGAAATTCTTTTTGAAACATAGCCTCAAAGGCTACCCAACTTTATGGTATGATATTCTTCTCCTTGAGAGACATCCACCATTTGTAGACCTTGCCTTCCAGAGTTAGATTTTTTTGCAGTGCTTTGACTGCATCTGAAGTACGCCGTAAGATGTTGATCCGAGCCTATCACAAATTTTTGTTTATCATATTTTGTTGGTTTTCCTTGCTTCTAGAGGTTTACAATAAAAGAAAGAGTGAGAACAACCTCTTGGAAAAATTTTAAAAAAATGATTTTTTCTTGACTAGTTCACCGGAGGTGAAAGGTAGAGGGAGAACCTAGTGGTAAAGGGAAGGGAAAATATGTAAATGTGAAAAGAAAAGATATGATGTGGTTGTGGAGCCATGCACCCATGATTCAAGGGTCATGAGTGGCTCATATCATCATGGCTTTGGAGCCATATGATGATTCAAACAAATGGGACCCAAGTGGAAGACTTGGTAAAGGAAGAAACCAGGCACATGATTTTGTTGAATTTTTAAAAAATACTTCCACTCCGATCCAAGAAAAGTTGTCTTCATCAAAGTTGTAACTGACGAGCTGAAGATTCTAGCCATATTTTTTTATAATTTTTGCATCTACGGTCTAGGAGATATGGCCAAAATGGTGGACGGCAGTTTTTTCAACTGTGGTGGAGACCACCCCCCTACCTTTACACACACACACCCTTCCTTTTCCACATTGAGACCTTCTTTTAAATCAGCCATTAGTCTTCTCACCCTCCTCTCCTTCCTCCTCTCTCTCAAGCTCAAAAACCCATCAAAGTTCCTCTTCTAATCACCTCTCAAGTCATGCTTAATCTTGTTGTAATTCATAAGTTCTCACTCAACCCCTTTCTATTATTACTAGATATGTATTGATTTTATGTAGATTCTTTACATTTTAAAATAAGGAAGCTCTTGGACTCAAGCTATGGAGGAAGGAGTGAAGACAACACAAGTGATGATGGAGCTAATTGGTCAACAAATCACTTGGAAGGAGCTTCTTCATTGGTTGAATGTCCCTAATCAAGCTTCATTTGTACAAATTACACTTGTATCTTAACCTCACTCCTAATCACTCTCTTTCCTATATAAAGAGACCTTCCCCTTTGTAATTTCAAGCCTCCCTCAGCCCATTGAGCCTTTGTATCACTCACCATGAGCCCATAAGCTCATTCATTCACTCTATTCTTGCACATTCTAGAGTGCAAATTGTTTCATGCTAGTAACCTCTCCTCCTCTTACTTATGTTAATTAAGAGAAATGTTTTATATGCGTGTGAGAGTGCTTGATGTGATCTTGGCTAATCCTTGAGTGATTGTTTGGTAATCTATATGCTATTTTTGTTGGGAGTGTTTGAAGTCATCCATTCCTTGTACACACACCACGGTTAATGCTTCATTCATAGTGATCTCTCTCTCTCTCTCTCTCTCTCTCTCTCTCTCTCTCTCTCTCTCTCTCTCTCTCTCTCTCTCTCTCTCTCTCTCTCTCTCTCTGTGTCTTCGTGTAGCGGTCCTAGTTCACGCTTCCAAGACTAGGTGGTGCCCTCATCTCATTTCCCTTGTGGCGCAATGGAGTTTGTTTTGGTGTAGAGGCCGCCATTCCAAATTTCCTTCGTCATAAATTGGTGCCCCCACTGAGGAGTTCTCAAGCAGCGCTCTATCAATCCTATGAAGGAAGATCCATCAAATTCTCCGAGACTTCCACTATGGTCTCCCCAAGAAGCTCGAGAAAAGAAGCGTCTTTATCGACAAACGGCACGTATGCGGGTAAATAGAGTTAACTACACACACCCTTCTTTGTTTCAAGGAAAATCTTGTAGTCATCAAGTCCCTAGGTCAAAAAATTGTGTGGAGTGCTTTGTGGCTAGTGTGAAGACACTTCCTTTGAAGCCTCGACTTCAGGTGGTGAAAGCACTCTCAAACTCGGGTATTAACAAGTTTTTGGAGGGGGAGCTACACATCAATGGGGTGCGGTATTGGCAAGAGGCTACATATGGTGATGCACTCCAACTACTACTAGCAAGAAGGCTCAAGGTGGTTGAGAGGGTAGCCATCGAACCCTATGAACTCTACAAAGCTGAAGATGGTCACACCAAAGCTAGGCTAATCACCGGTGAGCAAATTCTTCGCATCTCTCAAATGGTGGGATCCAAGAGAGCTCAACTTCTATGAAGTGCTTCATGGAAGTTTGTAATTAATGCACCAATGAATAATCCCATTTTCTACAACTTTCAATCAGTTCAGAATATTAGGGTGAATGTGCGCATTGATAGAAAGATTTTTTTCCAACAAAGATTGGTCTTCTATTTTGGAGCTGAGAGGTTGAGAGAGATATTGCTGTCCCCTGACCCTATAATATTTCCCATTTTGGAGTATAATGTATCTTTTGATGTTCACATCTTCATCTTGCTTTAAGCATACTCCATGAATCATAGGGATTTATATGGACCTTTCCAACCTCTTGCTAGACAAACTGTGCATATAATAGCTAGCACAAAGCTTAGGTTCCAAAACATCATAAGGGACTTACTAGGCCCTCGTCGTCTAGCTGAGATTAATGCATCTATCAATCCATTTATTCTACCCTTAATAAGATATGATTTGGGCCTAGACGTTTTCATCTTTGTGCTGTATTGAGAAGAAGGCAACCCACTTTTATGATGGCTTTCCCAAATTTTTTTGGGCGTAGTGGGGAAAATGCTGGGGATTTTTTGGATAACTTGGAGATGGCTTTCCTTGTCTCCGGGAGGGATGACGAAGCATTGAAATTGAGAGCTTTTCCTTTGGTGCTCAAAGAAGAAGCTAGGGTATGGTTCCAGGCTCTAGATCCAACCCAAAGAATTGATTGGGAGGGATTGAAGGTGGCTTTCCTACGAAGATTTCAACGAGCCAATTCGGCAGAAGAACTATGGCAACGGCTTCTGTCCCTTCATCAAGTTGACCCTCATGGTTATGCAACCTATGAGGAAGGTTTTCTGAAACTTTGGGGGCAATGGTCAGACTCACTAAACCCTGGTGAGAGAGCTCCCAATTGCCTCCAAAAGGATCGATTTATCTCAGGTTTGTACCCCTTGCTAAGGGAGAAGGTAAAGGGCAAATTTCCAAATGCTTTTGAAGATGCCTTAAGAATTGCTAGGGAAAAGAATAGAAAGATTCTCTATCAAGCCCAAGCTGGCTAGCTAGCTTTGGGAGGCAATATCACAACTATGGAAGCTTCTCACATACCTCCAAATGTGCCTAATGCACCAGACCTCAATAGAGGTCAACAAGAAGATATGCTCCAACAAATAAACAATCTCACAAACCAGCTAGAGGGGTTGAGAGTAAATCTTGTGCAGGATGCAAGAAGGCCTATTGAGGGAAATGGTGGGAATCGGCCACCAATGCGACGTCAAGCAAGGGAAATGTTGTGTTACAATTGTGGGGAAATTGGCCACGGCATGTATAATTGCCCTCATCCCAGAAGATATGACTACCCTGTCAGAGGTCCTCGACAACAAGTAGGTCCACCCCGTGCTAGAGCTCAAGCACAAGAGCAACCGCAACCTCAAATTTTGCAGCCACCTCGTGCTCAAGCTCAAGCCCCTGCTACTCAACCAAATGTGAGCATCATAAGGATGGAGGAGGTCCTCAAGGGCAGAAGCAACCAGGAAGAAATAGCTAAAGGGAAGATGAAGATAGATGAAGTGGCTACAATGCCTATCAAACGTGTGCGTGTCCAAGATGAAGTAGGTAAAGAAACAAGCAAGGATGCAAGCAATGAAGCAAGTACATCTCGGGCAACTAAAGATGAAGCCAAGAAGAGAAAGACCCGTACTAGGTCTCAAATTGACATCTCTGATTTCCCTATGGGATCTTGGACACAACCTTATGACTTGACAGCTGATGTGAGTTCTCAAGGACCAAAGATTACTTGGCCACAACTACTTCATATCTCCCCAAAGCTTCGACGACAATGGTCAAAAATGGTGAGCACGAGGGCAAAGCGAAGTAAGCTAGTAAGTGTAATCAAAGCATATGGTCTCAAGGATATAGTGCCTTTGGTGGAGGCTCAAATCAAAGGACAACGGATTCCAAAAACTTACATTGACAGTGGAGCAGAGGTTTGTGTCATGACAGAAAAGCTAATGCATCAATTGGGTTTAGAGGTAATGGAATCATCAAACTTTAGGGCAAAAATGGCCAATAATGTCTCTGTCACTTGTGTGGGTGTAGTGAAAGCTTTGAGAGTTTCTGTTTTTGGAATCACTACAGAGGTTGATGCTTATGTGATGCCAGTAAAGGGAGAAGGATACCCCCTTATTTTAGGACGACCTTGGCTTATGGGTATAGGAGCTAGGCAAGATTGGGCAACAGGAGACTTGGAGTTGAGGCCTCGCATGGGTGGCCATAGTCGGAAGGTGGTTTATAACCTAAAGAATGGGCGACAAGAGAACCTTGAACTAGAGACGTCAGCTGATGAGTGGAGCTCAAGTGGATGCTCCTCATCCATGGACGAGGAGGAGAGTTCAAGTGAAGAGAGTGATAGCACTCTCGAAGTCATGGGCGTCACCATAAAGGAAACTACCTCATCAGAAGACAACCCAAGGATCCAAATGGAGAATGTGTGGGATGCCAGCCTAGAGGAGATGTTATCCAAGGATATAAAGGAAGAAGAAAAGGAGGGTTATGTAAATGTTCTCAAGAAGCATGCATCATTGTTTATTTCTGATTACACTCACATTACAGGTGTCACGGCAGTGAAGCATCATATCCATCTAAAAGAAGGGAGCAAGCCAGTAGTACAAAAACTAAGAAGATTAGGAGTTGTGCAACAAAATGCACTGTTGTCTGAGGTGAAGAGACTCTTAGAAGCAGGATTCATATACCCAGTAGAAGATTCAGAATGGGTCTCCCCAGTAGTGGTGAGGCCAAAGAAGAATGGTAAATGGCGAGTGTGCGTGGATTACAAGCCACTAAATGCTGCAACAAAGAGGGACCACTTCCCTCTCCCATTTCAAGATGAGATTCTAAATGAAGTAGCAGGCCATGAGAGATACACAGTGTGTGATGGCTACTCTGGCTACTTTCAAATGCGCATTGCAGAGGAGGACCAGAAGAAGACTACTTTCATCACACCATGGGGATGTTTTGCATTTCGAGTCATGCCTTTTGGTCTCACCAACGCTCCAGCCACCTTTCAACGATTCATGAACATGGTCTTCCAACCTTACTTTGGTAAGTCCATAAGGGTTTTCATAGATGAATTTTGTATTTACAGCTCCAAAAGTATGCATCTCGGCAAGATTGATGAAGGATTTACTCGTTTAGCTAAGCTGGGTGGACAACTAAACAAGGACAAATGTCACATTGGGGAAAGCAAGGTTACACTATTAGGGCATGTAGTGTCCATTGATGGAATCGAGGTAGATCCTGAAAAGATAGAAACATTGCTAAATCTACCTTCCCCAACTTCCATCAAACAATTAATCTCCTTCTTGCAAAAGCTAAGATATTTGAGTAGATTCATACACTTACTCTCCCAAGTGATATTTCCTCTACAACAGCTGACTCGTCAAGAGACGCTTGTTTGGAGTGAAGAAAGTGAAGGGCATTTTAGAGAGATTAAAAAAATGTTAGGGTCACTCCCTGTAATCCTCCAACCTTGTTGGGAAGAAACATTCTTTGTAAACCCTAGTGTGGGAGAAGAGGCCATTGGTGCTGCCCTCCTACAAAAAGATCCAAAAACCTCCTTTATGAGGCCTGTGTATTTTGCTAGCCGCCTCATGGAAAACACAGAGAAGGCCTACACCCTAATGGAACAGCTAGTGTTAGCTCTCATGTTTGCGGTAACCAAATTTCGGCCATACTTGCTGCCGAAGAGGTTTGTAATTATCACTGTGGAGGATATGTTTCCCTATGCACTACAACATATGGAAATCTCTGACAAAATAGCAAAGTGGGTGGTGCGACTTCAAGAGTTTGATTATACAATACAGGTTGAAAGAACAACTCAAGCATGCTTAGCCGACATTTTAACAAACAAGTGCTATGAAAAAGTTTGCCATTTGAAGAGAAAGGAACTTCCACCACCTCCAGCTCTAGAGGCTTTGGTCAATGCTTATAGCCTCTACTTTGATGGAGCATACAAGAGAACCAAGGATAAGGCAGCTGCAGGCATCGTGGTCTTATCCCCATTGGGAGAGAGGATCCATGGTGAAGGGATCACTCTAGAAGATGTCCACTCCAACAATGAAGCAGAATATCATGCTCTAATTCATGGCCTTTGCTGGTGCCTCGATAATTCAATTAAGAGATTAAACGCTTTTGGTGACTCCATGCTTTTGGTAAGGCAAATGCAAGGTACATGGGCTTGCAAAAATGCCCGTCTCTCTACTAAAATGAGAGAAGCAAAAGCTCTTATGAGGAGATTTAGGGAGGCACAAGTACATCATGTACCAAGAGACCAGAACAAGGATGCAGACCACCTAGCATCATCAAAGTTAAATGAGTCAATAGTGGGAGCAGTGGCCATCAAACTTCCACTTCAGCAAGGCAAGGAGGACTTGGAAGATATTATGCACATTCTGGAGCAAGGAGAGGCTCCTAAACACTTGAATGCAGGGGAAAGGTGATGGTTAGCTAGGAAGGCTACCAGGTATCGCATTGTAAATGATGACTTGTATTGTCTTGGTAAGGATAGTGTGCTTAGGAGAGTTCCTTTGAAGAGTGAAATTGAAGAGATTTTAAAAGCTTGTCACGATGATATGTGTGGAGGACACTTTGCACACGACGTCACTAGTAGAAAGGTTCTACAAGCTGGGTTTACTTGGCCAAGTCTTCATCGTGATGTCAAATACTGGTGTCAAACATGTGATGAATGTCAGAAAGCAGGACCACGACGGCTCATAGCTGAAGCTCAGAACCCAATAAAGGTATATGGGCCCTTTGAGAAGTGGGGAATTGATGCCATAGGGCCTCTACCATGCACTCAGTCAGGTAAAGAGTACATCATCATGGGAGTAGACTACATGACTAGATGGGCTGAGGCTATGCCGACCAATAGAATTACTGCTAAGGATGTGAGTCAGTTCATCTTTGACCACATCTGTTGCCCGTTTGGCACCCCTCTTGAAATACTATCTGATAGGGGACCAGGGTTTAGAGCAGAGTTGGTAGGAGAACTCATGAAGAAGCTAAATATTCAGCATCAACACTCTACTCCTTACTACCCTCAGTGCAATGGTTTGGTGGAAAAGGTAAATGGAATCATTTGCAAAATTCTCACCAAACAGGTACATGCCAGGCGCCAAGATTGGGACAAACACCTGAATGGAGCTCTATGGGCCTATAGAACCTCCTTCAAAACCACATTAGGGTACACACCCTTTCATTTGGTTTATGGAAAGGAGGCGCTTTTGCCCATTGAAGTGAAGTTAACAAGTCTTCGAATATTGGGTAGCTAGGTAGGCTCTCAAAAGGAGAAAGTACATCAAAGGATCATGGATTTAGAGAGGCTGCAATTGGATCGTGAAGAAGCCATCAACCACTATTCTCAAGAAGCAGAGAAGCGCAGAAAAAAGTTCAACAAAAAGCTAGCATCCAAAGACATCAACAAGGGATCTCTGGTGCTTCGATATGACAATCGCTTCGACACTCGTAAGGATGGAAAGTTTCTTTTCCGATGGGAAGGCCCGCTCTTGGTCACCAAAAAGTTCAAAAATGGCTCTTACAGACTTCAAGACATTGATGGTAAAGTGCACAAGACCAGGACAAATGGATGGCGTCTAAAGCCTTATCACATCAGGATAAGGTCAGCTCAAGATCAAAGAAAGTAGGCTAGAGGCATAAATACCCCTAGCCAGGTTTGGGGGGGCTATGATCCGAGCCTATCACAAATTTTTGTTTATCATATTTTGTTGGTTTTCCTTGCTTCTAGAGGTTTACAATAAAAGAAAGAGTGAGAACAACCTCTTGGAAAAATTTTAAAAAAATGATTTTTTCTTGACTAGTTCACCGGAGGTGAAAGGTAGAGGGAGAACCTAGTGGTAAAGGGAAGGGAAAATATGTAAATGTGAAAAGAAAAGATATGATGTGGTTGTGGAGCCATGCACCCATGATTCAAGGGTCATGAGTGGCTCATATCATCATGGCTTTGGAGCCATATGATGATTCAAACAAATGGGACCCAAGTGGAAGACTTGGTAAAGGAAGAAACCAGGCACATGATTTTATTGAATTTTTAAAAAATACTTCCACTCCGATCCAAGAAAAGTTGTCTTCATCAAAGTTGTAACTGACGAGCTGAAGATTCTAGCCATATTTTTTTATAATTTTTGCATCTACGGTCTAGGAGATATGGCCAAAATGGTGGACGGCAGTTTTTTCAACTGTGGTGGAGACCACCCCCCTACCTTTACACACACACACCCTTCCTTTTCCACATTGAGACCTTTTTTTAAATCAGCCATTAGTCTTCTCACCCTCCTCTCCTTCCTCCTCTCTCTCAAGCTCAAAAACCCATCAAAGTTCCTCTTCTAATCACCTCTCAAGTCATGCTTAATCTTGTTGTAATTCATAAGTTCTCACTCAACCCCTTTCTATTATTACTAGATATGTATTGATTTTATGTAGATTCTTTACATTTTAAAATAAGGAAGCTCTTGGACTCAAGCTATGGAGGAAGGAGTGAAGACAACACAAGTGATGATGGAGCTAATTGGTCAACAAATCACTTGGAAGGAGCTTCTTCATTGGTTGAATGTCCCTAATCAAGCTTCATTTGTACAAATTACACTTGTATCTTAACCTCACTCCTAATCACTCTCTTTCCTATATAAAGAGGCCTTCCCCTTTGTAATTTCAAGCCTCCCTCAGCCCATTGAGCCTTTGTATCACTCACCATGAGTCCATAAGCTCATTCATTCACTCTATTCTTGCACATTCTAGAGTGCAAATTGTTTCATGCTAGTAACCTCTCCTCCTCTTACTTATGTTAATTAAGAGAAATGTTTTATATGCGTGTGAGAGTGCTTGATGTGATCTTGGCTAATCCTTGAGTGATTGTTTGGTAATCTATATGCTATTTTTGTTGGGAGTGTTTGAAGTCATCCATTCCTTGTACACACACCACGGTTAATGCTTCATTCATAGTGATCTCTCTCTCTCTCTCTCTCTCTCTCTCTCTCTCTCTCTCTCTCTCTCTCTCTGTGTGTCTTCGTGTAGCGGTCCTAGTTCACGCTTCCAAGACTAGGTGGTGCCCTCATCTCATTTCCCTTGTGGCGCAATGGAGTTTGTTTTGGTGTAGAGGCCGCCATTCCAAATTTCCTTCGTCAATGTGAATTCCATTCCACTTGCTGAGAAAGATATTCACTGCATCCTTATTGCGATCTCTGTCCTCTCCCTTAAAAGTCGGTGGTTTGGTGTTTTTCAACCACTCTCCCACCTCCTTTGTAGTGAGAGTGTGCAAAGAATTTGGAGATAGACCTTGTACATGATCAACAAGGGCCTTGCGCCTGAGTGGCAGTGTGCTTATGCATGTGTGTGTCAACATGTCCCTTGGCTTGCTGCTGCGTAAATTGTATCACTAACGTAGATAATTTAGTGACATTTTCATTTAAAGATGCAAAATTTTCTTCCAATACTGATATACGTGTCTAAAGTGCACAAAATTGTTGAATATCGAGCAATCCATAAGCGTCATCACCTCCTGTAGCATCGCGGGCACTCTCCGTGAGAGCATCCGACCGCGAGCCATCATGGGAAGGACCAGGCGTATGATGCTCAAAATCAAAATTCATGTTGATGTTTGAATCCATGGCAACACTGTGCAATGTATGAAAGAGAAAGAAGAATACCTTGATTCAAAAATCAATCCTGTGGTCGTATTTTTCACCGTAGCCGGTAATTAGCCATGCTAATTACATTGTCCGTTGACTCTAGCTTCTTGTTGGACGGATACGCCATGACAGACATGAGCACAACGAGAACTCACCTAACAATATTTGTCAGCTAAGGACGAAGCTCGACCCGCAGACGCGTGGAAGCAAGCATAGGGTGTCAATCTACACTCGACAGACTCTCGACTAATTCCTACAAAGGTCTCTACCCAATGTCTAAGCTACAGACTTCAGGAGCGCATAAGAAGAGATTTCCTACAACGCTTCCAAGAGCCAAATACCCATTAAACGGTCTTGAAACTCCACAAAACTTGAAGGAGACCCTACTAACACGAATGGGTCGCTCTCCCTAAGGTCCATGAACCAAAATCTCAACCCAAAACACCCGGTGCAAAATCACGTAGGATGTCTGGCCAAAATTTGGAGGTCATCGTTTTCGAAAACTAAAGTGCCTAATGTGTAGCTCTACTCAATGCAAACGCGTGGATATGCTGAAATGCGAAACGGATAATGTATGCTCACCGAATCACAAGATGAAGCTCATAGATGGAGCTCGCAAAATCGGACCGTACACGCACAATGTAGATATTGGCGTGTATCTCTCATCGGGGGAAACACGCTGCACTTCTCCTCACTCGATTCCGACCACCGGTGCGCGCGGAGCGTCAAGATGAAGCTCTCACTCTCTCTCGTACATAGTACGCTCACTCACAGACTTTACTTTTTTAAAATGACAAAAGGTTTTTCATTAAGGTCAAAAAGTGGTATAAATACCTTACAATCTCAAACCCTAACGTTCCAATTTAACCATCTACTCAATCTAAATGTCAAAACTGGGATACAATCTGGAAACTTCTGTAAGCCCCAATATTTACAAAGGTGAAATGTCGGGTCTTCTCAATGAATAATTACAAAAAAAAAAAAATCTGTCGAGCAGTCATTTTCCATAGGGTGTGTCCAGCTTCTAACACTCCCCCCCTCCTTGTTCATGTCATCCCCGACATGGTTGTTGAGCTGCTTCTTCATTGTAGGCTTTCTCTCATCTTGAGTAGTGACTTATATCTTGCATGTTGAGCTAGTAGAGTTGGGCCAAATATATCTGTGCTGATTGTAAGGAAGCCAGTGTAGAAGGCTTCTTAAAAGGCCTGAAGGTGATAGGATGGCAAAAACATGATCCTTTGATACAATTCATGTATCACCTTGTGGGATGGCTGATCAGACAGATCGTATGCACATCTGTATGTATCTTGAAAGAAGAAGATACTGTCTGTCTCCTGGCCTGGTTTGAATGTCTCGAAGACTGCCAAAAGTGTTTTGCAAATTTTCCTCATCATAATGCAAGATAGGTCAGGCGATCCGGTGAACAATTTGATGGCGTCCGTCAGGGTTTTCACCATGTATTGCTCACTTATTCTCTCACTTTCCTTCGAGCCTGGAAGCTTCGGGTAATTTAGCCAAGTAGGTTGGCTTCTTTGCAATAGCTCATGGGCCTTCCACGTCCGCATCCTTGGTAGAGGGCAGTTAGGTTATCTCTAATGACTTTAGGTGCCTCTACCAGATGGATTAGATATTGTGGATACTTTGTCAGCCATGCCTTTCTCCACTTGGGTTGAGAGTCGACTATCAACTTGACCCCTTTAGGCTTGGAGATGTCTGCCTTGTACAGTGGCACAGTTGGCTCCTCCCTGATTCACTTGTTGATTGTGGCAGCTTCATATTTCAGTAGAGGATATGGGAGAGAGGGATGTAGCCATTTATGCCGGAGGTTGTTGGCATCTATCTTCTGAATATTCATTGATTTAAAGACCCTCTGCTCCCATTCCAAAGCTTCTCTGGCTATGTCTTTGACTGCTGCTTCTATTGCCTTTTGCAGCTTCTCTTCTTCTTCTTGGGTCAGATCTTGTGGCTCTTGTGAGGGTCCTACAAGGATTTCCTGTTGCATGGTGGTGTCCATTGGATCTACCACATTCTCTATGTCTATTCCCTCCATGGCTGCTGGCCCGATGCTAAACTGATCTTCTGTTTGCTGCTGGCCTCTCATCTCTTCTATTTTCTTCTGAAATGTCTTCTTTTCTGCTTCAGCTTATTCTCCCATATTCACAAGGAGGTCGTTTAGATCTGCGTTTATCTTTTCCGCCTCCTCGAGCTTTCTCTTGATGGCTTCTAGCTCATTCTTCATGGCTGTGTTTTCTTCTTCCATGTGGTTTTGCATAACCATTGAGCCCTCAGCCAACATCAGTCTTTGCCGCTTCTCCAGGGTTAACTCCTTTTGGAGCTCCTTCATTTGTTCTTCATAAAGCTCTGTCTCTGAAGTGGTGTGAGTCAAGCTAGCAACTCTGACTCTGGCAGGAGATGCCCGTAGCCATTGGCTCCTTCATTTGTTCTTCATAAAGCTCGTTTTCTGAAGTGGTGTGAGTCAAGCTAGCAACTCTGACTCTGGCAGGAGATGCCCGTAGCCATTGGATGGTTTGATCTTTGACTTTCATCTGGTCTTTAAGCTCTATTACCTCATCCTGGCTTGCGTCATTCTCTAGCTCTACCTTTTCCTTGGCATTTCTAAGTGTTTCCACTTCCTTGGATTCTTCAACAAGTTGTAGGGTTAGGTTGTCCCTTTCCCTCTCTGCATCTGTCAATGTCTTGCTGATTTTTTTGTATTCTTCTTCAGCTCCTTGCACTCTTTGAGCTGCTGCCTGATTTTCTCGTTCCATCTCCTGGCATCTTTGCAATGCCATGGCCAGACTGGCTTGTAGCTCTGCTTGTTTCTCTATCTGCTCTTGGCTCTATCTTTGTAGTGTGTCTACTTCGGATTTGATAAAAACTTCATTGGCTTTGAGATTGTCAATCTCCCTTTCTGTGGCCAATGATTTTGCTCTGAGCCCGGTTAGCTTGTGCATCACCACGTCGCAGTCATTGGTGGGTGGCTGTAGGTCCACTTTATCAGTGGCCATCTCTTTCAGTTCCACTAACCGCAGGCTCTGCTTCTGTTCCTTGGGCCTTGTGCTTGCCAAGTCAAATGCTACTGTAGCTGCCTCTTCTATTGAATATCCCGAGATCAAGAAATGTATTAAACCTTATTTCCTCTGGCTCTGGCTGCTCATCTTTGGGCTTTGTTTCTTCTTTCTGCTCTTCCCCTTTGATCTCTTCCTGCTTTGATTCTTCTTGTTTATCAGATGTGTCTAGCTTCTCCTTTTGTTGGGTTTGTGGAGGGCTACCAGGAGGTGGTGATGGCGGTGGGCTGGACTCCGGGCTTGATGGTGGAGTTGGTGGCTTCTTCTTAAAGTCCCTTGTCTAACTTTGTCTTCCTCTCTCTCTCTCTCTTGGCCTTCCTGCTCCTCTAGCAGTTGCCTTCGTACTTCATCCATTTCTACTTATGTGAAAGGAACATTTGGAATATTTTCTGTTGTAGTATCCAAAATCTCAAAGTTCTTAATGTAATCTTCAAATCTGTCTCTATGCACCCTTCCGGATGATCCCGACATGGCCTCTAGTGATGGCTTCCATAGCTCGCTCAAATCTCCCTTGAGGGCTCTTTCGGCTCTGAAGCTTTCCATTAGCCGCTCTAGCCGTGCCGCTTTCTGTGATTTGTTCTCTTTTATCGGCACTTGTACAGTTTCTTTCTTTCCTTTCTTCAACTCGGCTGCTCCTCTTGCACGGTCTCTAAATGGCACTTCAAACATGTTGCTACCCTGGGTACTTTGGGCGGTTCATCCTCTTTATCTTCCTTGAGCCTTAGCCAGTCATTCTGTGATGGAGGGTCATCCCATCTTCCCTTGGCGTGCAATGCCCCATAAACCACTTCCGTTATCAGTTCACCTGGTACAATGTAGGTGGGATTCTTGTTGCCCATCTTCACCAGATTGTCATGGATATAGGCAGCATAGTTGATCACCTTCGGCTTGCTCTTCTGCATTGCCCAGATGAAGGTGGTGGCAATGGCTTTAGGCAGCATTCTGTACTTCTACGGCCTCTTTGTGAACATATGGAAGTACTGGTTATAAAGATGGCTCATGACCGCCACTTTAGGGTTTGCTATATCTTCAAAGGTGTAGTTGCTCTTCTTTTCAGAGTATACCTTGACTTCATCTCTTCTTTTGGTTACACTATCCCCTTTGTTGGAGAGGTCTAGTGCGGTTTCCACTACTCTCTCTGTGATTACAATCATAGTGTTCGGCTTGCCCTATAGATCAGTGGCTCTGGCCGCTCCATCTTCTTTGATTTTAGTTACAAATTCCCACACTCTTTTGATGCCCGGGGGATTCACCATGGAAAACTTACCGCACCACGTAAGTGCAGGGGAGGGGGGTTTTTTTACAAGTTACATAAGCGTATAAGTTACGGGCAGGCCCCCAATAATTTCTCTCCCAACCTTAAAAATAAGGGAGGAGGGTATCATATTTAGGGGGGGGGGGGGGGGGGGAGAGAGAGAGAGAGAGAGAGAGAGAGAGAGAGAGAGATAAGTGAGAAAAGGGGAAAATAATAAGAAGTCTTTGTGTTTCAAAATTATGGCTTCCCAAAAGAGTGCCCTCGAACTTGTGAGTCAATAGCTACAAAGATACATGCAAGAACTAACATTGCTTTGTATCAATTTCTTGTTTTGAGATTATAGTTTATTTATTGAGGGATGAAAGCTATAAAGAGTTTGTACAGATGGAAATTTACACGGAGAACCTAACAAAACTTTATAACCATGTTTTTTGAGTAATTTAGATGGGTCAAAATTGAACGAGTATCTAGAGTGCAGGCTGAACGAGCACATATTTTGAAAGTCAAACTAAAACACATTGAGCTCAGTTAGATCATGTGAAACCTAAATTTTATATGTAAGATAGGGGTATGATAGTTTTCTACATTGATTGTCGTATAAGCGTAGAAAGGGGGGTCATATTCCCTTAATATGAGTCGTATATAGGAGTTTTATCAAAGTTGTCCGCTCGCAGGTGGCGTCTTGTTTTGTATATAGAGTGAATCCCCCGGGTTTTGATGTCAATTCTTGCCGGCACAACTTCAAAATAGTTATGGAGATCTATCTTCTCCAGTTACTCTGCCATCTTGCTTCTGACAAACTCATTGAGCTCCTGAGGTAGCATGGGTAGCTCTATTGCATTTCCTTCAGTATCTTTGAACACGCCTTGGTAGATCTTCAAGTCATTGGATTCTAGCAAATCCTCCTAAATCCACGTGCTGGTTGGCTTTAGAGTTCCTTCTGGGAAGACAAAGGGATCTACTTCTTCCAAGTAATCTTTTATGGTCATCCTCTTCTTCTTTGCCGGTGATTTTGCGGCTGCCATAGATCCTGTTGCACTTAGTAGTCCGAAGTTAGCGTTTTTTCCATATCAGCTCAGAAACTGAGTTTTAACTATCCAAATGACTTGAAAATTGAAAATAAAACTTAAAAGGAACTTGGGAAACCCTACATGTGCGCACAGTATCCTTCTATACAAAATTTATCATTTAGACATCCTACTCGTAGGATGTCTATTTCTTTAGTTTTTTGTGAAACTTGGCATGCTGGTGGTCCTTGACCTGTTGAACGTGGCTATGTGATTGGAATTGGGTTTGGGCATCAAAAAGTGAATTTCTGGGCAAATTCAGGCTTTAGGCTCAGAAATTGGTAGGATTCCCCCGACAGGTGGCAAATGATATTCAAATGGGTTGAATTTTGATATATGAGCTTCTTGCACCATGGTAATGGCTTCCATGATGTCATTTCTTGCAAAGAAGCTCAAATTTGAGCTGGAGACATCATACGTGTATGATGTCTTTTTCATCAAAATTGCTTGAGATTTGTTCTGTGGGTAGCTCTTAGCATGTGGAACATGGCCCTGCTCTTGGATTTTGATTTGGACAAGAATTAGTGTTGGTAAGACCCTGTGTAGTGTTTTTGGGCTCAAAAAGTGTATCTTGGAGGTGTTGGGGGCCAAAAGTGATGGGAATGGCTTGAAACTTGATATATGAGCTCTTGAAGGTGATATGAAGAGATCTGGAATTGAAAAACACCATCTGTGGGCCAAAAATGTCATTTAGACATCCTACGCGTAGGATGTCTATTGCATCATTTTTTACATGTGACCACACAGATAGCTTGGCAATGTGCTCATGAATGTATTGTGCAAGTTTCATGTGATTTGGACAAGTTTTGGTAAGTTCTATGCCCCATTATTGCCTCTATGCCCTAACTTTGCGGTTTTTGGTACATATGAGGTCAATTTTTGTCCAAATGTGATGAAACTTGGTGGCTAGTATGTAAAGGCCTTTTAGAAACTTTATGTGATGAGAGATGCTTGGGTTGGTGCCCAGAATTGGCCTTGAGACATCCTACGTGTATGATGTCTCCTGATGAAATTTTCATGATGACTGCTACTGGTGCCTGCCCTTAGTCCCCCTTAGTCCCTTTTAAGCCCAATTTCAACAAAAAAGTCAAACAGATAGAAAGAAACTCCCTGTGTGTATTTCAGAGCCTCCGAGCCGTTTTCTAACTTTTGGATTGATTTTCGGCGATGAAATTTCTTGATGTTGGTCTCCATAGCTCCCTGATCCCATGAGGATCCTTACCGTATGGTTTTTGTCGACTTTGGCTGACTTTGGCTTTACCGGAGCTCCGTTTGGCAATTTGTCGCTCTAGAAGCACCCGTGGTTTCATTTACGTGTCTTCGATGACTTGTGGTGGTCTACCACCAGAGGACTTGGTTGTTGATGGTTTAGGAAAGCCGCTCGTGAAGTATGATGGCAAACGGACATGCGGTTTTGCCGCGAGAGCTATTTGACGCTTTGTGTGTCTGATGCCGTTTCCGAAGTTTAGTGCCACTTCGGGTCACCGTATGGTTATGTGGGATATATAGACTTGTCGAGCATGGCGAGATGCTCCTACCCATGAGTTTTGGTAGCATTTGGGCGCCTTTCCGTCGATTTCCCATTTGGTGGCCTCTTGCGGGGCTCTAGGAATTAGGGTTTTTCTCAATGGTTTTCTACTGCCTTTGGTCATCCAAAAGTGGTCTCCTATGCTAGGGTAAGCTACCGATGAAGTGTCATTGCTTTTGGGTTAGCCGTGAGGTGGTCTCTTCCACTTGTAGGTCTCTACTGCTCGTTTTCTGTGAGAACCCTACGCTAGTTTTCGCGACAAAACGACAAACATGCGCGAAAATCTCAAGGTGGTGAGCCTACCTCTCATGTCTAGAGCCTATCGGGTAGTCGTGCGCGTCGTAGAAGCTGCTGGAAGTCCCGTTCGCTCTAGGTGGCAGAAGCTCTCTCTCAAAAGTCAATAGTGGAAATGAGCTTTAAATGAAGTGAAATTTTCTTATAATGGGGGTCCCCGAACCGCTTTCCGTGAAATTTGACATGTGCTCTCAACTTATTGCGAGATGTGGTTTAGGATCCAAAATTTCTTGATTTGGACTCCATTTGCCCCGTTTACGAGAAATTTGTCGTTTCGGTCAAAATCTGGTAAAAACACGCTTTCCGCTCCCCTCTCATAATTGTACCCCCACTGTACCATAGGTTGTTCTATAGTCACTCATCATCCCCATAACGTTTGTTTTTCATTACGACCATTTTTCACCTGCTTTTTGTATGTTTGAAGTTTTTCTGCCAAAAATTAGTAAAATTAAAAGGAAAATAGAAAATTAAACCCAAAAAATCCCCAAAAATCATAATAAATCAAAAACATCACCGTAAAACACTATATACACTCACATGCAATTTTTATGGCCGGATTTCTTCGTTTTACCAATATTTTACCCGAACAATGGCTATTTTTACTTATATACACACACCTAGGGGCTTGATTTGGTGTTTGGCCCCATATACTTGTCTATTCATGCTGTATAAGGGCATATGTACTTGGGTTAGTCCAAAAATTTTCACAATCAAACAACAAGCCTTAAAAATAGTCGAAAAAACATGCCCTATATCTATATATTTTTTGGCTCTGTTTTCCATTCGGTCCGCATTTGAGAATGCCTCCCCCCCTCCTGGTCGGAGTCCTCCCAGACGACAAGGTATTGCCTCGGTGTATGTGCCATGCATGGGTTGAAAACTCGTGCTAATGCTTGGTCGTGTAATGTGGCCCTATATAATGCGTACTCGGTCAATGCATGGAAAAATTAATGTTGTGCAAGAGAAGGGTATAAGCAATAAGCTTATTGGCATTCGTCGTCGAGGTTTCCTGTTTGTTGTTGAGTTGGTCAGCAGAGTTTCTTTGCAAGTAACAATTGTAACTTTACCGATCTTTGTTTGATCGTCTTTCTTGCAAAAATCGCTTGGTTTGCCACTATTGTTGATATGGTCGTAGTCATCTCCATGGAGAGAATTTTCATGGCGGAATTGGCCATAGACCTTGTCTCTTTTGCTTTCCATTTGTAGCTTTGCTTCGGAGGTTTTTGTAGGTTTCTTGCTACTTCCTCAGTACTTAGTGTTTTGCTGCTGATTGGCACCCACATAAATCGGTTTGCCGGTTTCATATGTTGTGTGTCTCTGCCTTCCGTTATTGCTTGTACTGAAGGGAGTTTCTTTTGTTTTGGTTTCAGGATCCAAATGCGAGTCGCATTTAAGTTGTTGCTGAGCATTTTTTTTGGGATCTATATCTGTTTTGTTCTTTGGTTTTTGGTTGAACTATCTGCTTCTGTTGAGTTCTTTTGTTGTATTGATGTTTGTCTGCCATGTCATTTCTATCCTTCCGCACCCATACTTGTTTGTCACGTGTTGCTAACCTTGATCTTGACACTGCCGTCTGTTTTGTTGGATGTTTGTAGTGAACATGGTTGGCAGTTCCTTGTTTGTTCTCCATGTTGTTATTTAGTGGCACCCTTCCTTTTGGCTCTTTATCCACAGTGATTGCATTGCTGCCAGTTGATTCTTCCTGGGTTGCTGAGCAAAGGTTACCACCTGTTGTTCTTGTGCATGCTGAATTTTGACTGCATCCGCATTCCAATCTATCTGCACATTATACTCTTTTTGCTAAGGTTGTCCCAAGAACATGGGGTGTTGTGTTCTTTCATCCTCAACCACATAGAACTTGTGTGGGTAAATATTTTGATGTACTTGTACATGTAATAAAATCGAGCCCACTGTTTTTAGCAAATGTGATGTAATACTTTCTAGTACTTGTGGAGTAGGATATAGTTGACCTTTGAGCTTGATCTATTTGTATAATCTATAAGAGATCAAATTTTCTTGAGCTCCAGAATCAAGCAATGCCGTCGATTCAACTTGATTGCTACCCACTTTGACTACAATTATTGGCTCCACTGTGTCTTCATCAAAATCCGTAAATCGAATGGCATTTATTCGCAATGGTGATCCACATTGTTGTTGTTGTCGTAGAAGCCGTCTTTTTGCAATGCGTTCTTTTGCTTCTCCTTGAGCTTCTTCTCGTACTCTTTGGTTTTTCTTCATTCGTTGTTTTTCTTGATGGATTTGTTGAAGCATATCTTGTGCTAGTGGTAAATGATGTTTCTTTAATCGACACCCACTGATCCAGTGTGGCATTTCTTCACCTGCTAATGTAGCAAGCTTGACAGCTCCACTTTGTGATAGGTCACTAATCACAAAGGGTCCCATCCCTCTCTTTTTAAGTTTCTTGGCATGTTGCTTCAAGGTATAAAGAAGTACATAATCACCTGTTTTGAACTCCTTCGTGCGCACATGCTTGTCAAAAAACTCTTTTTGTCTTCTCTTTTTAGCATAGATCGAAGCTACAGCTCGTAAGCGAAGTTCATCTAGCTTTTCAAGATCATCTATTCTTGAAGAGAGCTCATGCCCTATCCATTCTAAGCGTTTTGATACTCGTAGAGTTGGAATTAAGCTACCTTGTATGCCCATAGTGTTGAGTGTAGCTGCTGATCCCAGACCGTTCTTGACTCTGATACAATTTTAGTGAGAACCGTGCATAGTGTTTTATTTGTGGCCTCATCTTGTCCATTTGTATGACCATGAATTCCTCTATCAGATCTTCAATGAATTCATTAAGAAAATGTGTTCCTCGATCACTGACAATTTCTTTTGGTAAAACGTATCGTACAAAGACATTCTCATATAGAAATTGTGCAGTGGTTCATGCATCTGCTTTTTGTGTTTCCTTCGCTTCCGCCCATTTTGTGAGATAGTCCGTAACCACAATGATATATTGGGTATGGGTGCGATATGCAGGGGGTGAAATAGGCCCCACAAAATCAATGCCCCATTTTGCAAATGCCCTTGCTCCCATCATTGGCCATAGTGGCATCTCATCTGTCTTTATCGGCACCTTGGTGGGCTGACATGCGTCACAACGCTTTACAAATTCTACAACATCCATATGCAATGTAGGCCACCATATTCCTGCAGTTAAGACAATTTTTGCCATCTTATCGCCTGAAAAATGGCCTCCACTTATGCCTCCATGTACGTGTTCTAGAATCAGTAGGTATTCACTTTCACTTGCACAGATTCTAAGTTGATTGTTCTTTCCTCGCTTATAGAGTTGGTTCCCAATTAACTGAAAGTCACGAGCCTCCAGCTCTATAGCTTTTTTCCGTGCTCTTGTTATGTTTTCAGAAAACATCCTTGTTGTTAGGAAATCAATGATATATTGACTCCATGCAGGTGCAATGTTTACCTGAAACAATGTCGCGTGATCCATTGGGCGTTTGGCACTACATATAGTACAATTGTTAACATAAGCATGTGTGTCAGCATACATAGTTGGCCAATAAACCCCCAATTGTTTCAGTATCTAATGTGTTTTTATTGTTGAACAATGAAATGCACAATCCTGGACGTGTGCTTCTTCAAGATAACACTCGAATTCCTCCAAATTTATACATAATCGTAGAATCTGGTCCGATCCTAGATGATATAGTTTTCCTACAATCAACTGGAAGTTTTTTGTTTGTCAAATTGTTTCTTGTTTGGATTTGTCTTCCTGGTTATCAAATACATCCAAAGGAAAGAATTCTAACAATTTTTTGAGACCATTTGGGTATCATTCCAATATTGAAGAGATACACGTAAGGTACGTCATCATCTACTCCTTCAAGAGCTTCCCCGTTTGGCAGTCTTGAAAGATGATCCGCCCGTAGATGCGTTTTACCCTTTTTGACCACCACTGTGAAATCAAACTCTAGTAAGATAATAAATCAACGTACAACTCTCCCAGTATTGCATGGTTTATTTACCAGATACAAAAGAGCTTAATGATCTATGAAGAACACAAATTTGTTTGCGAGCAAATAATGCCGAAATGCCGAAATTTCTTTACCGCATAAATCATTCCTAACCCCACTCTTTCGATGGTTGTGTAGTTCTTTTCTGCACTATTTAATTGTCATCTTGCATAACAAACTGGGAAATCCATTGTTCCGTCTCCAGGTCTGTCTCCAGGTTGAGCCAGAATACTCCCTATGGCATATGCAGAAGCATCAATGTGTACATGGAATATCTTTTCCCAATTTGGTGCCCTAAGTACCGGTGCTGAGACAAGGTTTTCCTTTAGCTTTTGGAATGAAGTTTCACATTCCTCAGTCCAGTCAAAATTGACTAACAAACGATACAGAGGTTGTGCGATGACTGCATACATGTATATGAATCTTCGATAATATCTGCAGTGTCCCATGAAGGATTACACTTGTTTTGTGCTAGTAGGCCTTGGCAGGTCTACTATGACTTTGATTTTGTCTAGGTCAGTGGTTATGCCTTTTCTTGAGACAATGTGTCCTAAGATGCGGCCTTGCCTAACCATAAAAATGCACTTTTTCGGGTTAAGACAGGTTCGATATGTTCTGCACTTCTCAAATACCTTTTGTAAATGGTCAATATGTTCTTCTCATAAAAGAGAGTGTACACAAAGATCATCCATATATATTTCTAAAAATATTCTCGGGTATTCTTTGAACGCATGCGTCATTAACCTTTGAAAGGTAGCTGGGGCATTAGTTAAGCCGAAAGGCATAACTTGATATGCATATATTCCCCATTCTGTGGCAAACGCTGTTTTGTGTTGATCCTATATTGCAATTGCCAGTCTGTTATACCCTGAAAACCCATCTAGAAAGGAATAAGCCCGTTTCCCAGCCACCCTCTCAAGTACATGTTATGTGATCGGCAAGGGATAATTATCCCTTATGGTGGTTGCATTTACATTTTTGAGGTTCACACACACTCGCAGCTTTCCATTATTTTTGGGGACTACCACAATGGGTGACACCCAATCTGTATGTTTGACTTCATAGATGAATTTAACATTCATCAGCTTATCAATCTCCTCTTTGATTCGTTTAGCAAATGTGTCATTATATGCATAAGGATGTTGTTTGCTAGGTTTGGCATCTAATTTCAACGGAGTTGTATGTTGGCATATCAATGGATCAACTCCTTTGAGGTCTTTGTAGGACCATGCAAACACATCTTTTATACTTCTTGAGAAGTTGTGTTAGCCGTTTTTCTTCTTTAGGCTCTAAATCAGTTGCGATATAGACCGGCTGAGGCTTTTCACCTGGTTCAGCGAGGTCTATCAGTTTTGTATTCTCCGGCCCATTGTAAGACTCGTGGTTTATTCTTTTCCTGACTGGTGGTGTGATTATGATTTTCCTGTCTTGGATGATGAATTTTCGATAGTGTGATGGTATATTCATGTTTCCTTTTTTTGACTCCTCTTTACCATCACTTTCTTCCTCAGTAGTCCATACCTCTCGTAAAGATCGTTTTAGTTCTTGGTATTTCTTTTGGTCCACTCTGGGTCTTTTGTTGTGTCTTGTTTTGATTTTTGTGATTTTGTTTCTGTTTTAGCTTTCCATACTTGTTTTATTTTCTCTTGTGTTCTTTCCCTTCGAACTTTCGAGAATCTTCCTGATATTTGGTCTTTTACACAATCCTCTGCTTTGACTAGCATTAGATAGTGAGTTTTATCTTTTATCATGGGCATCAAGTTCTCTCTCATTTTGTTTTCTTCTCGTTTTCTCCTATAGCGTTCCTGGCGTCTAGGGTGCTGATTGGAAAAATCATAGAACTTGATATTCTCTGTTTTCTCCCCATGCTTGCTTGAGCTATCCGAACACTCATTATCTGCATCGTTATTTACCCCCAGATGCTCAAAGGAGTTATAAAACTCTTCTTGTTCTGGTGGTTCTACAATCTCATCTCCTCCTGGTATAATGCCTACCATGTAATAGGGTAGCACATCATATCCATCCTTATCGCAAAATTTTGTCGTTGGGCTATCTGTAATGGTACAGACATCCAATGTTGCTAGTATGTGTTCCCATTCCAAAGGTTCCAAGGCATCTTCGGGAAAAGGTTCCGGAATATAATCCTTGTCCTCAGTCGCTCTTTTTAGAACACATTCCTCTCTTTTTAAGCTCCCACAATGTGAAGCTCCGCACATCTACAGCTCTTTTTGTTGCCCTAACCATGCTGGGAGCTATGACCCTTCCAATGTAGTTGAATCAAACTCTTCCACTGGTGTCTGGTTCACGTCTTTGTAACTATGGTCTTTCAAGTGAATTTTGGTTGTAGTCTCTCCATGTCTGAGGTATACATGGTCATAGCCCGAATCTTGGACCATCTTTAATTGTCGCATGAATGGTCTTCCCAAGATGATCTCGTAATTGTTCTTTTTGTTGAAATCGACTATTGCAAATGTATGCTCATACTCGATTCCGCACGAGGTGACAATTACTTTTTCTAAGAGTCCTAGAGGCTTTTCCATGAACCCATCTGCCAATTGCAATTTCATTCTCGTAGCTCTCAAAGCCGGTTTTCCCCATATTTTCCATATTTCTTTGGTGGCAATAGCGACTCCTGCTCCACTGTCTAGAATAGCTTTGGAAACTACTCCTTGGAATTCTACTAGTATCGTGGTGTTTCCATCTTCTCCCTCACACTACTATCCAACCTTGTTTAAAGGTACTGGCCTTGTGTTTAGTTGAGGCCTGTCCAATTCTCTGATCCCTTCTTGAAGCATCGCAGGGTCGTGCCGTGGTGCGTGCATAGTGGGAACGCAAGCTAAGCCCTACAATATTATGGATTTTATGTGTATACCTTAAGTGTGCATAAGTATATGCATTTTCTATTTAGCATGCAAAAAGCTAGTCGAAGTCTGATGTGTCACTCTTGTTGGGAATGGGCTTCGAACCCGGGCTTCTTCGTGAACGTCTTCTTGGAGCCATGATGAAATGAGCCTATAAAACTTACCTCCTATGTACTAGGCATCCTAGGTGGCATATGACATGTATAGCATGGCCAAAAGTGGCCTTAGTCATAGTATACCCCATGAGGTGTCATTCTACACATAGTAGGTGCACTTTGGAGTGATTACGGACCTAGAAACATCCCTAAGAAAAGTGGTTATTTGTTTGTTTGATGTCATCCATGATGTATGCCAAGGTCTCTCTCAAGTTTTTATAAAGCTACTCTTGGAGGCTTATGGCGGCAAGGAGAAGATATTTGGAGAAGATATTTGGAGAAAAATCTAGAACCTATAGATAGATCTAGAAGAGCCTCTAGATATTTCTTGAAGAGAAAGATCTAGAAACTTTGAAGATAATTTCAAGATATTTTTGAAAAGGGAGACACTTGTCGCAAAAATCCCTTGGATATTTCTAAGCAAATATCTTCTTCAAGAGGCAACCTCACCTATAAAGAGAGCCTTTTGCTCCTCACTTGAGCATCAAGAAAACCATCAAGCAACCAAGCGCTCAAGAAATCCCTATAATCAAGCCACTCTATCAAGCCATCACCCAACCTCCTAGACATCTCCGTGAGGAAAACTCTCTCTCAATCTCAGCCCAACACATCTTGAGCTTTCTACTTCATGCCTCAAGCCTTCTATCTCCTCACTTGTAATACTCATATACTCTATGTAACCTTCTTTCATCAATAAAGACGCATTGTTGGTTGCTTGCAAACAGTGTTGGGGACTACTACGTATCATCTACTTCATCAAGTTGGCTACAATACCATAGGTCTTGAGGTGTGCTTCACTTATTTGGATTAAGCTTGTGTGGGTCTTTGTGTGTTGATTGTCTCTCTTATCTCTTTCCTCCATTGTTTGGACTGCTTTCTGAGCTTTCTTAGATGAATAACCCCGATGGTGTAACTTTTCAACCCTTTCATTTTGTGCAACATATTAGAATTAACGTTCATATTAGCCATAAAATCCACTTCCAATAGAGAATTGTGTTTCTCTTTGGGCCGAAAAGACTGCAAGAGATTCTTCTTTCTCTGCATCCTCTTACTTTGCCACTACTAGACTACTCTAATTCTTTCGATGTGCACATATTTATTCTTCTCTAGGGGTTGAGTCTTGCTTTCTGAATATTACTATGAACCAAGAAGACTTGTATACACGGCTCATTCCTATCGCTAGGCAAAATATCTACATCTTTGTAAGCACTGAGTTACAGTTTCAAAGAACTATTTGGAGCACAACGACTTGCTATTATAAATGCATTAGTGAACCCTTTCATCCTACCTTTGACTAGATACGATCAAAGCCTTGATTTTTTTATCTTTGTCTTGTTTTGAGGGTTTCACGTGTGCGTATGTGTGTGTCTGTGTGTAAGATCCCAATGGCTACACACAATGTATTTGCTACAAACACTAAGCTCACTTAAGTGAAAAGCTTCACAGTCTCCCCAAAAAACCTCACAGTTAGAGGCCTGGCGCCTTCCTGGCAAGACCGCCAACTCTTTGACACACTTTTTGGTGAACCCGGCGTGAAGTTTGTCAAGGTGAGTTAGTGGGGATCTGTCAGCCACTTCAACCATGGGTGATCATCATCCGCAGCAGTAAGGTATGCCTTTTGATCCCGCTACAATGCAAATGTTTCAAGAATTTTCCTTGTTTATGGAACAACAGCATGCTACAGAAAGAAGAGAAGTGTCAGCAACCAAAGCTATTCAAGCAGTGGTGCACAAAATGGATCAGTTTAATGGGAAAGATGTGACAAAGTATCTTCGTGGCTATGTAAAGGAGATGGAGTTGCATCGTGTGCCAGAAGATGAGATGCTCCAAAGCTTTGATCTTGTTGTGACTCCTCAGATTAGAGAGCATGTGAGAGGAATCAGGAATGAGCATGGAAGAAATTGGGAGGAGTTCAAGCTAGCGATGAAGGAGGAGTATTTCATGGAGGACTCTGAGAGAGTAACAAAGAGAACTTTCCTGGAGTGGGTAGCCAAGCCGAAGGAGGGGCTCTCTCCAACAGAGCTACTCAGGGAGTTTGAGCGACGATACGCTCAACTCACAAGGATAGAGAAGGCCACACTTGACTCAGAAAAGATAGAGCTCTTCTTACAAGCAATAGGAAAGGAGCTCCAGGAGCAATTGGAGCTACTTCTTGAGGACAAAGATGCTGAGCAGGGACTGAAGAAAGATTGGAATGAAGTTGAAGCTACTGTTTCATTACTTGTCAAGTGCCAAAGGAGACGGGATAAGATGGTTGTTGGTAGTGCACCATCTACCTCCACAACTTCTGAAAAGATGGTAAAGCCTTATTCCTTTATACTTCCAAAAGTTGATGACACTGTAATAGATGAGCTTATGAAAGGTATGAGGGATTTAAAAGTAAAACTCACAAAGCTTGAAGAGAAGGGGCAACCATTGGCACCATCCTCAAGGCAAAAACAACAACCTAAAGAAGGTTTTGTTCAAAGATGCATATGGTGTGACAACACAGAGCATGCTAGGAGAGAATGTGACAGCTTCAATGAAGCTTTGAGAAAAGATCTTGTCTTCTTCAAGGATGGGAAGATTCACTTAAGGGAGACAGGTTTACCCTTAAGGACTAACTTTGGGAAAGGAGGAATGCAGATTCTGGTAGAGGATATGGGCACTACCCATGCCATCTCTGCATCTGAGGCATCTACTTATACAACCAAGATTGAACCATTGAGGATTTTTGAAGAAAATGGTAAGATGTGGCCAAGTGCTATGGAGCTAGCAAGGAAAAGAAAGCTTACAAGAGAAGTCCTACATGAAGCAGGTCACTGTATTCGTCTAGAAACAGGATGGAATGACCCTGTGGACTCCTTGCCAGTGCATGCCTATATTGCAAAATGTCAAAACAACGAAGTTTTTGTGGAAGAAAAGCGCAGGCGAGAGAGTGGTGACGAAGGACCATAAAAAACAATCACTAGAAGAACCGATACAATACCTCCTTGAGCGCCTCCAACACAAGAAGCACCCCCACTTGAAGTGACTATGGAGGAAAGTACAACTGGGAGGGAAAAGGAGTCATCAAAAGGTAAGCCTAAAACTACAACTTATAAGTTACAGTCTGATATTGAGGCTGCACAGACTTAAAGAAAGTTCTAGAAGAAAGAATTTTGTATAGCAAAATAGAGTTTACCTTGGGAGAAGTCCTTTGCATAGCCAAGCGCGAGTTTCACGAGGAGATCATTGATATTATCAAGAGAAAGAGGCAAACTCTTGTTGACACCACTCGCCTGCAATCTGAAGGAGAAAGCTTAAAGACACAGGTAATACAGGTGGAAGACAGAGAGCATGATGAGGATGTCGTAGGGTGCTACCATTCTTCTGGAAGAACAAAGCAAGTACAATTTTCAAATGGAGATGATGAGTATGAAGCCATTCAAGGAATCATTGGGCAAGAGCTACGACAGAGACAATGGTCAAGGTGGGTGATCTTGAAGAGCCATTTGTTGCCTTAATTGACCATGGTTCAGAAATAAACATAATGTCAAAGAGCTTATTCAACAAGTGCAAATTACCAATGGACACAGATCATGGATGGATGGTTAAGGTAGCAAATAATTCATTAGGTGAGTTATATGCAGCTTGTCCAAGTGTGAAAGTAACTATTGGAGATGTAAAGGAAGAGCATAATTTCTTTGTACAGGACACATCTTCTTATGATCTCATCCTTGGACAACCCTACATTGTAGGGGTTAGAATGGAAACAAAGGTAATGGATGATGGTTCTTCTTATGCTAGGATAATAAGTAAAGATGGAAAACGTGCTGTTCAATTTCTCACTGTCTGTGTGAATCATGAAAGAAATCGTGACAGTCTCCGAGAGCGCCCATTACGCAGGTTGAGCAAAGAGTTTTATGACCATCGAGAGAGAATGGGTTTTGGCCAGGTACCATTGTAGAGCGGGATTACGATGGTACAAAAAGGGAAAGGTTCTCACATAAGGACAATTTCTGTACAGGTTTTACAGGTCTAACAAAATGGATACGTTTCTTTTCTAAAATGTGAGAACTTGAGTCGAGGTTCCCGCAAACATGTACATAGTCTACAAACGGAGTGGAAAGGGCATGGTCTGCTAGGTAACAATGAAAACATAACAGGTGTGTTTGAGGAGTTTTCTTTTGTGGAAACATTACAGGATCTACAGTCTATTGTGGATTATCCTTCACATGACCAAAATGAGATAGTGAAAGTGTGCTCACTTGAAATGTACAATGTGGTTGAGGCATTTCAAAAGGAACAGGAGGATAGAAAGCAAAAACATGAAGTAAAAGTGGACACTAAGTACAAGACTGTGGCAAAGAAGGTAAAACCAGTGGCACTTCCTTTGCCAAAGGACTACAAGGAAAAGCTAGAACAAGTTTCTTTGCAACCTAGTCTCAGAGATCCAAAAGGGATTGGACACAGGTTTACAAAGGAGTCTCTAAAGCAATTGAAGATTGGTAATGAGGACTCCTTGACACAGGTTGAAAGGGAATATTTTGAAGAGATGCTCTCTAAACATGGAAAAGCATTTGCATTTGAGACACATGAGATAGGATGTGTAGATCCTACCATTGTTGCTCCTATGGTGATCTTTACCATCCCTCATGTACCTTGGAACTTACGGCCGATACCAGTTCCAAAGTCTCACTTACCAAAACTAGTTGAGCTGCTAAATGAGAAGATCAAGATGGGTATTTTGGAGCCTTCATGTGCTCCATACTCAAACAGGTGGTTCACAGTACCAAAGAAGAATGGAGCTTTTCGCTTCATCGAAGATATGCATTCGGTCAACAAAGTCACAATAAGGAATATGGGTACAAGGCCAATTGTGGATGAGTTTACAGAAGCATTTGCAGGAAGGGCAATATATTCTATGGGAGATTTGTACTCAGGGTATGATTAGTTCCAAT
Source organism: Adiantum capillus-veneris (assembly GCF_014529385.1). Lineage (NCBI taxonomy): Eukaryota > Viridiplantae > Streptophyta > Polypodiopsida > Polypodiales > Pteridaceae > Adiantum > Adiantum capillus-veneris. Next base: position 70,759,478 of record NC_140957.1, read on the forward strand.
TAGCAATAGAAAGCAGGGATGTGACTACCATGAGGACACCTTTGGGTTTGGTGAGGATGTGTACCTTACCACCGGGAGCAACCAATTCGGTTGCGCATATGATGAATGGTATGAATAAGGTCTTGCATGAATTTATTCCCCAAGTAACTATGCCCTTTCTTTATGATGTTCCTAAGGATGTGAAGAAAGTAATAAAGATGAAGCTTTGGATTCCAAGGGGTGCCGCAACTTTGTGGCACAACACATAGATGATTGTGACAAAATCCTATCCACACTGGAAGAGGTAAACCTTACCCTCTCAGGACAAAAGTCTGTGTTTGGAGTGAAGGAGGTGTTGATTGTTGGGCACATGTGTGGCCCCAATGGGAGACGACCTTGTCCAGCAAAAATTGATGCAATTCAAAAGATGAAGAAGTTATGCATATCTGTGAGTGAAGTTCGCAGATTTCTTGGTGCATGTGTGTTTTATGTTATATGGATCCCACATTATGCACATGTAGTAGATCCTTTGTATCAATTGTTAAGGAAAAACCAAACGTTTCATTGGGGAGACGCACAAGCAAGGGCTATGAGAAAGCTAAAGGATTTACTACTACAAGCACCAACTTTAAGAAAGGTAAACTATGAGTGTGGAAAGCCAGTAATAGTGATAGTGGATACGAGTCCGACAGGAATTGGATGGGAAATAGGGCAGGATGATGAAGAGGGACATAGGTATGTGGTAAGTTTTGGAGCCAAGGTTCTAGGTACTCGACAAAGGAACTACCCATAGGTAAAACGGGAGTTGTGGGACATGGTTAGAGCACTAAAGAGTGAAAAGGAGTACTTGATTGGAGCATATGTGGTTGTGGAAACAGATTGTGTGCCACTCCTTGGAATGACTACAAGCTGCTCAACACCAAACATTGCCATGCTAATATGGATTGCCTACATTAAGTCGTTGAATACTGAGTTCAAGCATATTGCAGGAAAAGACAATCTGGTAGCAGATATGCTGTCAAGGGCAAGGTATGAGGATGAGCAAGACATGGTAGATGATAGTGAAGATGTAGGCACAAGGTTCTACTCCATTAATCATGTTGAGCATAATGATGTTGGCACACCTAGTGCACTTGAGTTGTTTTTAGAAGATGGGTATGAAGGAGATTGGTTGCTTATTGGTCATTATTTGAGTACTTTAACAAAACAGGGTGATTGGTCTGAGCATGAGTTTAAGAGGATACGCAGAAAAGCATATGGGTACTTTCGGCAGGATGGTTACTTATGGAAACATCCAAAAAAGAAGGGTGCTATACCACAAAGGGTAGTATGTAACAAGCAGAGTCAAGTAAAGCTCATGCAGGAGTTTCATGAGAACCTATGGGCTAGACACCGTGGTGTGTGGGCAACCTTTTCAAGGCTAAAGGAGAGGTATTGGTGGAAAGGTATGTACAAGGATGTATCCCACTTTGTGGAATCATGTGTAACATGTCAAATGTATTCAAATGTGCGACATCGTGATGGGTTACATCCTACTTATCCACTAGCCATGCATTACAAATGGGTTGTGGATCTAGTCACCATGCCTTTAGGACTCTGGCAGATGAGGTACTTGGTTCTTGCAAGAGAAGACTTGACTAATCAGGTTGAAGGGCGAGCTTTAAGGACAAAGACTACAGAGGTAGTATGTAAATTTCTCCTTGAGGATGTAATCTGCCGCTATGGTTGTGTGGGAAAGATAACTGCAGACAGAGGAGAGCTGGATGCCAAGGAAGCAAGGGAATTCTTTTCCAGGATAGGAATCAAGCTTTCCCTTACCACAGCTTACAATCCGGAAGGCAACGGAAAAAGTGAAAGAGGGCATATGCCAATCATCAAAGCCTTGGCTAAATCTTGCGAAGGGAGAATTAGTGAGTGGCCAAAACTATTGCCATATGCTCTATGGGCTGATCGTACAAGTAACTGGCTACATGCCTACATAACTGATGTATGGTCAAAAGCCTATAATGCCCATTGAATAGACCATTCCCACATGGAATGTGCTACCTTGGCAAGATGGGCTTAGCAGAGAAGAACTCCTTGCCTTGCGTATAAGACAACTAGAAAGAAGGCCTGAAGACATTGAGGTTGCAAAAGAAATATTGAAGAATGCCAGGTTGAAAAGCAAGGACTACTTTGATAGACGACACAGGCTAAGAAGGAAGGTAATTAAGCAAGGACATTTGGTTTTAGTGTATGACAGTAGTCTTGATAACCAGCATACTGTCATGCGAAAGGTTTCAAAAAGATGGTTTGGACCGTATATAGTCAAGTACGTACAAGTAGGCATTGTCATGTAGTGGTATGGGACACTAGAATGTATATTCATCATCAATCTCATAATGTCAAGTCTCATCACATAAACACTGTCGTAATAATCACCAGATACCAAATCCCAATCCAATTCCAATTCCACAATATAAATCCAAATCCAAATCACTTTCATTATGTACCCGGGTAACAAAATCATACCAGTTGCAGGGGTGGCCAGCCACTGCAGCATGATTTTGTGATTGGTGTTGCCTCATCCGACGAGTCTACACCAATAAAGTGTGCTACCTAAATCGGAGAATCTGCACTAATGTTGCCTAAATCGGCGGATCTGCATTGGATATTGTTTAAAAATCATAAAATCTGAATTTTATTAATGTGCTGCCTAAATCGATAGATCTACACCAAGATGAGTATCTACACACTGCCTAAATCGGCGAATCTGTGTGTCCGTGACCAATGGACTAGGCTAGGCATAGAAGAAAAGTGATGACCTGTTTGATATGAAATTGGAATAGATTGGAATGTGGAAGCATGTACCAAATCTTAACGATCATCGCACACCAACTGAATTCATGTAAGTAGTGGTATGACAAGTCATCTCAGTAAAGAGTCCAATCAAAGAAAGTAGAGCCATGACATTAGAAACAATGGATTTAGCAACATAAGAAAGTTTGTGTCTTCTTAAAAGCATAAGGAAAAATTCTTGCATGTTGCGAAGGTTCTTGGGTATGCATAGGGGTGTGAGAATGTCTACAAAAAGACTCACTTAGAAGAATTTAAATATAATAAACATTAATTTGTCCAACCATTATTAAACTAGACGATCTACGCATAAGCAAATGTGGTGAAGGGTGGGAGAATTTGGAGGGGCCAAGATAAGAGAAGAGACGGGATAACCCCTTTGGGGAATTAGATGATGTTACTTATATGCCTAAAGATACAAACACTAAGGTCATCCACAAGGCTATAGAACGATTGTCCATTTATAAAATTCATATGATTTAAGAGTCAATATTTGAAGGGCTTCCAAAAGATGGACCCTTCATTGTGTAGTGTTCTTTAGCTTGAGAAATTTCTTGTTGAGCAACTTGCGTGTCAGTGGTGGAAAGGGCTACAATATTTTACCATGCTTGTGATGGAGAGCAGTGTTCGAGACAAATCATTTTTCCTAACCATACACAGAAAGAAGAATGCTTAGAAGAATGACTTGAATTTTTCTTCTTTTTACACTGTGTCTCTTAAATTTCAAGCGGAATAATTATTGTAAGCTGAGACACACTTTCCCCAAGTGAGGAGGGTTATAGTTTTCAACCTTGCCGATCTGTGCCTATTTTCTTTTTGGCTTTGAGATTTGTGTGTCTATATTTAAGGTGGAGATAAGCGCTACAATGTGATCTCTTGGTATTTTAGTGTTTGTTGTATTGATTCAAAGATGCCCATTGAAAGTCGTTCCTACGAAAAAAAAATTTATATTATTTTTTCACAAGAAATTCTCTTTGAGAGAGCAGTGATGGAAATCAAACTTTGGATCAAAGTAGTCATAGCAATGTTTGTTAATCGAGTTAGTGCTTGCCAAAAACAAAAAAAAACTAACTGAAGAAACTAAGGGCACACCTAAAACTCTTTTTTTTTTTAGATCAAAATTCAAATATTTGCAGGTATTCAGAATAAAATTTGTAAAACTTTGTCGATTTACTTGAAGGAAAGCATGGAATCTAGCCGATGTTTTGCTATTTTAGCTAGTTTCAATAACACTCGTGCAATTTTACTAGCTTCTAATTTTCTTCTGACAACAATCAATGGTTTAAAAATTTCCTCATATATACAATCCACCTCACCGATACCTGACACCCATATGTGTGGCAAGCATAAGCACAAATGATGATAGAGCCATGTTATAGAATTGACATTTTACTATTTATTGCAGCTGATAGGTGGAAAAGACTAGACCCAGCTTGGCCTATGCAAATGTATTTGTATATCATTCAAGTGCTCTTTTATGAGCTTTGGCCATTTATGACCGGCTGGCCAGTTTGTAACCAATTTGACCATTCAAGAAATCTATAAAACAAATACGTGCAAGAGGGAAATGGTCACTCTTGCACGGAGGGAGATTGCAACCAGTGTCTGTGTACTTCTTCTCCCCTCTCCCCTCTCCCCTCTTCTCTCTCGCCGTGCTGGCGTAGCACTCTGCTCTAGGATGTGCGCCTGCACGTGCTCTCTCGTTCTATCACACTCTCTTTCTCTCTCTGCTCGTGTACAACGTGGATTAGGCATCGTGTGATTTGAGGTATGCAGATTTAGTCGTTTATGTCTCGATTTGTACTTTTCCATGGATTGCAGCATGTTCTTTTGAGTATTTTGCAGGGCAACCATGCTTCCGGCTGTAGCAGTGGTATCAGAGCCCAGAGCTATGTTCTTGGTATGGATTAATCAAGGAGATTTCACAATTGGCATCCGAGTTAAGATCTATGCGATGATGAAGTAAAGATAAGTGCGTTTACCCATTTTTTTTTTCTATTCTATTTAATTTCTGCATCCTTGACTTTACCACTTATCGCTTATCCTCTTTATTTGGTAATTAGTAAAAGATCTATGGTTAGCTATTTTTACCATGAGTGTAGCTTATATAGTGGTAATACATTTATTGCGTAGATCAATAATCACGATCAATATGATAAATATAGATATAGCTGGCTTATTAAAAAAACAAAAGAGTCATAAGGTGCACCTGCGGTTGCATAAGATTAAGAAGAGCACTTCAAAAGACGAAGATGAAGCTTCAAAATTTTTCATAAGTATGGTAAAGGAATTTTTAAAAAAAAAAAAAAAAAAACTTCGAGAAACTTTAACACCGTTAGAGCAACCTACAAAGACCTGGGCTAGAATTTAACACCTGCTACAGTCGGAAGCCTGGCTGCCCTGCAATATACTCGAAAATAGCACATAGCGAGACATAAATGACTAAATCTGCATACCTCGAATCACACGATGCCTAATCCACGTTGTACATGAGCAGAGACAGAAAGAGTGTGACAGAATGAGAGAGCATGTGCAGGCGCACCTCCTAGAGCGGAGTGCTACGTCGGCACGGCGAGAGAGAAGAGGGGAGAGGGGAGAGGGGAGAAGAAGTACACAAACACTAGGTGCAATCTCCCCCCGTGCAAGAGTGACCATTTCCCTCTTGCATGTATTTGTTTTATAGATTTCTTGAATGATCAAATTGGTTACAAACTGGCCGGCAGGTTATAAATGGCCAAAGCTCATAAAAGAGCACTTGAATGATATACAAATACATTTGCATAGGCCAAGCTGGGTCTAGTCTTTTCCACCTGTCAGATGCAATAAATAGTAAAATGTCAATTCTATAACATTAGTCTATTTATACAAAATAGATCATATTTTTATGTGCAAGTGCCAAGAGACAATGGGTAACGACCAAAAATAAAAAAAAATAAAAAAAATTGACCTATTATCAGTGCACAAGGAAGATTTAGATCAATTAATGTAGGGAAGAAGAGTTTCCTGTCAGACTCAAAGTTAAATCACTGTCGGTGTAAAACAATTTGTGAATACTCTAGAGAAGAGGCTATCTTTTGTATCATTGATGTGTATCATCGACTTCTCCCATGTAGGCCTCAAACCCTCACCACCCCGTATTGGCTTTCTATCTCCTTGTTATTGTGTGAGAAAAAGTGGTGCAAGGACAATATGTATAATAGATAGAGTGTGCAGCTATTGAACAATACGCAGCGACAAGTACTCGTGTACTCACAGTCGAAACAATTTTTGAGAAGTTGATACCCAGCGATACTCCCTAGCACCATGCATCGAACAGTCGGACTCGACTAGTCAAGCCAACACGTCACCAACTGTCCATGACGTCAATTATTCTCTGCATCCTAGAATGACACACACACACACACCCTCGTAAACAAACAAATCTCTCTCTGATCTCTCTCTCTCTCTCTCTCTCTAGGATTTCTAACAGACTCTGTAATAATCATAATTTGTAGCCATTGACAAAACGGTGTCATCATTCAAGTGCTAACCTCCATCGCAACTTTTAATTAAGCAATATTGACGGGTTCTAACAAAGGACATTGATTTTCTAGCTACCTCACATAGCTGACATAGTAATTTTGGTAAGAGATTATTGATCCTTTCACCATATCTTTTCAATCATAAGCCTCCAACCTGATATTTATGAATCTTTTGTTCATCCCAACAACCTTATCACTGATACCTTTAAGACAGGTTCATACTTTGAGTTTTGAAAAATCCAAAATTCAAAAGTATCAACTTGATTTCTTTTGCTTGATTTTTGTAAGTTCTAGTTCATGTTAATCTAACCTCTATGAACTTTACAATGCTTGCTCATAAATTGATGTTCTTCTGTATATATTAACATTTATGGCAACTAAAATTTGGTACTAGATTTATTATTTTCATCATATTTAGATGACTCATTGTGATACTTTTCATTGTTACTTATATTCACATCATTTAGCATCACTATGTTTCCACAAATCTTAAGAGAATCCAAGTATCCATCTTCAGTGAAATTAACCCAATGATTTTGATGACCAATCAAATATTGACACTCATCTATAATTTAGTACTTCGTTAATTGCGTATAAAACCCTCTCACACAAGACTGGGCCAACACTCTTAGATGTGCCTACTGCTCTCATTCAAAGAGAAGCGCGTATACGATCAAAGTAATTGAGAAGTCGGTTGGATCCGAGAAGTGGCATGCCAAGTCCATCTTCCAAGCCAGAAAGGATAAGCACCAACTTGGCATTAGGAAATACTGTAGATGCATTTGTCCAGCTTTTGTCAAAAAAGAAAGGCACTCTAATTGGGAGAGAATTTCTGAAAATCGTAACCTCGGCAGCAGCATTAATGCTTTACTTGTTCTTCAAATTGTCTTAAATGCTCCCTTATATATCAGTCAAATTGTTGTTGCATATTACTCCATATTGTTTCGTTTATTTACTTTTGTACCACATCACTCCCAACGTTTCCAATACTCCATCTCAGAGGACTACCCTTACTGATGAATACTTACCTTTATGCTCGAATTTGCAGCCAACTACTTTTAGAGACCTGCTTTTTCCCTTTCCTCACATTCATACATTTAGTGTGGCCTCACTTTCTCTGAAGACCGATATCCACTGGTCATAACAATCTTGCAAACCACCCTGTCAATTTAGATCACACCTCTCTTATCTGCTCATTTGTACTTCAAGTTTTCTACTTTCAATTCTCTTTTTTTGGCAAACAAACTTTGCATCAAATCTTTCTCTCATGGTGTTTCAAATGTTCATGCATTTAATCTGTAATTATTAAAGTCTTCTTAAATTTAACAAGAAATTGTTTTGAGTGCTTTGTTTTTTTTAGAAAAGATATGCACATAAATCTAACTATAGTGGCCTCACATCAAAATCCAGGTATGACACTCCTTACTGCATTCTGATAATACCCCTCTTGAAACTTTATTACAATGCCAGGTGCAACTTTCTATTATTTGTGCCTATTTCCACACACACACACACTGGTAGATATAATTTCAAAAATAGTATGCCCTCTTAGTATGTACATCAAATACATTCCTCTTTTCATATTTTAATTCTCAGCATTGTGTTCTAAGCTGCATACCCAAAGACTACTAAGGTCATGACTTCTAATTGTATTGAAAGGGGATTTTTACTGAGCTAACTTGTCTAAAAGGTATGCAGCTACTCATGTGCGCTAAGGTGCTTTGGGATACCAAAAAATAAAATAAAAATGTTTGTAAATACTTTGTCGCATAAGCATACTCCAATTTTGTGTCAAACAGGTAGTAGATGTTTTGTTTTTTATGCTTGGTCTAGTCCATTGGTCACATGCACACAGATTCGCCGATTTAGGTAGTGTGTAGATACTCATCTTGGTGCAGATTCGCCGATTTAGGCAGCACATTGATAAATTGCAGATTCATGATTTTTAAACTTATACCAAATGCAGATTCGCCGATTTAGGCAGCATTAGTGCAGATTCGCCGATTTAGGCAGCACATTGATAAATTACAGATTCATGATTTTTAAACTTATACCAAATGCAGATTCGCTGATTTAGGCAGAATTAGTGCAGATTCGCCGATTTACGCAGCACATCTTATTGGTGTAGATTCACCGATTTAGGCAACACCGATCACAAAATCATACTGCAATGGCTGGCCACCACTGTAACTGGTATGATTTTGTTACCCGGGTATATAATGAAAGTGATTTGGATTTGGACTTATATTGTGGAATTGAAATTGGAATTGGATTGGGATTAGATATCTGGTGATTAGTATGGCAGTGTTTATGTGATGAGATTTGACATTATGAGATTAATGATGAGTGTGACCGATGATATCCTGATTCATCAGGGTATGACATATACTGCTTATTCTAGTGGTATGGGACACTAGAATAGGTAGTATTTGGATGACGGCAGGCATAAACTAATGTTGTTTCGTTTCCTAATTTTCTTTTATTATGTGATGTTTTGACACAACATACTAATCACTGTTTTTGACAAGTATTGTTTGCAGATTTTATCTTCGCAGCTGAGGACAGTTGCTTTCCAACGGAGAGGTACGTAATGGAATTGATATTTTATTGTTTAATGTAGCTGACAGGTGGAAAAGGCCAAGGGTTATGTGAAAGGATCTCGAAAGGATATTATATTTTATAATTTATTATTCAAGTGCTCTTTATGAGCTTTGGCCATTTATGACCGGCCGGCCAGTTTGTAACCCATTTGACCATTCAAGAAATCTATATAACAAATACGTGAAAGAGGAAAATGGTCACTCTTGCACGGGGGGAGATTGCACCCAGTGTCTGTGTACTTCTTCTCCCCTCCCCCCTCTTCTCTCTCGCCGTGCCGGCGTAGCACTCCGCTCTAGGAGGTGCGCCTGCGCGTACTCTTTACCTCTCTTTCGCTCTACGTCTCTCGCTGTTCACGTATAGCTTCGATTACGAGTTCGTGGATGTACCAGGTATACAGTTTTGTTGATTTTGGGCTTGCTATGTACTATTTCGAGTATTTTGCAGGACTTTCCGTGCTCCCGGCTGTAGTAGTGGTCATCCGACGAGTCTACACCAATAAAACGTGCTGCCTAAATTGGCGAATCTGCACTAATGCTGCCTAAATCGGCAAATCTGCATTGGATATTTTTTAAAAAGCGTGAATCTGTAGTTTGTTGTTGTGCTGCCTAAATCGGCGAATCTGCACTAGATGAGCATTGGCACACTACCTAAATCGGCGAATCTGTGTGCATGTGACCAATGGACTAGACACGACATAAATGAGAAAAAGTATATTTACTATGTTGTTGACATCACAATCCAGTATACCAAAGCACTTACAAATTGTTGTTCACTATCCTAGAGCACAGTAGCTTGCCTGAGTAGCTACATAGCTTACTCACAAATTATCCCAAAAAAAATTTCTTTCAATACAATTAGAGGGCATGAGCTTAGCAGTGCAAGAGGGTATCATAAAATCGGATAAAATATGATTAGGATATTAGTACAAAAGGTGAAAAAATGAGTTTGCAAAATAAGTAAAGAGAGTACTTATCTGACGTCCTCGCATTATGGCTTGCATAGGTTTTTGTGAATCCTTAAATGAGTTAGAGAAATGTAACAAGTGAAGATCATGATAAAAATCATTTGATTACGGTCAAGCAAGACAGATACGTTTATTTCTTTAAAATTGTGGTAAACGAACTAAACATAATGGTGCGGAGCAGCACTAATGTACAGCAACTAGTAAAATGTACAGCAACTAGTAAAATGTAACAATGAGCTATTCGAAAGGAGAAAACCCTAAAATCTTCACAGTTTGAGAAGTCTAACAAATTCTAAGTCCCTAATTAAGAATGCAGGATATTTGACAATGTTGATCGATACAAGGAATCTGAGAAAGAGCATGTAACAGAGCCGGGTCGTAATTAGATGAATTTGCAAAAAGTGGTTGCCGTGCAAGTTGGCAGTAGGAGTATGACATGGCTCATATATAACTTGGACATCAGTGTGCTATCTTAACCGCCCTCAAAATTGTAGCTTCTCCTGAGCAACTTTACTCATTCTAGTTGAACATGGTCACTGAGTCGAAAACAGTCTTTTGATGGAACTTTCAACCACAATTAAGTGCTTCAAAACTGTTTGAGCACAAGTTGTCCTGCACCTACTTATACACTCGATAGGTTCTTGCTACTATTATTACAATGTTCATAATTGTGTCCTATGTTTATTTAGCATTCTTTTCAAACGACTCTATCTAAATTTTAGTTACAGACACTCTTTGTAACTTATGATTCCACTTTTAATGCCAATGGTAAGCAGATATATCACACATTCATGTCAACTTCTCACTGTTAACATGACATGTCCCTTGTATATCTATCACTATGATCGTTCCCATTTTGTACAAATTCTCTCTCGAATTATCAGTTATAAAAAATAAAAAATAAAATAAATTGTTTTTAGTGCTTTGTTTTTTTTCAAAAGTTTGCAAATAAGTCTACATACAATGTTCAGATATCAAGCTCCAGGTATGACATTGCTTAATACATTTTGATAATACCCCCCTTGAAACATCATTACAATTCTACTTGATAAATACAATCTCTCTATGTATCTTTAGGCCTATAAGTAACATCATCTAATTCCCCAAAGGGGTTATCCCGTCTCTTCTCTTATCTTGGCCCCTCCAAATTCTCCCACCCTTCACCACATCTGCTTATGCGCAGATCGTCTAGTTTAATAATGGTTGGATAAATTAATATTTATTATATTTAAATTCTTCTAAGTGAGTCTTTTTGTAGACATTCTCACACCCCTATGCATACCCAAGAACCTTCGCAACATGAAAGAATTTTTCCTTATGCTTTTAAGAAGATAGAACTTCCTTATGTTGCGAAATCCATTGTTTCTAATGTCATGGCTCTACTTTCTTTGATTGGACTCTTTACTGAGATGACTTGTCATACCACTACTTACATGAATTCAGTTGGTGTGCGATGATCGCTAAGATTTGGTACATGCTTCCACATTCCAATCTATTCCAATTTCATATCAAACTGGTCAACGCTTTTCTTCTATGCCTAGCCCAGTCCATTGGTCACGGACACACAAATTCGCTGATTTAGGCAGTGTGTAGATACTCATCTTGGTGCAGATCCGTCGATTTAGGCAGCACATTAATAAACTTCAGATTTTATGATTTTTAAACAATATCCAATGCAGATCCGCCGATTTAGGCAGCATTAGTGCAGATTCACCGATTTAGGTAGCACACTTTATTGGTGTAGACTCGCCGGATGAGGCAACACCGATCACAAAATCATGCTGCAGTGGCTGGCCACCACTGCAACTGGTATGATATTGTTACCCGGGTACATAATGAAAGTGATTTGGATTTGGACTTATATTGTGGAATTGGAATTAGATTGGGAGTTGGTATCTGGTGATTATTAGGACAGTGTTTATGTGATGAGACTTGACATTATGAGATTGATGATGAGTGTGACCAATGATATCCTGAATCATCAGGGTATGACATATACTGCTTATTCTAGTGGTATGGGACACTAGAATTGATAGTATGTGGATGACGACAGGCATAAGATAATGTTGTTTAGTTTCATAAATTTTTCTTTTATTATGTGATGTTTTTGACACAACATACTAATCAGTGTTTTTGACAAGTATTGTTTGCAGATTTTTATCTTCGCAACTGAGGACAGTTGCTTTCCAATGGAGAGGTATGTTATGGAATTGATAGCTTACTATTTATTGCAGCTGTGACAGGTGGAAAAGGCTTGACCGAGCTAAGCTTTTGCAATAGGATATCATGTTTTATGTATATTTTATTATTCAAGTGCTCTTTATGAGCTTTGGCCATTTATGACCGGCCGACCAGTTTGTACTCACTTTAACCATTCAAGAAGCTATAAATTAAATACGTGCAAGAGGGAAATGGTCACTCTTTCACGGGGGGAGATTGCACCTAGTGCTTGTGTTGTTCTTCTCTCCCCTTCCCTCTTCTCTCTCGCCGTGCTGGCATAGCACTCCGGTATAGGAGGTGCGCCTGCATGCGCTCTCTTATCCTCTCACGCTCTCAATCTCTCTCTTTGTTCGCGTATGGCTTAGATTCTGTGCTATGGGATTCGTCAGGTATGGGGATTTGCCGATTTATGTGTTATATTCTGTTATCTTGTATGATTTGCAGGGCAACCAAGCATCCGTTTGTAGCAGGCTACAGACGGAAGCCTGGCTGCCCTACAAAATACTCGAAAATAGCACATAGCAAAACATAAACGAATAAATTTGCATACGTCGAATCACACGACATCTAATCCATGTTGTACACGAGCAGAGAGAGAAAGAGAGCGTGGTAGAACGAGAGAGCACGTGCAGGCGCACCTCCTAGAGCGGAGTGCTACGCCCGGCACGGCAAGAGAGAAGAGGGGAGAGGGGAGAAGAAGTACACAGACACTGGGTGCAATCTCCCCCCGTGCAAGAGTGAGCATTTCCCTCTTGCACGTATTTAATTTATAGATTTCTTAAATGCTCAAAGTGAGTACAAACTGGCCGGCCGGACATAATTGGCCAAAGCTCATAAAGAGCACTTGAATAATCAAATATACATAAAATGTAACATCCTTCTGCATAATCCATTATATGCTGAAGCTTTTGCCACCTGTCAGCTGCAATAGATAATAAAATATCAATTTTATAACATACCTCTCCGTTGGAAAGCAACTGTCCTCAGTTGTAAAGATAAAAATCTGCAAACAATACTTGTCAAAAATAGTGATTAGTATGTTGTGTCAAAAACATCACATAATAAAAGAAAAATTTATGAAACTAAACAACATTATCTTATGCCTGTCATCATCCACATACTACCTATTCTAGTGTCCCATACCACTAGAATAAGTAGTATATGTCATACCTCGATGAATCAGGATATCATTTGTCACACTCATCATTCAATAATCATTTCTCATTAATCTCAAATCCAATTTCATAAATACTTTCATGACAGAAAAGCATCGACATATACCAATTCCCAATCCAAATCCAAATCCAAAATATCTTTCATTTTCTATACCCGGGTAACAAAATCATACCAGTTACAATGGTGGCCAGCCACTGCAGCATGATTTTGTGATTGGTGTTGCCTAAATCGGCGAATCTACACCAATAACAAATGCTGCCTAAATCGGCGTATCTTCATTTGATATTGCTTAAAAATCATGAATTTGTTATTTATCAATGTGCTGCCTAAATCGGCAGATTTGCACCAAGATGAGTATCTACACATTGCCTAAATCGGCGAATCTGTGTGTCCATGACCAATGGACTATGCTAGGCATAGAAATATGTGTAAAAATAAATGACCTATTTGATATGAAATTGAAATAGATTGGAATGTGGAAGCATGTACCAAATCTTAGCGATCATCGCACACCAACTGAGCTCATGTAAGTAGTGGTATGAAAAGTCATCTCAGTAAAGAGTCCAATCAAAGAAAGTAGAAGCCATGACATTAGAAACAATGGATTTAGCAACATAAGGAAGTTCTTTCTTCTTAAAAGCATAAGGAAAAATTCTTGCATGTTGCAAAGGTTCTTGGGTATACATAGGGGTGTGAGAATGTCTACAAAAATACTCACTTAAAAGAATTTAAATATAATAAACATTAATTTAGCAAACCATTATCAAACTATACGATTTGTGCATAAGCAGATGTGGTGAAGGGTGGGAGAATTTGGAGGGGCCAAGATAAGAGAAGAGACGGGAAAAGCACTTGTAGTGAATAAGATAATGCTACTTTTAGGTCTTAAGATACATAGAGAGATTTTACTTATCAGAGATAATTATAATAAAGTTTGAAGAGGAGTATTATCAGAATGCATTAAGGAGTGTCATACCTGGATTTTGATATGAGAACATTATGGTTAGATTTACCTACAAAAATTTTCTCAAAAACAAAGCACTAAAAACAATTGCTTGTTAAATTTAAGAAGACGTGAATGCATTATCATTGGCCAGGGAAATGCCATGAAGGAAAAATTTGATGCAAAGTTTGTTTGCTGAGAAAAGAGAATGAAAGTAGACAACTTGAAGTACAAATGAGCGGATAAGAGAGATGTGATGTAAAATGACAGGGTGGTTTACAAGATTGGGATGACCAGTGGATATTGGTCTTCAGAGAAAGTGAGGCCACACTCAATGTATGAATGTTAGGATAGGTCAAAAGCAGGGCTCCTAAAGTAGTTGGTTGTAAATTCGAGTCTAGAGGTAAGTATTCGTCAGTAAGCGTAGTCCTCTGAGAAGGAATATTGGAAACGTTGAGAGTGATATGGTACAGAAGCAAATAAATGAAACAATATGGAGTAATATGCAACAACAATTTGACTGACATATGAGGGAACGTTTAAGACAATTTGAAGAGCAAGTAAAGCAAAAACCGAATTACATTGCATCAATAATAATGGTGATAAAATTACATTATGGAAATAATGGCTCCTGCAAATAAAGATGAGAGATATTTTTCCGTGTTTATACTTGATAATTGGTGAATAATTCATGTAACAGTCAATTTGGGTGAAAGTAGCGAAAAGGTGTATGTAGTCAGAATTCGTCTTAGGTCGTCTTAGGTCAACATTGCTAGAATACTAAGGCCTTATGTATCTAGAGGGTGAAAAGTGGACCCTAGCACGTTATGATTATTCCCGATAAAAATCACAACCCACTGAAGTATGGAACATCTATATTCATGAGAAACTCTAGAAAGATGCAAGCGGTTAAGTACCACTAACTTCACGGCCTATTACCTTTCTCTTAGAAAGGCAACTAGTTGGTAGCTTATCGTTATTTTCTGGAAAAAAATTGATGAACAATGGCACCATCACATGTGCTAGAAGAGAACATTTATTACAAGAAAAATAAAATAAATAAAGAAATATATATATATATAATTATATAGCTATGTTTTCAAACCAAATTGTGTTCAAGATTTCTGGGCTACACGAGCCATTAGGTTGAAGTTTGAAGGTAAATTTCAATTATTGATACGACTTGTAATTCGGGTTTTGTTTTTCAAGCTCTATGAGAAAAATTGATTTATCAGGGCAACTATTATGCCAAGTAAGAGAATATGAAGAAAACCCTCATTTAAAAACAACATATATCAAAGATATTGGTCGCATTATAGGTATAATTTATTACCAAGATAATGCTAACGATCATTCAATAAAAAAAACATGAAAGACACAATTTGTCATCATGCAGCCTGCTCCAAATTCAATGTGTAAGTGTGACATGTACTTAAAGACCCATTAAGACATCATCAATATACTACTCAGCATCCAACCATAAGTCTACGTGTTCCTAAAGACCTGTTAATAGAAAACGGGAATACAATGGAATGGAGGCCAGTGCCATATATACAAACAAGGAGCGTCATTGACCTGCAGCATATGTATATAAAACAACTTCATCCTTCGAGGGACACGAACTCATCATAACAAAAATACCCTGGTCCAGTTTCATGATCCAGTTTGCTCACCATTAGGTAGCTTTGCAAGCCTACGGGCTCTATGCAATTTGGCTACCAACTCATGGACTCATAGCAGCGACCTCAGAATGGTGGCTCCTCTCTGTGGAATGCCATGCATGGTACTCTGTGCGTCCTTCACCTCTCCAACTTCCCAAAATCTCCTCTGCATCTTCCCTATTCTGGTCCTCATCCTTCTGTTGTGTCGGCCTCGTTCCCTCATCCTCTCCCTTACGATCCTTGAGACTAAGCACATTGTCGCAGAAGTTGGTCCAAAATGCTACCATGGGGGTTCCCGTCCCATGAAAACAGGGATTTGATGACACCCAAAGGTGTTCTTATTACTGCAGAGGCAACGACATAAGTGTATGAGGCGATTATACTGGGGGTCCAGTACAAGCTGACCAGTGGTTGACGAGACCAATCAAAAATTGTTAGCTCTATCAATGCCTGAGGATGATGTGCATTGGGCGTTGTCTGAGAAAGTATTGCAACAGTTACTACAGAGCTTCGACAATGTCCACTATGGGAGGTAGTTATTATGGGAGGGTAAAGACAAACAGAGTGAAACTGAAATGAAATGTTATATTACTTGGCTTCAAAAGGCCAAATTTACATATGAAACCATTAAACTGAGACACTCCGTGTGACTCGAATCCACTGTCTAGATACAACATAAAATTAGGTCAAGGGGAAGAAGAAAGTCCTGGCCTACTGGCTCTGATCCACCACTTGCCTCGCAGCCTCCTTCGCTTGCTAGCTTCTTCCAAGGAGTGATGAGAGAGAGAGAGAGAGAGAGAGAGAGAGAGAGAGAGAGAGAGAGAGAGAGAGAGAGAGAGAGAGAGAGAGAGAGAGAGAGAGAGAGAGAGAGAGAGAGAGAGAGAGAGAGAGAGAGAGAGAGAGAGAGAGAGAGAGAGAGAGAGAGAGTCTCTTTTACAGCCGTTGTTGAAGAGCCTGACACCTCAAAACGATGACCCTGCAAAACGCGGCCACCAACCACTCTTTGACGAGTTCACTCTCATCCACCAATCTTCGACGAGTTCACATGCTCTCACAGCTCTTAAGGAGTCGAGTGTGCAATGCTCTCCATTCGTCTTGGCATGCAAAGGGCAGATCTGACCGTAGATTATTGACCTCAGAATGGAACCTCATGCAATAATGGGGCTGCCAATCTCTCCCTCTCTCTCACTTCTGTGGCCAATAGCGCCCCATATTTTGTGGTCTGCCAACCCACACACACACAAGCGGCAGTCGTCCACCTCCCTCTGCAATCTGGCTCACTCTTTTTCTCTTACAACTGCAGACACACCCCCCTCTCCGTTACCTGCAATGCAGCCGTCCACCTCTCCCTCTTTCTTTTTTTTACCTCGTCAACAAGAAGCTACTGCATGCCCGCTTACCCGCCGCTGAAGAACTTCCAGTTCCTCTCTCTTTTTTCATAGACCATCATGCGACCTTAAGCTCATACTCTCCTTTGTTTCTCATGGCACCCCCACCACACACACACAACATGTTTCTCTCTCTCTCTCTGCCAACCACTGGCGCACACCAACCTACACACCACTCTCTGTTTCTCCTCCCTGAATTCGATCAACAGTTTGTTACACACACACCGCTACATCAGCCGCCACCCTTCTCTCACATGAGGTGACAATACCTCTCTCTCTCTCTCACCTGCAAGCGGCAAACACTGACAAACCTCTGCAGCGGCAGACATTGCCAAAGCTCTTGGAGAACCTTGGCAAATCTCTTCAGCGACCGACACAATACTTTGTCAGAGCTTAGCAAGTCCTCGTATCCATGGCCATCAAGATTTTGTTGCATCTGCTGCCGCCTTTGCTCAATGACCTCATCAATCCCCTGGCGGAGCTCCTGCCTAGCTCGCCTCAATTTGTTGAAGGTGGCTGTGTGGCACCGCCACCAAGCCAGCAATCTATATCTGGAATTGCACCTCCACGCGATTCAACAGGCCCTCCTCTTCAATCTCTACCAACAAGATGTAGGCGATGCGGAACACATGCGTCTTCAGTGCTTGCTATGAACAACTGAATCCCATCCTTCCCGGTTGCCTCAAAGTGCTACCTTGTCATCTGCCTCGGTGGGTGTGCAACAGGATGTGACGACATCCCTCGTTAGAGCTCAAGAGGTGTCTCTGTCATTCCTGTTGGAAAAGTGAGAAAAAGTCATTGTCTTTTAAAGGGGTGTGGATTTCTCATTTCCAAGGTGGATCCAGGGAATTATCCTCCACCAATGCTCGTGCGCAACCTTCTCAAGATGCCCCTAAGCGTTGTTACATCATCAACCCACATTATATCATTGCCTATCTCAACCCACTCTTGGTTGTCTAAACATGGTCACAGATCGTGAATATGATTTGACAAAAGAGCAGCTCGATGTAGGAATCAATTACGTTTCTAGGTTAAAGAAAATATCATCGATGTGTCCTATCGGCTTCTTTTTTTTCTTTCCTACAATGCCTGGTGCCGACCATCCTCTGGCATCGACGACGGTGCTGATGACGATTTTATTTTATTTATTTAGTCTCTTTTACTGCACTTCATTTTTATACCCAGATATTGTCATAGATCCACAAGAGATTGATACCATGACCTTTTGAAGACTAGTAATATAACATTTTATTTCATTTCGCTCTTACTCTTTTACCTTCCAATACCACCACTTACAGTGGCGAAAATTCTTCAGCGAGCAGTGCAATACTTTCTCTGGAAATGTCGAGCAGTGACGATGATATGATGATTTACTCCAACGCTTTTAGACTTTTTGTTTCAGTCTTTCACTTTACGCTATTTTATTTTAATTTTTTTCCTTTACCCAGGAATTGAAATAGATACACAAGGATTGTATGAGTTTGTTCGCAGACATAATTTTGGCACTTTGAAGACGGTTAATATAACATTTCATTTCATTTTCTCTCTCTCTTTCCCCCCTCAACCAAACACCGGGCCCTACCTTTGTATTTGATTTCCCCCAACCTCGCAAGTCAATGACCTCTTGCCCTCTACACACACTCACTCGTCAATTCCGATGATATACACATACACACTCACACAAACACACACACACATATTGTAAGTGTTCTATATGTCCTTTCATAGCTTGAAGTTAATGTTCATGGCTACGTGGTGCGAGAGTTGTGTGTCTATATTTAAGGTGGCAATAAGCGCTGCTATGTCTCTTGGCATTTTTGTGTTTGTTGTATCCATTCAAAAATGACCATCGAAAGTAGTTCCTACGAAATTTTTCATGAGAAATTCTCTTTGGATCAGAGTACTCATGGCAATGTTTGTTGATCGAGTTAGGGCTTGCCAAAAACAATTTTTCTAACTAAGGACAATAAGGGCACACCTAAAGATTTTATTTTTTTTTAGGTCACAACTCAAAGGTTTTCAAGTATTCACACTAAAACTTATAAAACTTTGTCAATTTACGTGAAGGAAAGCATGGAATCTAGCCGATGTTTTGCTATTTTAACTACTTTCAATAACACTGATGAAATTTTACTAATTTTCTTGCGGCAAAAATCAATGGTTCAAACACTTACTCACATATACAGTCCACCTCACCGATATCTGACATCTATCTGTACGACTTGAATTTTGGTTTGTTCTAACTTGCATAACATTACTCACATGATGAATTTTGGTGTTGACCTTTGTTTTCAAGAAATTGTTTAGCATTTGCCAATTTGGATACTACTCACTTCTGCAAACCACCTCTAGGTACGTAATTTCTCGTTGTTTTCCATGGTTTTCTCCTTAATGAATCCATTACTACATATATCTACGGCTATCATATTTCTTAAGATCACATCACTTACGCAACATATCTCGTCTGCCTATACTGCAATGACATCCCTTACCATATTGCTACAATAATAATCACTTTCTCTACTTGCTTGGAAGTTTATTGGTGCATATATTTAAGGACACAAAGTCAAGCAGTTTGCAATAGGGATAATACCATTAGACAATTTGAAAGCAAAAAGATCTTTTCCTTCTTTATATTTTCTTATGGCATATGAAATTAAGCATCCCTAAAGTTCTGCATCAGTGTGCTTGCACTGCATATTGAGCAGATTTTGCATTAAGCTATGCAACTACTCATATGAGCCGCGGTGCTTTGAGTTAGTGAACGACAATTTGCAAGTACTCTGCTACTCAACTGTACTTCAATGTGGTGTCACATAGGTAGTACATTCTTTGTCCTTTTTTATGTCTAGCCTAGTCCATTGGTCACCAACACACAGATTCACCGATTTAGGCAGTGTGTAGATACTCATCTTCGTGCAGATTCACCGATTTAGGGAGCACATTGAAAATTACAGATTCATGATTTTTAAACAATACCAAATGCAGATTCGCCGATTTAGGCAGCACATTGAAAATTACAGATTCATGATTTTTAAACAATACCAAATGCAAATTCGCGGATTTAGGCAGCACATTGAAAATTACAGATTCATGATTTTTAAGCAATATCAAATGCAGATACGCCGATTTAGGCAGCACTAGTGCAGATTTGCCGATTTAGGTAGCACGTCTTATTGGTGTAGATTCGTCGATTTAGGCAACACCGATCACAAAATCATGCTGCAGTGGCTGGCCACCACTGCAACTGGTATGATTTTGTGACCCGGGTACATAATGACAGTGATTTAGATTTGGACTTATATTGTGGAATTGGAATTGGATTGGGATTTGGTATCTGGTGATTATTATGGCAGTGTTTATGTGATGAGACTTGACATTATGAGATTAATGATGAGTGTGACCAATGATATTCCATTGGTCACGCACACACAGATTCGCCGATCTAGGCAGTGTGTAGATACTCATCTTGGTGCAGATCCGCCGATTTAGGCAGCACATTAATAAACTTTAGATTTTTTATTTTTAAACAATATCCAATGCAGATCCGCCGATTTAGGCAGCATTAGTGCAGATTCACCGATTTAGGTAGCACACTTTATTGGTGTAGACTCGCCGGATGAGGCAACACCGATCACAAAATCATGCTGCAGTGGCTGGCCACCACTGCAACTGGTATGATATTGTTACCCGGGTACATAATGAAAGTGATTTGGATTTGGACTTATATTGTGGAATTGGAATTAGATTGGGAGTTGGTATCTGGTGATTATTAGGACAGTGTTTATGTGATGAGACTTGACATTATGAGATTGATGATGAGTGTGACCAATGATATCCTGAATCATCAGGGTATGACATATACTGATTATTCTAGTGGTATGGGACACTAGAATAGGTAGTATGTGGATGACAGCAAGCATAAGCTAATGTTGTTTAGTTTCACAAATTTGTCTTTTATTATGTGATGTTTTTGACACAACATACTAATCACTGTTTTTGACAAGTATTGTTTGTTAATTTTTTATCTTCGCAACTGAGGAGAGTTGCTTTCCAACGGAGAGGTATGTTATAGAATTGACATTTTACTATTTATTGCAGCTGACAGGTGGAAAAGACTAGACCCAGCATGGCCTATGAAAATGTATTTATATATCATTCAAGTGCTCTTTTTTTTAGCTTTGGCCATTTATGATCGGCCGGCCAGTTTGTAACCAATTTGACCATTCAAGAAATCTATAAAACAAATACGTGCAAGAGGTAAATGGTCACTCTTGCACGGGGGGAGATTGCACCCAGTGTCTGCGTTGCTCTTCTCATCTCTCTTCTCTTCTCTCTCACCGTGCCGGCATAGCAGTCCGCTCTAGGATGTGCGTCTGCACGCACTCTTTTATCCTCTCACGCTCTCAATCTCTCTTTCTGTTCGCGTATAGTTCGATTCCGTGCTATGGGATTTGTCAAGTATGGGGATTTGCCGATTTATGTGTTATATTGTGTTATCGTGGGTATTTCGTACGGCAGCCATGTTTTCGTTTGTAGTAGACCACTGCTACATACGGGAGCGCGGAGAGCCCTGCAAAATACCAAAACTAGATACTATAGATGATGAAACACACAAATCTGCATACCTGGCAACCATCCTTGCACATAATCAAGCTACACACGAGCATAAAGAGACAGAGAGGGAGATAGAGCGAGAGAGCACGTGCAGGCGCACCTCCTAAAGCGGAGTGCTACGCCTGGCACGGCGAGAGAGCAGAGAGGAGAGGAGAGAAGAATAAGGCGACACTGGGTGCAATCTCCCCCCGTGCAAGAGTGACCATTTCCCTCTTGCACGTATTTCATTTATAGATTTCTTAAATGGTCAATGTGAGTACAAACTGGCTGACCGGTCACATAAATGGCCAAAGCTCATAAAGAGCACTTGAATAATAAAATGTAAAATATATATATTTTCATTCGCAAAGTCCTATCTCGGTCTAGTCTTTTCCACCTGTCACATCTGCAATGAATAATGAAATATCAATTCCATAACATACCTCTCCATTGGAAAGCAACTGTCCTCAGTTGCAAGGATAAGAAATCTGCAAACGATACTTGTCAAAAACAGTGGTTAGAAATCTGTGTCAAAAAATTAGTATATAATAAATATAGTGAAACTTAACAACATTGCATATGCCTGCTGTCATCCACAGACTACGTATTCTAGTATCCCATACCACTAGAATAAGCAGTATATGTCATACCCTGATGAATCAGGATATCATTGGTCACACTCATCATCAATCTCATAAATGTCAAGTCCCATCACATAAAAAATTCCGTGACAAAATAATCATCATATACAAAATCCCAATCCAATTCCAATTCCAAAATATAATCCAAATCCAAAATATCTTTCATTTTTTTCTATACTCGGGTAATAAAATCATACCAGTTGCAGTGGTGGCCAGCCACTGCAGCATGATTTTGTGATCGGTGTTGCCTAAACCGGCGAATCTACACTCGACGTGCTGCCTAAATCGGCAAATATGCATTTGATATAAGTTCAAAAAAGCGTGAATCTGTAGTTTGTTGTTGTGCTGCCTAAATCAACGAATCTGCACTAGATGAGCATTAACACACTGCCTAAATCGGCAAATCTGTGTGTCTGTGACCAATGGACTAGGCTAGGCATAAAAAGTGAAAAACAAATGACCTATTTGATATGAAATTGAAATAGACTAGAATGTGAAAGCATGTATCAAATCTTAGCGGTCATTGCACACCAATTGAGCTCATGTAAGTAGTGATATGACAAGGCATCTTAGTAAGAGTCCAATCAAAGAAATTAGAAACAATGGATTTTGCAACATAATGTAAACAAGTAAGGAAGTTTTGTCGTCTTAAAGCATCTAAAAAAAAATTCTTGCCTGCTGCAAAGGTGCTTGGGTATTTGTAGGGGTGTGAGAATATCTGCAAAAAGACTCACTTAAAAGAAATCAAATATAATAAACATTAATTTATCAAACCACTATTAATTAGAGGATTCGCCTATAAGGATATGTGGTGAAGAGTGGGGAAATTTGGAAGGGCCAAGATAAGAGAAGAGATGGGATAAGCACTTGTGGTGAATTAGTTAATCTTACTTTTAGGTCTAAAAATACATAAAGAAATTTTACTTATCAGGGATAATTGTAATGATGTTTCAAGAGAGGTATTATCAGAATGCATTAAGCAATGTCATACCTGGGGCTTGATATGAGAACATTGTATGTAGATTTATCTGCAAAACTTTTCTAAAAAAACTCTTCTAAAAAAAACAAAGCACTAAAAACAACTTTGTGTTAAATTCAACAACAATCTAATCATACACTGAATTTACGTGGCCAAAAGCCGGAATATCTGGAGTTGATTGATTGTAAAATTGATAATCCAGGAGAGAATTTGTATAAAATGGGAACAATCATAGTGATAGACATACAGGGCACATACCATGTTAACAGTGAGAAGTCGACATGAATGTGTGATATATCTGCTTACCATTGGCACGAAGAGTGAAAATATAATGCACAAAGCGTGTGTGTAATTTAAAATTTAGGTAGACTCATTTAAAAAGAATGCTAAATAAATATAAAACACAATTATGAACATTTTAATAGAAATAGCAAGAACTTATCGAGTGTATGAGTAGTTGTAGGGCAACTTGTGCTCAAACAGTTCTGAAGCACTTAATTTTGGTTGAAAGTTTCATCAAAAAAGTACTTTCAACTCAATGACCATGTTCGACTAGAACGCTCGGGACAAGCTGCAATTCTGAGGGTGGTTAGTGTATGACACTAGCATCCAAATTATATATGAGCCGTGCCTGTTATTGATCAAGTACCAGGTAGATGTGTGTTCTCTAATGTATACTTGGGTTACTTACCTATTGCATAATTGTGACTCAAATTGTGAAAATATAACATGATTGACTTCAATTATCATAACATGCGGGGTGGCGGGGAGGTTGTGAAAAGAAAGAGAGAAATGAAATGAAATGTTATAGTGCCCGTTTTGAAAATGCAAAAATAACCTATGAGAACAAAGTGAGGCATTCCTTATGGATCTAATACAATGTCTGGGTACAAAAATAGACTAAAATCAGCGTCATTGTTGTCAACATCTGTGGATGCCCGGCATTGGACGTCGTCGCAAAAAGTATTGCATTGGTTACCGAAGATTTTTGTCGGTCTCTGCTTCTGTAAGTAGTCTCACGCGGGGGGGGGGGGGGGGGGGGGGGGGGGGGGGACTGTTGTTTAGTTTCATAAATTTTTCTTTTATTGTGTGATGTTTTTGACACAACATACTAATCACTGTTTTTGACAAGTATTGTTTGCAGATTTTTATCTTCTCAACTGAGGACATTTGCTTTCCAACGGAGAGGTATGTTATAGAGTTGACATTTTATTACTTATTGCAGCTGATAGGTGGAAAAGACTAGACCCAGCTTGGCCTATGCAAATGTATTTGTATATCATGTACATTTTATTATTCAAGTGCTCTTTTATGAGCTTTGGTCAATAATGACCGGCCGGCCAATTTGTACTCAATTTGACCATTCAAGAAATCTATAAATGAAATACGTGCAAGAGGGAAATGGTCACTCTTGCACGGGGGGAGATTGCACCCAGTGTCTGAGTACTTCTTCTCCCCTCTCCCCTCTTCTCTCTTGCCGTGCCGGCGTAGCACTCCGCTCTAGGAGGTGCACCTGCACGTGCTCTCTCGTTCTATCACGCTCTCTTTCTCTCTCTACTCGTGTACAATGTGGATTATGCATCGTGTGATTCGAGGTATGCAGATTTAGTCGTTTATGTCCTGCTATGTGCTATTTTCGAGTAATTTGCAGGGCAGCCAGGCTTCCGGCAGCAGTGGTATCAGAGCTACTATAGACGATGAAATACACAAATCTGCATACCTGCCAACCATCCTTGCACATAATCAAGCTGCACACGAGCAAAGAGAGACAGAGAGGGAGATAGAGCGAGAGAGCACGTGCAGGCGCACCTCCTAGAGCGGAGTGCTATGCCAGCACGGCGAGAGAGAAGAGAGGAGAGAAGAGAGGAGAGAAGAGAAGAATAAGACGACGCTAGGTGCAATCTCCCCCGTGCAAGAGTGACCATTTCCCTCTTGCACGTATTTAATTTATAGATTCTTGAATGGTCAAAGTGAGTACAAACTGGCCGGCCGATCATAAATGGCCAAAGCTCATAAAAGAGCACTTGAATAAATATTTATAAAATGTAATATCCTCTTGCAATAGCCTAGCTTGGTCAAGCCTTTTCCACCTGTCAACTGCAATAAATAATAACATATCAATTCCATAACATACCTCTCCATTGAAAAGAAACTGTCCTGAGTTGCAAAGGTAAAAATCTGCAAACAATACTTGTCAAAAACAATGATTAGAAATATATATCAAATAGTAAAAAAAAAAAACGTAAAATTAGACAACATTGCTTATGCCTGCCGTCATCCACATACTACCTATTCTAGTGTCCCATACCACTAGAATAAGCGATATATGTCATACCCTGATGAATCAGGATATCATTGGTCACACTCATCATCAACCTCATAATGTCAAGTCTCATCACATAAACACTGTCGTAATAATCACCAGATACCAAATCCCAATCCGATTCCAATTTCACAATATAAGTCCAAATCCAAATCACTGTCATTATGTACCCGGGTGACAAAATCATACCAGTTGCAGTGGTGGCCAGCCACTGCAGCATGATTTTGTGATCGGTGTTGCCTCATCTGGCGAATCTACACCAATAAAACGTGCTGCCTAAATCGGCGAATATGCACTAATGCTGCCTAAATCGCTGGATCTGCATTGGATATTGTTTAAAAATAAAAAATCTAAAGTTTATTAATGTGCTGCCTAAATCGGCGGATCTGCACCAAGATGAGTATCTACACACTGCCTAGATCGGCGAATCTGTGTGTGCGTGACCAATGGAATAGGCAAGACATAAAGGAGGGGGGGGGGGGGGGGGGGGGGGGGAATAAAAAAAAATTACTATGTTGTTGACATCACGGTGCAGTATAACAAAGTACTTACAAATTATTGCCGTCATTCCAAAGCACCTTAGTGTTTGCTAGCACAATACTCGAGAAGTAACGGCATTTTCACAAATCAAATCAACATTGCAATGCTCAGCTATTGTTGAAAGAAAACACAACTTGCATTGTCGCTTAGTCTCTAGAATGATATCGTTGCATCAGAAAGTCAATATAAACGTTGAATGTGATTGAACATGGAGGACTTGCCTTTCGTAAAGCTGTACACGGTGCAATTTAAAAAGGGATTAAAGATACAGACAAACATGTCTATTGAGGACAAGCATGACTTCTGAATAATTAAAAGAAGAATAGATGGGTATAGTGTATCCGATATCATCATGATGAGGAGAGAAATTCCACGATGTAGTAGTGTGCATTTTAGATCGTACAATCATTTTATAAGATCCATTTGTGAGGAAATCATGCAAAACTTATGTAATGAAGATCAACATCAATTTGGCAAAGTTGCCAAAAAGGAGTTATTATTATTATTATTTTATTATTTTGTAATAACACATTCTGTACGTGTTGAAAACAATCACAAGTATTTTCCCATACATTAATAGTGTTTAATTTTGAAGTCTTGGTGAATGTGTCTATACATATAAGTTAGACATTGATTGGTCTATAACAAGGTGCATAGAGTGTAAGTTTTAGGTGATAGGCTGAGTAGATTTTCAGTGTGACATTATTGTACATATTGATTATTGAATCAAATTATAGAATGGGTGTTACCATGAATAACGTTATGGTATTATTGTGTAATGAAAATAGATTGTACATACTATAGGAAATGTTAAATACATATTTCACGGTTTCATCCCTTGGTGGCTCTAATCTTCCTCTGTTTGATGGCCCCAAGTAACGCGTACCACAAGGCACCTCATGGAGTTGATTCATGATGATTCCTAGGAATGCGATGAAGAGCATCTATACTATTTCTTTTGGAAGGGTGCAATAAGTGTAAGCCTTTCCTTTAACATGTCCAATGCCAACTTGATGCATTAACTCGCCTTATTCTAACGGCCAAAACAAAAACATCCTGGAAATGTACTATGCAGGAGATTTTATCCCGAAGAGAATCGGTTGTGAACACAACCACCAATCCTCATTTGACCCCAAATTTGTAAGCTCTAGTTGTATCAAAAAAACTTAGAGAACATACATATAAAAGAGTTATGAAAAATGGACTCCATATCAAGAACGAGTGTTGCTGATCAGGAGGACGAAGGGGAGTTGCATACATAGAAACTCAAAGGATGCCGTTGTGGAGTCACTTGTGGAGCTACATGAGGAAATAGTGTCAGATTGCGGATGAAAGGAGTTACACTTGAACATAATGTTACAACAACAACATAGGATGTAAGAGACCCGTACTTATAGCTGCCGCGGATGAGGTTGGCGAGATGATGACGATGTTGATTACCACAACGCTTCCTCTTTTGACTGCGTGCTGCAAGCGGATGTTGCTGCTAAGGTCGTCAAGCCCTTCTTGAACTGGCGGTTTGCCACAGCACGAGAGAGATGGAGAGAGCGGGGGTGAGAGAATGATAGATAGGTAGAGAGAGAGAGAAATAAATCTAGGAGGGGTGCAGACACACCCAACTGATTCTCGGCCGCCTCCACTCCTGTAATGCTCGAGCTGGCTCGTCTCTGTTGAAGACCTTTGAAACTGTCTTCCTCATGACTCTCCCAAAGCTGTCGAGATGACCTGTGAGTCTCTCTCTTGCACGCATTGCATAGCTCAGAAGAGTGCAAAGGCTCCAAGTTCTGTCTGACCAGCTTCGGCGAGTATTTCAATAGGCAAGGATCCACCACCAACATGGACATAGTCAAGAAGTTCTCGACCTTCTTCCTCATAATCTCCATTACAGAACGTTGTTGCTCCATTGATATTTGCGTCCTCAAGCCCTTCGACTATAGTATCTTGTTGGCACAGCTTCTGGTAGCATAGATAGTCTATCAGGAAGCCTACCTATGATGAGGAAATCTGATTATGCATGCAGCTAGTACCGAAGACAACACATTGCATGTGCGTGCTTCTCCAAAGCTGGCCATATCAACCAGTCATAAAAGGCGTAGGGCTGCGAGTTGGGCGCCGCCATGCAAGAAGCAGAGAGGGTTTGCATTTTTTTTTTCCCTTCTTGTTGGTAGGCTCCAAGTGGGTGGCTGAGACGAGTTTGGACGCTGAAAAGTAGCAGTAAGGAGCGTGCAGGTTGGTGGTGGTTGAAGTGGGTGTGTGGGGTTGTGTGCCAGTGGTTGTCAGAGAGAGAGAAAGACATGTTGTGTGTGTGTGGGGCTGGGCGACGACTGCGAGAGAGAGAGAGAGAGAGAGAGAGAGAGAGAGAGAGAGAGAGAGAGAGAGAGAGAGAGAGAGAGAGAGAGAGAGAGATTGGGTTGGTGGGTGGTATACCACCAAAGGGATGGCTGTCAACTAATTAAGGGAGAGGGAGATTCGGTTTGCCACTCGAGAGAGAAAGAGAGTTTTCGAGGTTGGTGTGCGTGAGTGATTGGCAGAGGGAGAGAGAACCGCTGCATGGAGAGTTGGTGGTCGCCTTGGCAAGAAAGAGAGAGGCAGTGTAATGGGTGGTTGCAAGGAGAGAAGGAGAGAGATTGAGGGCGATTGATGGCCAGAGAGAGACAGAGAAAGAGAGAAAAATATTGGGTGGTTGCTACAGCTCATGCGCGGTCAGCCACAGACGAGGGAGAGAGAGAGTGAAGCGTACGAAGGATCAGTGAGAGAGAGATCGAGAGCCCTGCATGTGCTTTCATGGCGAGAGTGCTATGCCACTGCAGTTGAATTTTCATGCATGCGATTTGATAACGGCACGTCAAGAACAACACTAGTGTTGATTGGGATACAAAGCCATCTTTTTTGTCGTTGGCCAGCATGAGTTTGGCATGCAGAAATAATTAACTCAGTCATCTACCCTTGGCCGACATCCTCTGTGTGAGCGCCATCCTCCGGCCTTGTTTGTCTGTGCCAAATCTAGCAAGCTTAGAAGTCGCAGGGTTGCAGCTCATTCGACCATATTAAGCCGGTGAAGAGCTGCTGATGGAATTGCGAGCTCCTTTTTTCTTTTTTTTTTTTTTTTTTTTCAGCGACCCTTGTTGAGTCACAACGCGCTGCTAGGCGCTGCAATATTTCCCAAAACATCGAAAGGAGTGGCCGTGTTTCATTCTGCTAATCATTATGGCACCCCCTTCATGCTCAAAGGGCAGCAGGCAATGTATGCGTGCCTCACAAAAGATTTTACTGCATTTCCACAAACTCGGACCGGCTAGAAACAAGCTCACTAGTGAACAATAGCGAGCATCGCCTCTTCTTTTATATATAATAAATAGAAATCAAGTTTAAGAAAAAAAGGTTCAAGCTTCTCTTAATATGAAAGATTGTTATTTCTACTTTTTATTCAGATATCTTACACTAATTACAAATTAATGAAGGATTAACACCAGATTTGCATGAAAAAGATAATATAAAACAAGAACATAGAATTATAAATTTGAAACCCATAAGAAAACAAGAGCACTTAGCTTTTGGTTATCCGAATCTGCAATCACTGGAGCATAGCCTCGGCTCTGATGGGTGTCAGGTATCGGAATGGAGTGCTACGCCGGCACGGGGTATCAGAGAAGAGAGGAGAGGAGAGAAGAATACACAGACACTGGGTGCAATCTCCCCCCGTGCAAGAGTGACCATTTCCCTCTTGCACGTATTTGTCATATAGATTTCTTGAATGGTCAAATTGGTTACAAACTGGCCGGCCGGTCATAAATGGCCAAAGCTCATAAAAGAGCACTTGAATAATAAAATGTATATAAAATATGATATCCTTTTGCAATAGCTTAGCTCGGTCAAGCTTTTTCCACCTGTCACAGCTGCAATAAATAATAAGATATCATTTCCATAACATCAATGAAGGGTTCTTCTTTTGGAAGCCCTTCAAATATGAACTCTTAAATTAGATGAAGTTTATATATGGATAATGGCTATACAGTCTTGGGGACGACTACAATGGGTTTAATGTAACAAGAGAAGAAAACCGTGCAAAGAAAAGCAACGACGATCAAATACCACTACTGGGTGCCGTGAACGTAGGGGACTATTGTTTCGAGCAGCAATGCCAAGTCGATTGTGTCTTGCCCATAGGTGATGGCTTAGAGCGCGGGGGCTGTGGTGGAGGAGATGGGAGGTCACCACGAGCATTTAAGGAAGCCCAATAAGACGAGCCTTAAAGGATTTTCTTGCCAAGAGATATTCCCATAGAGAATAGAAGTTCGGACGTTGCCATAAACGTGACATTGCGGATAGTGGTGTGTCTGAGGTTGCCTCAACAATTAGCATCACCCCTGATTTCAAAACTCA
The DNA here is from genome assembly GCF_014529385.1 of Adiantum capillus-veneris. Lineage (NCBI taxonomy): Eukaryota > Viridiplantae > Streptophyta > Polypodiopsida > Polypodiales > Pteridaceae > Adiantum > Adiantum capillus-veneris. Next base: position 70,790,228 of record NC_140957.1, read on the forward strand.
ACAACATATATGTGAAGCTCTAAGGTGGTTAAACCATCACCTCTACTTTTCTTTCTCTTCTTCTGCATTCTTATATCTCATAAAGATACTATTCTCGTTCATTGACCTATGCAAAATCAAGTTGTTTGGCTGCTTCTTCTTCCTATTCAACACTTCTCTCTCTTTCTCTCTCACACACATAGGGGGCCCGAGGGGCGCACACACTCACACACACTGGCACCACACACCTGGGAGACGAGAAAAGAAGAAAGGGAGGAAGGGGAGAGAGACGACGCCAAAAAACGGGAATGATAGCTTCTCCTTTAGAAAAGACAACTCATGTAAATGATCTACATGGCCTGCTCTTGACCACACCATGGCTATCACCCATCCGTACAGAGGGGAATACACCTCCCTCAAAGCTCGACTCTGTCGGCACCCGCCTCGACAGAAAAAATAACCCTTGCCTTCATTTCGACAGTAGCCTTTTCCCTTTGTAACCTTCGCTGGCTGCCTCTCCTGCAAGGTCTTCGCCCTTTCAAGCCGCGTCACAGCGATCCACCATCGTGTGCAGCTTTGACTCCTCGAGCGCACGAAAAAGCCTCTTATCTCGCCATTCTTTTCCTTCTTTCTTCCACTTCTCCCTTTTCCTTTCTTTCCCTAAGCTTAAAAGCTCAAGCAACCCAAAAAAACCCGTCGAATAAGTTCCCCTTCCTTTCCTTTTTCTTTGTTTCATTTTTCAAAGAAAAAATAGACCAACCAAGCTTTCTTTTTCACCTTGGAGTCCAGCCACTCTTTTATTTTTTTCCAACTCCAGCCACTACTTACCTTTTGAATTTACAACCAAAGTTGTTGGTGGGTTCATTTTCCATGTCGTCGGTGCTTCTAAGCGCACAAATTTGTTCCTCCAAGCCACACCCCTCAAGACCTTTTTCCGCATTCGGAACATTGCACATCCTTTCACCGCAAGTCGCATAGTTGGGAAAAAATCAAGTTTGCCCCCTTCTCCTGCCGTGATTGTCTGTCCACTTGAAGTGGGCGCATCTCGATGCCCCTGACTCCGATGGGCCATTTGCCAATTTTAGCTGACCCCCCATGTTGCATGCGATTTTCCAGGACCCGAGCGAGCTCAAAGATATCTTTTTCATCATGCCTATCGAATTGGCCCGGTGAGCACGTACCCGACGCCGACAAATACTCCTCAGGCCATAACCTGCCCATTTGAGCTCCGAATGGCGAACCAAAAAGACTGGCATGCTCCACAGCTTGAGTTTTACGCACGTATCCAATGATACCAGTTTTCGCCACCAGTCTGTACCTGCTCTGCCTGTCGGAGATCTGCAAAGGCTTCTAACTTCGGACTGGCATATCTTTCACACCGAAGCCCCGTTTGACGAGCCGTCTGGACGAGCTTCTAGAGCATCTTGAACACCACATTTTGGGGCCCATTCCACGCATCTCAAACACTTTGACTTGCAGTCCCAATCAGCCCACTTCGAAGGCCCCTTGGCCTTAAAAAAACACTTTAAGCATGCATTTTCGTTGCCACTGTCCTGCCAAGGTCTCCCACACTGGCTTTAGCCCTCTACCATGCACCTGTTAGCACCCTTTGCACTGCATAACACACTTTATAGCACGGGCTAACTTTGGCTGCACCATCATTGCCCACCCCCCTGTTGAACATTCATGTTCAACCAAAAGTAGCTTTATTGAACTTGAAACTTGCAACACTCTGCAAACACTCAAGCATGCTAGAAAACACACCACCATATGTACAAAAGTGTATGTCTGTTACTCTTGAATCCCTTCAAGTGGGTTGCCCAACCCCCCTGTTGACCATTTGATGCACATCGGGCACCACTTTCCTATCAAAGTACAGCTTGAGCCGTACACCATTTACCCTGTGCCTGAGAAGCTTACCATTGGCTCTCACCAGCTGATAGGTCACATTTGGAAAGGCCTTTTGCACTTTGTACGGACCCGTCCACTTCTTTTTGAACTTCTTCTGGAAGGTGAAGTCCAAGTAGCTCTCATACTTCATTACTAGGTCCCCTTCTTCTATCTTTTTCTCTGGCAGACTCTCATTGACTTTGGCCATTCTCCTTTCCCTCTGCTTTACGTAGTAGTCTGCTGCTGCCTCTCTATTCATCTGCAGTGCCTCAAGGCCGACAATCCTATTTTGTAAGATCGCTTGTGGAGTGGCATTGATGCGCCACATACCTTTTAAAGCACCCAACTGTGCATGCACTGGTAGCACTGCCTCCTTACCATAAACCAACTCAAATGGAGTAAAGTTGGTCGCCACTTTGTAGGACGTCCTGTAGGTCCATAGACACTTTTCTAGATTGATCTCCCATTCTATCTCCTGCTTATACACATACTTCGTGAGCATTTTGATGATTTGTCCGTTGGCACTCTCCACCAAACCATTGCATTGGGGATGATAAGGCGAGGAAAATCGATGCTGAATCTTTAGTTTTTCCACCAATGCCTGTATAAGCTTGCTTCTGAACCCTTGCCCTCTATCTGAAATGAGTACCTACAGCACTCCGAAACGGCAACAAATGTTATCGAAAACAAAATGGGCCACAACCTGTGCATTCACCTCCTTCACAGCTTTGGCCTCGACCCACCTTGTGAGGTAGTCGATGGAAACCACGACATACTTCTTACCACTTGTAGACTTAGGGAGTGGATCGATGGCATCCAAACCCCACTTCTCGAAAGCATTTTGAGCAATAATCGCTCCCTGTGACTCAGCTGTCAAACGCCTCTCTCCTATAGTCTGACATTCATGGCAGGTCTTGCACCAATAGTGCACATCCTTCACTACTGAAGGCCACCAAAACCCCACTCGAAACAGCACTTGACCTTTCCCCTAGTGCCCACTCTCCTCATGACATTGCTCCAGCACCAAGTTAATCTCTTCTTTATAGAGCACTCTCCTTAGCACCCCGTCTCTTCCGTAAGTCATTAGGTCTTCACCTACGAGTGTAAATTTGCGTGCTTTCTGAACTATCCTCCTCCTTTGCAGTTTAGACAAACCTTAGGTACACTGCCCTGTATCCAAGAAATCTTCCACCTCCTTCAATGACTCCCTACCTGTGTATGTGGCCAGGGCCACATATATACCTGCGACATGTACTTGCACCTTACTGCTTGCTAGCTGGTCTGCCTCTTGATTGTGCTCTCTCTTCACATGCTTGAACTGAATTTCTCTAAAGAACTTCAACAACTTCTTGATGGCAAAGAACCAATGCTTTAAGGAATCTCGTTTTACCTGTCATTGGCCTAGCAGTTGCTTGATGATCAAATAATGCATCGCCTTTGACCACCAACTTGGAAATGCCAAACTCGACGCATTGTTTCAAACCTAGATGGAGGGCGAGATATTCTGCTTCATTGTTGGTATGGACATCCTCCAAATCATAGGCTTTTGGGAAGATTACCTTGCCGTGTGGATCGTGTCTCACCACACCTCCTCCAACTTTCTTTGTCACCCTCCTATATGCACCATCAAACCACATGGTAAAATCCCCCATCAGGTCGGGCTCCTCTTTGGCTTCATCTCGCACTACTCTTGGATAAATTGGCAAATCTACCGCTTTGCTGACCAAAATGTCTGCCAAATGGGACCGACTTGTGTGGTCTATTTTGAACTCAAACTCGAATTCCTGCAACTCTATCACCCACTTCATGATCCGCTTCCCTGGCTTCAAGTGTAGTACTATTTCCGGCAATAGATTGTTAGCTGTCAACACATAAAACTTACGCACAATGAGGTGCACTTTGAACTTTCTACAAGCAAAAACCAATGCCATGACCCACTGCTCCGCTTTAGTGTAAGCCACTTCTCCAAGACTTATCACCCTGCTTTCAAAGTAGATAGGCTTATAGCTCCTTCCTACCTTCTGCAGCAACACCGCCCCAATAGCCACGGTACCTACCGTCATTGACACATAGAAATCATCCTCTTGGCTTGGAGGGCACACAGCTGGCAGCTGACACAAAATTTCTTTCACTCTGTCAAAAGCTTCTTGAGCATCTTCATCCCATCCAAAACCATGCACCTGTTGAGCCCTCTTTTGGAGAGGATACACATACTGTGACAGCATCCAGAAGAAACGCGACAAGTACTTTAGCTTATGTACAAAGGATGCCAAGCCTTGCGCACTAGAGGGAGGCTCCATTAAGACTAGCGCCTTGATCTTTTCCGGATCTGCTTCAGTACCATTTTGTGACACCACATGACCTAGCAACTGCGCTTGAGGTTGTGCTAGCTTGCATTTCTTAGGGTTTAATTGACCTCCTTCGTCGAGCCTTTGAAAACATAGCTACAACTTTGACAAATGATCCACCCTTGAGCTATAACATCCAATATCATCCATGAAAACTCTAATGAACTTGCCCAAGTAGGGACCAAACACCCTATTCATCCAGTCTTGGAAGGTGGCGTAGGCATTTACTAAACCAAACGGCATCCTATGATAGGCAAAGCATCCCCATGGAGAGATAAATGTCGTCTTCAGCTAGTCTTCAAGAGCAATCCCTATTTGAAAGTACCCTAAAAATCCATCCATAATAGAGTACCTCTCATGACCTGCCACCTGATTTAAGATTTCATCTCGGAACGGCAGCGGGTAGTGGTTCCTCTTGGTTGCCGCATTCAATGGCTTGTAATCGACGCACACCCGCCATTTTCCATTCTTCTTAGGAGTGATAACCACTGGAGAAACCCATTCGGACTCCTTCACGGGGTATATGATACCTGCATCTAACAATTGCTTAATCTCTTGCCAAAGAGCCTCCTTATGAATCTCCCCTAACCTCCTTAGCTGCTGCGCCTTCGGTTTGCACCCTTCTTTAAGAACTATCTTGTGCTCTGCACCCTTCGCTCCTCGTAAATCCTCGTACTTCGTCGCAAATAAATTCGGAAAAGAGGCACACAACTAAACATAGCCTTCTCTCTCTTTCTTGGTGAAATCTTTGCTTAGCATAGCGGTTACCTCCTCCACACCTATGCCACCAACCTGTGGTTGCACCTCTCCTTTTACATGGGAGCCTTCAACAGTAACCCCAAACAAGTCGGCATCTATCTTTATCATATCATCTTCACTTTCCTCTTCTTCAGTATCTGTGTAGCCCTCATCATAGGCTATCTCGGTCTCATACTCATAGCTTGTCGTATCATCTTTTTCTTTTTCTGCCACAGGGTGAAAACGGCTCTCTTTGGTCTTCAAATCAAGCACCACATGTATCCCTCTCTCCTTGTCAGGCAAGGTGAATACTCTGCTCCCCCAATCCTGCTTAACCCCTATTGCAAGTAGCCATGGCCTACCCAAGATGATTGGATAAGCATTGTCACCCACTTTCATCACAAAGAAATCGATCAAGCACTCAATGCCCATCACTTTCACTCTTACATCTTGAGCCACACCCAAACACCTGGCTTTGGTATGGTTAGCCATCCCCATGCATACATTTGATTTAGCTACGGCTTTGACTCCTGTTTCCTTCATTGCAGCTTCCGTCATGATGCAAACTTGTGCTCCCCCGTCTATATAGGCCTGAACCTGCATCCTCTTTTCTATGACCGCATCCACTAGAGGAAGGACATCCGTCGGGTTACCCACTCTCAACGCCATGTTTTGTATTGCATGCACATTCCCCTTGGCCTTTGGCAGCCTCGTGCTGACACTTGTAGACCACTGTCTTCGTAGCTTGGGATTTAAAGCCAACAACTGACCAAAGGTAATGTTAGCCTTTTGATTTTAAACATCACTTACCAAGTCATATTCCGGGTAGCCGCGCCCTAGCTGAAAGTCTGCTTGCTTGATTTTGCGACGCCTCCTCTTCTTGCTAGTTTTCAGCTGCTCCTTGCCTTCGTACACTTTCTCCTTACCTTTACGGGCCCTCGTCTCCCGCTCGGTTTCTTCTCTCTTTCCCTCCTTGATCTTTTGTTGGCCAAAATTTCAACATCCTGCTTATCCACTCCAATGATATTCACCCTAAGGACTTCACCACCATCCTGAGGAGATGGCTACACTTGATTCTCGACCACCTGCTCTCTCGGGCCATTGAGTTGTGCTTGGCCTCTACCTCTGCCAAACAGTGGATAAATACCGCCTCTTTCTCTCAGTGGTTGAGGGAAATCTGGCACATAGTGTCCTTCTTCACCGCAATTGTAACACCGGCCAGGGTAGTGGACTTGCCCTGCCCCTTGCTCCTCTGGGTTGAACTCTACCCATCACGCTTAACCGCAATTCCTGCATTTGCTCAGACAAATCCTGCACGGTTCGCACCCAATTTTGTGGCACAACGGCTACACCTCGGTTTGCCTGGTTCTCATCATGAACAACATCCCTCGGACCCTGAGGTTGGACCACTGCTTCCTAACCCGACACGCCCTGTTCAATCTTCTTTTTGATTTTCCTGCTTTTTGCCTTTGCGATGGCCACTGCACCATTATAGTTTTATGGGCTCTCAAAATCCACTTTCTCCCTCACTTTAGGATACGTGCATGCCATGAATTTATCCAGTTTGAAGTAGTCTCCATTGGCCAATTGCATGGCACCCTCTAACTCTGCCTAGCACACTTCAAAACGATCCAAAAACAAACTAAACTCTTCACTTACATCCTGCTTGAGCGCCTTCAGTTTGGCATCCATCTCCACTGGGGAAGCCTCTTTGCGGAAATCATGTAGGAAACGCGCCCGCAGAGCCGGCCAAGCATGCCTCGGCTCACCTTCTAAAGCTTCATACCATATCTTTGCCTTTCGGCGCATTACCAAAGGAAATGTCTGCATTTTGCTGTCCTCGTTCGGCATGCGTAACGCAGCATATACAACTCAAACTCTGCACCCACTCATCAGGATTTTCTTCACCTGTAAAAATTGGCCCATAGCTTCGAGACGCCATGTCGACCAACACCAAAAACTGCTTCTCTTCACTTAACTGGGAGCAATCACTGTGCTCCTCAGTGGGGCCACCAGAAGATGGAGAGGGGGAATGGGGAACACACCCGACACACAAACAAAAACCCCTATATAGCTCAGGGTATTCACAGCACCCCTGTCCTCTCAAAAACACCTTCAAAACAAGCAACTCACACTAACAGGTCCTCGCCTGCACTTCGCCCAACGCACAAACACTCTGCACAATCCTCAGACAGCTACCATACCAATCTTGCCCGCTTCTTGCACTTCCACAATTCAACACCTCTCTCTCTTTCTCTCTCACACACACAGGGGCCCCGGGGGGCGCACACGCTCACACACACCGGCACCACACACCTGGGAGACGAGAAAAGAAGAAAGGGGGAAAGGGGAAAGAGACGACGCCAAAAACTGGCAATGACAGCTTCTCCTTCAAAAAAGACAATTCATGTAAATGATCCACATGGCCTGCTCTTGACCACACCATGGCTATCACCCATCCGTACAGAGGGGAATACACCTCCCTCGAAGCTCGACTCTGTCAACACCCGTCTCGATAGAAAAAATAACCCTTGCCTTCATTTTGACAATAGCCTTTTCCCTTTGTAGCCTTCGCTGGCTGCCTCTCCTGCAAGGTCTTCGCCCTTTCAAGCCACATCACGACGATCCACCATCGTGTGTAGCTTCGACTCCTCGAGCGCACGAAAAAACCTCTTCTCTCACCATTCTTTTCCTTCTTTCCTCCACTCCTCCCTTTTCTTTTCTTTCCCTAAGCTTAAAAGCTCAAGCATCCGAAAAAAAACCCGTCGAATAAGTTCCCCTTCCTTTCCTTTCTCTTTGTTTCTTTTTTCAAAGGAAAAATAGACCAACCAAGCCACTGCTCCTCTTAGCCTTCTCCAACAAAAACCATTTTTACCCTCTTTCCTTAAGTTAACTTTTGGAACACCTTTTCTTTTTCACCGTGGAGTCTAGCCACTCTTTTAATTTTTTTCCAACTCCAGCCACTACTTACCTTTTGAATTTACAACCAAAGTTGTTGGTAGGTTCATTTTTCATGTTGTCGGTGCTTATAAGTGCACAAATTTGTTCCTCCAAGCCACACCTCTAGAGACCTTTTTCCGTATTCGGAACATTCCACATCCTTTCACCGCAAGTTGCACAATTGGAAAAAAATCAAGCTTGCCCCTTTCTTCTGCCGTGATTGTTTGTCCACTGGAAGTGAGCGCATCTCGATGCCCCTGACTCCGATCGGCTGACTCCGATCGGATATCCGCCAATTTTGGCTGACCCCCCACGTTGCATGCGATTTTTGAGGACCCGAGCGAGCTCAAAGATATCTTTTTTATCATGCCTATCGACGTGGCCCGGTGAGCACGTACCCGACCCCCGACAAATATTCCTCAGGCCATAACTTGCCCGTTTGAGCTCCGAATGGCAAACTGAAAAGATCGGCATGCTCCACAGCTTGAGCTTTACGTGCATATCCAATGATACTAGTTTTCGCCACCTGTCTGTACCTGCTCTACCCGTCGGAGATCTGCAAAGCCTTCTAACTTCGGACTGGCATATCTTTCACACCGAAGCCCCGTTTGACGAGCTGTCTGGACGAGCTTCTAGAGCATCTTGAACACCACATTTCGGGGCCCATTCCATGCATCTCAAACACTTTGACTTGCAGTCCCAATCAGCCCACTTCGAAGGCCCCCTGGCCTAAAAAAAACACTTTAAGCATGCATTTTCGTTGCCACTGTCCTGCCAAGGTCTCCCACACTGGCTTTAGCCCTCTACCATGCACCTGTTAGCACCCTTTGCACTACATAACACACTTTATAGCACGGACCAACTTTGGCTACACAACGTGCTAGGGTCAACTTTTCACCCTCAAGATACATCATGCCTTAATATTCTAGCAATGATGACCCAAATTGACTATTACCTAGATAATTAAGCAATTATCAAGCATAAACACAAAAATCCCTCTCTCATCATTATTTGTAGGAGCCATTATTTCCATAATGTAAGTTTATCCCCATTAGTATTGATGTAATGTAATTCAATTTTTGCTTGACTTGCTCTTCAAATTGTCTTAAATGTTCCCTCATATGTGAGTCAAATTGTTGTTGCATATTACTCCATATTGTTCCATTGATTTGCTGCTACAGCCGAAAGCCTGGTTGCTCTGCAAAATACTCGAAATAGTACATAGCAAAACATAAACAAATAAATCTACGTACCTGCCGACTTGCACAAATCCATAATCAAGCACAACACAAACAGAGAGAGATCATAGAGAGCAAGAGAGTGCGTGTAGGCGCACCTCCTAGAGCGAAGTGCTACGCCTCGGCACGGGTGCAATCTCCCCCCGTGAAAGAGTGAGCATTTTCCTCTTGCACGTATTTATTTATAGATTTCTTGTATGCCCAAAAATGAGTACAAATTGGCCGGCCGGTCATAAATGGCCAAAGCTCATAAAAGAGCACTTGAATAATAAAATGTACATGGTATACATATCCATTTGCATAGGCCAAGCGATAGGAATTTGCTGCAATCAATGCTAATTTTTGATGGCTTCAACTACATTATATATAAACTAATATATTTTATGCAATGGGAAATTCTCACGAGGAAGAAACTCGATACACGTGCGATTTGTAATCTGGTGGATGATCGAAGTTGGGAGTGGGCTAATCCTTGCTCGGAGGACATCCTCTAAGGATCAACGTCAATAGATCCAAAGCATGATAATAATAATAATAGCACCTTGTGACCTGGGTAAGGCCAATCCTCACGAATGAGTAAGTCAGTGGAGAGCTTGTAGCCTAGGGTTATAACTTATACAAAGGCACAAGACAATAAAGGTGTACAAAGCCTTATGATTTGTATTTGATCACGAAGAAACTCATACATGATAACAACTTGAGAGTGGAAAAACCAATGGTAGTAATGATATCTTAAAGTAATGCCCCTTGGATAGGTTGAAAACAAGCGTTGCATTTGAACTACAACTAGGGATGATTATTCTAAAGCTTTCAACCCCATCTTCACCCTTGTACTCATCGTTCGTGTTTTTGGTCACCAGCACCGCCACCCATTGTTGATGTCTTTGACCATTTCACCCTTCTTATTTTCATTTTTATCAAGCAATAATCAAAGATCAAGGCTTCATAAAGTGGCTTCTTCTCCAAAATATAAGAGAGCAACCCAAATCAAGATCAACCTTCCCTTGTCAACATCGAAGAGCTTAGGATGGCTTCAAATAAAATACGTGCAAGAGGAAAATAGTCACTCTTGCATGGGGTGAGATTGCACCCAGTGCTTGTGTCTTCCTCTCTCCGCTCCTCTCTTCTCTCTCGCCGTGCCGATGTAGTACTCCATTCTAGGAGGTGCGCTTGCACGAGCCGTATTACTCTCTCTCTCGCTCTCTGTCTCTCTTTGTTCGTGTATCTCACGATTATGCATCTATGTGGTTGCCAGGTATGTCGATTAGTCTGTTTATGGTTTGTAGTATGCTATTTTGGATGTTTTGTAGGGAACTCCACGCCCTAGCTGCTACAGTAAGAGGCGTGGAGTTCCCTGCAAAATACCCAAAATAGCATACCACAAACCATAAAACAGACTAATCGACATACCTGGCAACCACATAGACGCATAATCCTGAGATACACGAACAGAGAAACACAGAGTGCAAGAGAGAGTAATAGGACGCGTGCAGACGCACCTCCTAGAATGGAGTGCTACGCCGGCACGGCGAGAGAGAAGAGAGGCGAGGTGAGAAGAGAAGAGGAACACAAACACATAGTGCAATCTCTCCCCGTGCAAGATTCATCATTTTCCTCTTGCACGTATTTATTTATAGGTTTCTTGAATGCCCAAAAATGAGTACAAACTGGCTGACCAGACATAATTGGCCAAAGCTCATAAAGAGCACTTGAATAACAAAATGTACAATATATATATATTTCCATCCGCATAGGGCTAGCTTGGTCTCATCTTTTCCACTTGTTAGCTACAATAAATAATAAAATATCAATTCCATAACATACCTCTCCATTGAAAAGCGATTGTCCTCAGTTGCGAAGATAAAAATCTACAAACAATACTTGTCGAAAACAATGATTAGAATCTGTATCAAATAGTAAAGAAAAATCCATAAAATTAGAGACATTGCTTATGCCTGCTGTCATACACATACTGTCTATTCTAGTGTCCCATACTACTAGAATAAGCAGTATATGACATACCCTGATGAGTCAGGATATCATTGGTCACACTCATCATTTAATAAGTCAATTCTCATCAATGTCAATTGCGATTCCATAAATATTATCGCAACCAAAAATCATCATATATAGAGATTCCAACTCCAATTTCAATTCCAAATATAATCCAAATTCAAAATATCTTTCATTTTCTATGCCCGGGTAACAAAATCATACCAGTTACAATGGTGGCCAGCCATTGCAGCATGATTTTGTGATCGGTGTTGTTTCATCTGGCGAGTCTACACCAATAAAACGTGCTGCCTAAATCGGAAAATATGGACTAATGCTGCCTAAATTGGCAGATTTGCATTGGATATTGTCTAAAAATTATAAATCTGAAGTTTATTCATGTGCTGCCTAAATCGCAGATCTGCACTAAGATGAGTATCTACACACTGCCTAGATCGGTGAATCTGTGTGTGCGTGACCAATGGACTAGGCAAGACATAAAGGAAAAAAATATTTACTATGTTGTTGACATCAAAGTGCAGTATATCAAAGCACTTAAAAATTGTTGTGCACTATCCCAGAGCACTGTAGCTCACCTGAGTAGCTGCGTAGCTTATTGACAAACCATCTCAACAAAAATTTATTTCAATACAATTAGAGGGCATGACCTTAGCAGTGTAAGAGGGTATCATAAAATCGGATAAAATATGGTTAGGAGATTAGTACGAAAGCTGTAAAAATGAGTTTGCAAAATAAAGTTAAGAGATTACTTCGTTGACGTCCTCGCGTTATGGTCTGCATAGGTTTTTGTGAATCCTTAAATGAGTTAGAGAAGTGTAACAAAAAACAAGTAAAGATCATGATAAAAACCTTTGGAGTCCTCAATCAAGATAGCTACTTTTATGTCCTTGAAATTGTGGTAAACAAAATAAAGGTAACGGTGTGGAGCATTGCTATGTACAACAACTAGTAAAATATAACATTGAGTTATACAAAGAGGAGAAAACCCAAAAAATCCTCAGAATTTTAGAAGTGCAATAATTTTAAGGCCCACTTATGAATGCCTGATATTGGACAACCAGAATTGATGAACGGAATCACAAAGGAGATCATGTGATATAGAACATGGCTTGTGTAATTTGACCTTAATGTCACTAATAAAAAAAAGAAATACATTGGATAATAAATATGGGGAATGAATGGGAACTTGGAATAGTCATGAGTAGATATGGGACTTGTTTCAAAGTGTTATCTATCTTCTACACATACAAGAGTAATCATACAATTGTAGTTTGGAACAGTTGTTCTTATTGCACTTGTTTTATGTTAGGAATTGTCTTCTACGGTGTGTTCTAGGAAAAATAAGAAAAAATTTAATGAAATTCAATCCTATTATAGTTTGACGAATCAAGAAATGATAATGCATGACAAAATAGATTGTCTTGTGATGATTTTAAAACTTCATATCTCAAGTACCATAAAACCCTAAACATTTCTTAATGTTATCCTTAGAGTCTTATATAAACATGAAGAAGTGGATTACTTTGTGCATATTTTAAAGTAAGAAAAGAATCCTACAAAATTACCCTTACTTGAACCAGCTTTCTTTCGAGAAATAAATTGACTTATCTTAAAATAATGAAGATAGACAATAATCAATCAACAATTTATCAATTCACAATAAATCAAATTGGTGATATAAACTAAACAAACACCGACATAATGGGATGAACAATTGATATATAGGGATTTTGTTGAGTGTATTTTTTATCGTGATAGTAGAAGGCCCCTCGAGAGATTTCATTCCGGAAGAGGGGGAAACCTAGCCAAAGTCTTTTAAGACAATTGTGGCTAAGCATCATCATCATTTACTTACATATGTTGAGAGTATTCCCCCACATGGGGCCGCTTGATATAAGAAATTATACGAGTGAATTGTGAGGTGTACATTACCTACAAAGTCTTGCTTGACAAGCGAACACCAACTCAATCTATTGTTGTGTCATGTTTTGAGACTGTCTCGAGGGCATACAATATGATTGCTAGTAGCATGACAAAGTTAGCGTCCCCGATGACATAAGGTAGCCACTAGTACGAACAAGCTAAACTATTATTGATGTCAATCATGTTTCCAAGTTATATATATATTATAATAATAAGATTTATTTATTTATTTTTTTGCATACTAGGGACATATCTAGATTTCTTATTCATTTTGCAGTAAGCCCTCAATGTATTGGTTTGGTGAGTGATATTTGTGGTGGACGTTACAGGGCACGACGAGAATGAGCTGCGAAGGTGGAGTTTAGACATTAATGGACATACATGTTTCTGGATAGCTTGTCCAGTATGTTGTCGGAGAAGGTATTGTACTAATCGATACTTCATCAATGTTTGCCGCTGGAAGTAGCGGTACTGGGAGAGGAAAGAGAGAGAGAAAAACAAAATGAAAATATTACGCGTCTTCAAAGTCCTATGGGGCCAAACTCAGACAGCCTTTATGGATTTAATACAATTTTTGGATACAAAATAAATGAAGTAAAGTAAAAAAATTTAAAATCTTTAGGCTGAAATCATCATCGTTGTCGTCGTCGTCATCGCCCGAGGATGCCAGATAGCGGCCTGTTTTGTCGCTGAGAAAGTATTGAGTCCGCACCGTCCCAAAAGAGCTTTGTCAATGTCCATGTCTGTAGGCAAACGTCCAGGGGGAGAGAGCAATAGCTGGGGAGCACGGGGACGGGGGGCCCTTCGGTAGAGAGATAGAGAGTTTTGAGAGTTGATTGACCTTCAACCTCAAGGAAAACACTACATTTCGAGTGCCGGCTGTCTCTGGAAGCTCGGAACCATGCGCTGATGGCCCTTCAACTCTGCGCCATGCATGCCTGGTGACAACATGGCTACATCTTTGAATGAAGGTAGCTCGATGCTGCAGGGCGGTCGCCAAAAGGATGAGATCTGTGTGTAGTTGTGGGTGTGTGCTACAGCTCAGAACAAAGGCCTCCATGTGAGTCTTGTGTATTGTGTCGGCGCCAGTTACAGACGAAGGTGAGAGAAAGTGATCGCTAGATGTGGAGGGGGAGAGAGAGAGAGAGATTGACTAAAATGATTCTAGGGTGTGTTGAGCAGGCGAAGATGAGGGGATTGGGTCGGTGGGTGGTACGCAATCAGAAACGGCATGCAGACAGCAGATGTAAGAGAGAGATCTGCATGTATTGATGGGGTTGGTTGATAAAGATGTGTTGCAGACAATGCAGATGTGTACCATTGTAAAGCACTGGCTGCATGCGATAGAAGAGGTGTCGTACACAGTAGCTGGCCACATGGTTGGTGAGTGAGGGAGTGAGAAGGGGTTCAAGGGTGGTTAACTCTCGAGAGAACTATGGACGGTTGTCGTCAAAAGAGAGAGACGCCAGTAGCAGATGCATGGGAGTGGGGTGGGTAATTCGATTGGTCACAGTTGATAGCCATGCAAAGTTTCTAGATGTGTGAGAGACTAAAAAGAAATGGCATTTCTTAATGGTCGAGTACTAGCTGTTGTTGCATGAGAGAAGTGTTCATTTTCAGAGAGGGTAACGCAGTCGACTACATACCAAAGCCGCTTTTTGCCACATGCAGTGGTGGTTGGAAACGAACGCCACAAGCCGCGGATGTCATCGCGAGTGGCATAAAAGTAAAATAATTTTTTTTAAAAATCAATTTCACAAGATAAGGGTGCCATGCAGCGGTGGGAGAGTTTCCACGATTGGGTTTGGTGAAAAGCGTCGTAATTGTTGACCCTCAGAACAACATCTTTGCATGCAAATTTCTGTGGTTGGCTGATGGCCGCTAGTTGTGTCCTCTGTACGATGACGCCATGCATAGAGAAGCTACAGGCTCACAAGGGGGGAGTGGACGATAATGGTCCTTGTTGTGGCCAGTCGCTAGCTAGTACTGTAGTGGGTTACACAGCTACAGGTGGTTGTTGTACATGAGCTCATGGCGGAAGTCATTCGAGTTGAATACAGTGGTTGGATGATGTTGCTTCCGAAAATGATCATTTACAAGCGTCCAATGATCCCATACATAGTGTGAGCCGCGTTACAGATCAGTTAATATGGATATTTTGTAATGCGGTAAAAAAACAGCTGAAGGTCTCCTGCTTCTTCATTGAAAGTTAAAGGTCTCCTTCTCCTATCTAACCTTCTTTCCTTTTTCGAGAGATGATCCCTTATTCTATATCGATAATCAACGAATCTCTTATTATGGCTTGCTAATTCCCAACATATCTGAAGATCTCTTATAAATGCATATTCATATCACCAATGAGCTTTTTCTATAGCTATATGGAGCGAAACTTCTCATTTCCTCATGCATAATTAGCTTCATATCATTAATTATAATCAGTGAATAGATTTTTATTTACATATCTAGAATGGAGTGCTACGCCAGCACGGCGAGAGAGAAGAGAGGCGAGGTAAGAAGAGAAGAGCAACACAAACATTGGGTGCAATCTCCCCCGTGAAAGAGTCAGCATTTTCCTCTTGCACGTATTTATTTATAGATTTCTTGAATGCCCAAAAATAAGTACAAACTGGCCGGCCGGACATAATTGGCCAAAGCTCATAAAGAGCACTTGAATAATAAAATGTACAATATATATATATATTTCCATACGCATAGGCCTAGCTTGGTCTCGTCTTTTCCACTTGTCAGCTGCAATAAATTATAAAATATCAATTCCATAACATTCAGAGCCAAGGATGGAAGCAGAGGAGAGCTTACACACACAAGACGACGGCATGGAGGAGATGTTGGATGCCTTCTTCCAGTTAAGCGAGGAGAACGCTAATGAAGAAGCACCAGAAGACGTGCGCCTATCTCCTAAAGACATGTTGAGAAAGTTGGCACGTCAACCAATCTATGAAGGCGCCAAAATATATGTGCTTCATACTTGTCTGTCGTTTTTGAATCTGCAGTCAGTGTACGGTGGTCAGATGCAAACGTTACTGCTTTGTTTAGGTGCGTAACTTACAAAAGCGATTTTCCAATTACAATGGTGACATGCTTGGGGAGGTTTTAATTTAATGTGGCTTAAACAGGTTGTTACGGGAGCAACTACTCCCGAGTGGCAATGAAATGCCCCCCTCCAGGCCAGACGCAAAGCGACTATTGACCTTAGTTGGCTTAGACTACAACAAAGTTTAATGCATGTCCAAATCATTGCATTCTTTTTTGCAATGAACATATTCTCTGTCGTGTCCTAAGTGCGGAGCAATGCGCTACAAACAAGATGCGGTTGGCGAGTTAGTGCTAGCTAAAGTGTTGCAGCATTTCCCTATTATTATGAGGATAAAAAGCATGTTTCTTTGTGGTTCCATTGCAAAGTTGATGCGGTGGCATTCTTCGAATAGATCCAATGACGCAACATTTAGGGTGCCCGCTGCAAAGGCTTGGAAGCACATTGAAGATACCTGGCCACATTTTAAGAGTGAACCATGCAATTTGCATTTGGGCATGGCAGTGGATGGAGTCAATCCATTTGGCTTGAGAAGCTCGTCATGGAGCACTTGGCCTGTGTGCCTTGTCAATTACAACCTCCCGCCATGGCTTGACTTTAAGAAGGATCATTTGATATTAGGCTTGATCGTGCCTGGTAAGTTCAAGGAAAAAAACATGGTTGTTTATCTTGCACCACTAATGGACGAGCTCCAGGAGTTATGGCATGGGACCGACATAGAAGATGCGGTTGAACCAGCAGGACAACAACATGCAAGGATCCATGGACTTCTTATGTGGACTATGCATAATTGGCCTAGATACAGTGAAGCTTCCGGTAATGGTGGATGCTTTACAAAATTCTCGCTATTCGCAAGCACTTTCTGTAGTTCTGAATCATGCTTTAATATATGCAGGGATTACAACTTCAGGATACAATGCATGTCCAATTTGCGGGCCGTCTTTGGATGTGCGCTATTCTGCCTCACTTCGAAAGATAATTTATCAAGGCCACCATTGTTATCTTCCAGATGGCCATCACTTGTGCGAAGGTCAGCTTGGTCGCGTTGAATGTCGTCCTATGCATGTACAAGAGTGGCATCGCCGATGGGAGCAACATGAGGAGCAACTTGTTCCAGGAACGAAGCGTTTTTCCATTCTCCATATGTTGCCGTGCTGGGGTGATCTACTAATTAACCATTTGCTGGATCCAATGCATATATTCAAGAATGTGGGAGATCTCCTCTGGAAGACAATCATAGGAATGAAAGCAATCGAGCTTCACGAGATGATTTGCAGTCAGCTGGAAAGATGCCAGAGCTGTGTCCTTTCACCAATGCAGCAGGCCAAACAAAGCTTCCAAGAGCGCCATGGGTATTGCTAAAAAGCGAGGAACGACAAGTCAAAAGGCTGATTTCAGAGTTCAAGACGCCAACAGGATGCATGCGGTGTCTCAAGACAACATTCACCCATGACGATCAACTGTCAGGACTGAAATCTCATGACTGGTATAAGTTCTTGCAATTTATTCTTTCAATTGCAATCAAGGGGTGTTTAATTGAGGAAGTGCGGTCCTGCATATGCAAGATTTCAGAGCTACTGCGGTGAATCTCTTCCAAGGAGATACGAGAGGAATCCATTGCAGTCGCAAGGGCTAACTCCATTGAGGCAGTTTGCATGATTGAGAAGTATCTACCCAGGAGCTGCCTAACTATCGAAATGCACTTGCTCGTCCATGTAGTAGATGAGGTTGTAGTGGCAGGTAGAGTCCACAGCCGTTGGATGTTCTTTCTAGAGCGGTTCATGAAAACACTTAAGGGTTTTGTTCGCCTAAAAGCGCGTCTAGAGGGGAGCATGGCAAAAGGATGGCTGGTGCAAGAGTCTCTTGTCTTGATGACTGAATTTCTATCTGTTTCTGACCTAAAAATGCCTCGACTATGGAGCGATGAGGAGGATGCAAGATTGGTGGGATAGGAGTCGCAGGGGCAAGTGGTGCCGAAGAAAATGGACGACGCCATGCGAGAAAAGATCATGAAGTTCTGTATACTAAATTCAGAGTTAATGCAAAAATGGCTTGAAAGGTACGAAGAAGAGAAAGAGAGACGCAATAAGGAGCGACACAATTTCAGGTGAAGCCGAACAACTAGAGGCTTATCCTTGCCAAACCATCTCACTCCTCTACTTGAATTCTGTACAATGGCATGGTTGGACAAGACAGTGAGAGGAGCTCGACAGATCGGAGAACCCATATCTCTAGAAGAGGAAGAGCTGGCTATTGGATGTGACTGGAGGTATCATACATACATGGCACTGTGGTCACATGGAAAGCATTTCAAAACACAACAAATTGACAGCAGAAGAAACACATTTGACAGTGGGGTAATGGTTAGTTTCATGCAAAAGAGCAGGGCCAGTGCCAGAGACACGAACGAGAGCACTAGCAACCTGGATTATTGTGGTCTGGTGTCAGATATCTTGAAAGTCAGCTTCAGACGGTTTGAAATGTTTTTGTTGGATGTGAAGTGGTTCAAGGTGATTACTTCTGGTCGCAATGCAAGGGTACGCAGAGATGGAAACAAGCTTGTGCAGATAGATTCTACAAAGGTTTGGACAGATTCGAGCGACACGTTTGCGCTTCTCGAACATTGCGAGCAAGTGGTCTTTGTACCAGACCCTTGAGAGCCACAATGGTGGTTTGTGATTCAGGTTGCTTCAAGAAATAAACAAGTATTTGAAGGGTGAAAGCATGCTAACTTGTCATGCGTTTTCATGTCCCGGACAATTCTAACTAGCACAATCTTGACATATGCTAACTAGTACAATAACTTGAGCTACATCTCCAAGATCTATGACATATGATATATCAATAGAAAGCACTTGAAACAAGGAATCCAAATGTACAACCTCTGATAAATTTTGATATTATTTGTAAAAAATTTACCGGACACCCAACTTTTCGAAGATGTGCTAACTTGAAACTGCTAACTAGCACAAAAAGCGCGATAGGTTAACATGCTTTCACCCTGAAGGGCAAGAGCTCCTCGAGGAAAGTCGACCAGACGACGCAGATACTATTGTGACATTAGATGAGATGGACGAAGGTATGGCAGAGGAAGCTGACAGATATACGAGGGATGACGCAGACGAGGCAGATATGACACTTGTAGATGAAGATGCAATGGATGAAGACAATCTGCCATAACGAGTTGGGGCAGAGTTATGTCTGCAGTTAGAGATAGACAATGATACGATGCAAGATCTTATTGATAATGCCTCACTAGTCGAGGCCTGTAAGTGTTTGTGTGAAGATGTTGATTTACAATTAAGCTCTTTCTTAATTTAAACAAAGGTGTTCTGACGCTTTCCTTTTTTTTCTTTTTTCAGCACTTTAGTATGGCATACCAGCCACCAGATCCCGGTTCTATGAGTGCGGATGTATTTATGGGCTTCGTCACGCGGATGATGCCCACTCAGATGACACAAGTGTTGTGAGCGGGATGAAAACACACACAGCGCCTCTATAAAGACCCGACACACACTCTTGGGAAGATACACACACACACACACTATGGGGCACCACTCGGCTTACACAACACACTTGGCCGAGATAGGGAACACACCTCTAGAGTGAGAGGAGAGAGACTATCCACTTTCCCACTCCACACAGACATACACATATACACACACACCCAAAAAAATCAGCTCAAAAGAGGATAATTTCTGATGTTTAGATACAATTGAGCTTGGGCCAACACCAATGGGGCAAATAGCTCACACAATATGGGTAAAATAAGCCAGATACAATCACAAAGTTAAGTAGAGGCTTCACTCACCGGAGAAGATTACACAGAAAAACAACAGAAATCTGTGAGGAAGTTGGAAAAATGGACAGCACCATTGCGTCTGGAACGCCCAAAAACCCCACCCTACAATGTCGCAGTGCTCAAATCCGACCTCGGATGAGCAGTTTAGGGCCAAAAAATGCTCCAAAAACAGCAAAAACACACTTGCGGCTGTTCCTCCTCTCCTCTCCATGTTTTTTCTAGTTTTCTCTTAGTTTTTTCAGTTCCCACACTTAGCTTTATTAGTTGGGCACCCGTGGCCTTTTTGATGACCTCAAACGGACCCTGAACATACCAAAAATTGACCTCGCAGTGCATAGTTGTCACCTTTTTGCATCATCTGCACACCTGGCACTCAATTTTTCCAAATAATGCATCCCTCAACCACGTGAAGTGGCCCCAAAAAGTGGTCCTCATGATGACCTTTCTGCATAAGTATCACAAGAAAACACCCACGTCGTGTCCATACTTCTCTGCGTGCAAGTATTGACCCCGTTCGACCTCCTGACGCCACTCGATGCCATCGGACGCACCTGCTTACCTCATGTCGTCGGCCCGCGGATAGCTTCCTCGAAAATTCTTATGCGCTACCAACTCCTCCTTATTGTAGAAAAAACACAGTGGTACTGGTAATAGTGAAAATCGATGCACTATGTACACCTTGTCCTACCTGTACACATGTGGGCCCCACGTAACCACCTGGCTATGAAAAATGGGCAATTATTTATTTGATGCACCATGCATGTATATGTACATATGTGCAATCCCTTGCTCCAAAAAACTCCTGACATAATTTGTCCATCCCCTAGCCTGCTAGATCATTCATGATCAGCAGCAGCAAAGGGAGATATGAGACTTGCCACATCACAGGTCTCCTCATCCTTCACCAACATTGCTTGCTCCACAGACAGCTCATCTTGCTCCACCATCATTAACCTGGCATGATATAATTTAAGACGCAATCTATTTACCCTTGACTTATGTAGAATCCCATCCAGGTTAGCCAACTGATATGTACCATCTGGAAAACACTCCACTACCTTGAAAGGGCCTTCCCACTTAATCTGAAACTTCTTTTGGAAGGTGTTGTCTAGCTTACTGTTGTAACGCAAAACTAAGTCATGCTTCTTGATACCCTTACTTTTGACCTTTTCATTTATCTTTGCCAAAGCCTTATCCTGCATCTGCCCATAATGCTCCAGTGTGCTCATCCTATCCAAATGAACCTCCTATAACTGTAAGAGCCTCTCTTTGAATGCATTGCTAGACGGCCCAAGTAGCTTCTCTAGCATCTTTACTGCAGGCAACCCTAATTCCACAGGCAATAGTGCTTCCTTTCCATATACCAAATGAAATGGAGTAAACCCTGTACCTGTCTTCACCGAAGTACGGTAAGCCCATAATGTACTAGGCAATTCCAAATCCCAATTCTTTCCTTGGTGCCCTGTCACTTTCGAAAGAATCTGTACCAACTCACCATTGAATCTTTCATTTAAGCCATTACACTGTGGGTAATAAGGAGTGGTATGCTGGTGCCTAATCTTCATCTTTGTGCATAAGAAGTCTAGCAGTTTAGCTCTAAATCTTGGCCCCTTATCTGAAACTAGCTCTAATGGCACCCCAAACTTGCAACATATTTCATCATACACAAATTTTGCCAATGCAGTGATCTGTTTTACTGCTATAGCCTCTGCCCATCTAGAGAGATAGTCCACTGCCGTCAAGATATAGCTTTTGCCCCTGCTTGTGATAGGTAACGGGCCTATTGCATCAATCCCCCACTTTTCAAACACATCAAACGCCATAATGGTTTTTCGTAGCTCTGGCTTCAACACTCTCTTCCCAAATGCTTGACACCTATTGCAAGACCTACACCAATGCTGAACATCCTTGTGCAAACTAGGCCATACATACCCCTCTTGCAAAATCTTATGCAAGGTGATCTTTAGAGCAAAATGGCCACCACATGCGCCTTTGTGATTCTCTTCCAACACTCTATAAAGCTCCTCTCGCCAAGGTACACGTCTCAACACGAGATCAGCCCTTTTCATGTATAAGACATCACCAATCAATTTGTACCTATATGCTCTACGCACAAAGCCATACTTCTTAGACTTCTGAATCTCCTTTGGAATGATTCCTGTTAGCAAAAACTCCTCTTCTTGAGCCAAAATTTCCCGACCATGGTAAAGAGGTAAGTTGGTCCTCAACACAAATAGCTCCCCAATCATGCCTTGAGCCGCTTCATGTGCCTCTCCATTTAGAGAACATTCAATGTGTCTGATGCTCCATGCTTCAAACTTTTTTAACAGGCCTTTAATTCTGAAGCACATTTCCTTCAATGAGGTGTTCTTGCTCTTCCACACACCCAACACTTGCTTCACAACTAACAAGGCATCACCTTTTATGCTCAACCTTCTAACCCCATGCTTCAAACAAATGTGTAATCCAGCTTCCAATGTAGCATATTCAGCCTCATTGTTACTATGCGCATCCAACTTGAACCCTCTCTTGCATACTAGCTTCCCCTCTGGATCATAAAGTGCTATACCCCCTGAAGCTGCATCATGGCTCTTTCTGTATGAACCATCAAAGAACAACACATGTGCATTGCTGATCTATGGAACTTCTTCAACTACCTTTCTCACCACCTCTTCCTTAACAATAAGGGGATTCTCCTTGTAGGTCAACAAATCAGCTAGGGTAGCCCTTGTACTATCTTCCACTAGAAAAGAGAACTCAAACTCTTGCAGCTCAATTACCCATTTATTCACCACATTTGACATGTTAGTACCATTAATTAACTGTGGCAAAAATGCATAACTCGTCAAAAAAACAAAAGGCCATGGTAGCAAGTAATGACGAAATCGTCGACAAGCAAATATTACACTGGCCATCACTAGCTCTACTTCTGAGAACTTTCTCTCCGCTACCAACTTCACTCGGCTTGCACAATACACTGGCCTCATATAATGGCTGCCCTTCCCCTTTTGCAATAGCATGGCTCCAATGGCATCATCCCCTACTGATGGATTTACATAAAACACTTTCTTCCAATCAGGAGCCTGCATGGTTGACAACCCCGCTAACACCTCTTTCACCTCTTGAACCACTTCTTCACACTTGTCATCCCATTGCAATGGATCATGCTTTTCCACTTGCTGTAATGGATAAAGAAGCTGTGAAGACAATAGAATAAACCGTGGCATGTATTTCACTTTGTGTATAAAAGTTGCCAATTGCTTCGTACTCGTAGGTGATGGCTCTTTCTTAATTTAAACAAAGGTGTTCTGACGCTTTCTTTTTTCTTTCTTTTTTCAGCACTTTAGTATGGCATACTAGTCACCGATCCCGGTTCTATGAGTGCGGATGTATTTATGGGCTTTGTCACGCGGATGATGCCCACTCAGATGGCACAGGCGTTGTGAGCGAGATGAAAACACACACAGCGCCTCTATAACGACCCGACACACACTCTTGGGAAGATACACACACACGCTATGGGGCACCACTCCGCTTACACAACACACCTGGCCGAGACAGGGAACGCACCTCTAGAGTGAGAGGAGAGAGACTATCCACTTGCCCACTCCACACTGAGACACACACACACACACACACACACACACACACACACACACACACACACACACACACACACACACACCCAAAAAACTCATCTCAAAAGAGGATAATTTCTGATGTTTAGATACAATTGAGCTTGGGCCAACACCAATGGGGCAAATAGCTCACACAATATGGGTAAAATAAGCCAGATACAATCACAAAGTTAAGCAGAGGCTTCACTCACCGGAGAAGATTACACAGAAAAAAAACAGAAAATCTCTGAGGAATTTGGCAAAATGGACAGTGCCATTGCGTCCGGAACGCCCAAAAACCCCACCCTACAATGTCACAGTGCTCAAATCCGACCTCGGATGAGCAGTTTAGGGCCAAAAAATGCTCCAAAAACAGCAAAAACACACTTGTGGCTGTTCCTCCTCTCTTCTCCACTTTTTTTCTGGTCTTCTCTCATTTTTTTGAGTTCCCACACTTAGCTTTATTAGTTGGGCACCCGTGGCCTTTTAGATGACCTCAAATGGACCCTGAGCATGCCAAAAACTGACCTCGCAGTGCATATTTGTCACCTTTTTGCATCATCCGCACACCTGGCACTCAGTTTTTCCAAATAATGCATCTCGCAACCACGTGAAGTGGCCCCAAAAAGTGGTCCTCATGATGACCTTTCTGCATAAGTATCAAAAGAAAACACCCACGTCGTGTCCATACTTCTCCGCGTGCAAGTATTGACCCCGTTCGACCTCCTGACGCCACTCGATGCCATCTGACACACCTGCTTACCTCATGTCTTCGGCCCGTGGATAGCTTCCTCGAGAAGTTTTACGCGCTACCAACTCCTCCTTGTTGTAGAAAAAAAATAGTGGTACTGGTAATAGTGAAAATCGATGCACTATGTACACCTTGTCCTACCTGTACACATGTGGGCCCCACGTAACCACGTGGCTCTGAAAAATGGGCAATTCTTTATTTGATGCACCATGCATGTATATGTACATATGCGCAATCCCTTGCTCCAAAAAACTCCTGACAGCGTCTCAGTATTGGATAGCTAGAGGTACGGGTACCACGCCTACGGGCTTCATATCCGAGGGTTCGACACCTATTGGGGGGGGACGCCTATGGGTACAACGCCTGTGAGGTCTCCCATCAGGGCCGCTTCGACACCTAGGGGTATGGAAAAGGCGGGTACGTCAGCATCTCCGCTTCATAGGCTCACTCGCCGATCTTGGCGATCGTCAGACGGAGGTGGTGGTTGCTGTGGAGGAGGGTCCACGGATTCTTCGATCCCTCCTCGCTCACGATCCTCGTCCTACACACGTACACCTCTTGACACACCTCTTAGAACACCTCGGACACCTTGGGGGGCACACAATCCTAGTGCCTCTAAGGTCTATACTATACGGCTAGATGGACAGGTTGACATGGATAGTGTCGGGACTCAGATGAGACAGCGGGTTCGCCAACTCGCAGAGGTGCAGTTTTCTAGCACCATAATGACATCTTGGACTCCTCAAGACCACAACAAAATCAATTATGTAGTGGAGACCATCATGAGAGAGTATCGGCCTGCTCTGGGTTCAGCAGAACTTCTGACGAGGTGGATCACGACTGTTGCATGGGACACCGTGAAACATCGTTGAGATGCAGCTCGTCGGGCTTTCAGGCTGGGCTCACCAAAGCCTTCGGGCATCTCACACGAGTCGTGGCAACAGATCAGGGAGGAGGAGGAGACAGCGAACACGAGGTTTAGACAGCAACGTCTCGCCACGAAGGTACATAGGGAGACTAGGGGCACATCTTATCTTGGCGGCGGAGAGTTCGACACCTTTCGCTATGAATTTGTGAGTTTCCAATCCAATCCTAGCTATGGCATTTTGTTTCAAGATCAATGAATCATGTATTCTTAATTACTTTCGTTTTTGTATAAACGCAGAATCTTGCAATACATCGAGCCCCGACACGCCAGGAGGGTAGAGGACATGCAATCTCGCTGTGGCTGTGTCCATCTTTTCACTGGGCACAGGCTGGGCTGCTTGTCCTCTGTCCAAGAATTTTTTTATCTGATATGGTTGTTGATATAGGAGTCAAAATACGCGTCAAAAACTATGATTATCGACGTGGATATCGACGTGAATTTTGACTATTTCATAAGGACGTGGATTTCGACGCAATTTTCGGCGGTTGGCGTCGAAATATGCGTCGAAGGCACCTATTTTTGTTGTAGTGATTGTTATTCAGGGGTTGTTGAAAGAAAAAATCGCGCTTGGCACTAATTTAGTCCACATGTGCTAGATGTCGGTGCACTTCATAAAGCACAAAAGTGCTTTCTGTCTGCAAGTTTTGATTAATGTTGAGACTTCCAAGGGTGATTTTCCCGAGGATGCTATGGATGAAGATCTACAGGATAAAGTTGTATTTCATTATCAAGATGAAAATCCAGCAGGTAAAAATTCCTTTGATGATACAGTTCCAGAGACTCCCAAGGTTTTTCGTGATGGCTATGAAGCTAGAGGGGGTGATAATGCTAAATCATTCTTGATACTGCAAAAGTGCACAAGGTTTTCCATTTCCTTGGACAATGTGCCAAATGTGGTTGGATTTGGATGCTATTTTTATTGGTGCTTATGTCAGTGATGTATTGGTTGCCAGTAAAAGGAAGTCAGATTTCTTTAATGCTTTCTGGTAACGAGCTTAAGTTGCCAACAGTTTACGGTATGTGGGTGTTGCACTCTTCTTCAGGTGAAGCTCTAGTATATTGCAGAGCCCATCAATGCTATGTGATTTCAATGTTATTTGATCTAGGATATTCTAAGGATATTCATAAGTAGATTCAATATGGATGGATATTGTTCAGTATGCAAAGTAATTGCGTGCTATTTGAACCAGGGGTAGCATATTTTCACCAGAAATGCTTGATGTTGATTGATACATGGAATGTATGCTCATGTGAATATTATGATGCCCCAGTGTGTGGAAAATTCCTTATTATTCCATTTGATAATGGGGGCTACTAAAGTGCAAGTTGCAGATTTGAAGAGTACCAATTACCTGTTGTAACAGGTTGCATGGTACAGGTTTTGGTTTCTAGATTATGCTAAGTCAGAAGAGTTTTGGTTATGCATTCAATAAGATTACATGACTGGCTTCTAGTTGACTTCTTTGGACAATTGATGAAGTATCTTCACATCTTATGAGTTGGTTTTTCTACCAGAACTTGAAGTAAAGGACTTGACGATCGTTCCATGTGCAGACAAAGTAAGGCATACTTGAGCTTGACACGGTTCCCTAAAGTGAGCTTAATGGCCAAGCCATGTGCATCATTAACTGGAGAACTTGAGTATGGCGAGGTTCACTAAATAGATTTTCCATGATTGAATGCTTTATAGATACAACAAAATACGGTTAAAATATTTTTTATGTGCAAGTACCTAATGATTAAGCTAGAACATTGATGATAGGTGTAAGCCTTACTTTCTTTTTCATATATTTACCAATAATGTGAGTCTAATGATGGAAAAGAGCTTAAGGTACCTGTAGCACATGCATTTTGCAGTGCAATTGGCACAGATTGGAGGCTGTGCAAGTTCAGAGGGGGTGGATGTCGTGCAGCTATGCTACCATGCTAAGAAAGATACCAGAAAAATGCATGTCAAGCTTATTTGAAGCTTACCTAGTTAATGGTCAGTGTTCAGGGCTTGGTAACAAGCTATTTTTACGTTAATGTATGCTAGATGCGGCTTTGAAGGGCCAACAGATGCCCTGATGATTCCAAAAAGGAATATGTTTGAAGAGATCACATATGGGAGATTATGATCTACAGCTGTAGTGCTTGAAGTGCTCTATCGGCCTGTCTTTACGGCTCATCGATTGGAGCTATGTTGCAAAAGTTATGACAGTTTGAAGCTGAGTTAATTGCAGTTCCGTACCGGATTGGGCAACTGCAGCTAAGGAGAAAAAAATGAATTGAATGCACGGGCCTAAAGTGATCACTTTGTGGAGCATCTCAGTCTTTTCAGATTAGTGATCAAAGTTATGGTTGCCAAGATATTGGTTGTTAAAGATTCACCGGTGGCCAGTTTCGTATCAATCTAGTCGACTCGGTCAGAGTGCCATTTGGGAATTTCATAGCCTCAACAGGGTTTGTATGCGTTTTATACAGTTTGGGAAGTCTAAAGGGATTTACGGCTCATCAGATAGAGTCTGGCTTGATGAGATAATACGGCTTGAGACCGGTGTCAGTTGCCGGCACTATTGAGATGTATAATTTTGGCATTATTTGAGAAGCTGATACAAGTAATAAACAACTGAGTGCGAAGGGAATGTCTTTCACTAAATGCAATCACTTATACGGGCATGTGGCACTATTCAAGACCTTGTTACCGGTAAGGAAATTCACAATGATATGGTTAGCTGAGAGCTGCTGAGAGTAAACGGCGTGCTTAGCACTGAGTAATTGGATGGAATGTACACCAAATGTTGTGCTTATCCATGCTTGGGGCGATGTGAATGCGAAATCTGATGCCTTCTACTAGGAAGCCATGCCTTGGACGAAGTATCCATTCCAACAATACCCAATGTGGTGTGGCCGCCCAATAGAGTAAGGCCACCCAAAGGGGGGGTAATTGAGTGTGAAATAAGAAGAAAAGAAGGAGAGAAAGCATCTAGACAGGGAAAGCGAGCACACGGGGGGGCAAGGTGGGCTTGCAATGGGCTAGGAAGAGCTCTATTGAGCACGGCGAAGAAGGAGAAAGTACTCACCTTGCCAGGGGGCTTCTATTCGGTGCTAGTCCCATCAAAATCTGTGATGCTCACTGGTTGTTCTTCCACGTCATCATATACATTCCCACAAAGTGATGGCAGCGCCACTGCTAAAATTTAAAAAAAGTGAGGGCATGACATGAGGAAAAGAGGGGATTAGGGTATGAAGGGAGGATGAGCAGGAGATGAGGAAGTCAGGGACAGGTTGCTTGTTGCACAAAAATGAACGAGAGGAGAAGGAGGAAGGATGGAGCTCTCACACGGGCTCACCGGCCCTCGCGACCGGGACTCTCTCTCTCTCTCTCTCTCTCTCTCTCTCTCTCTCTCTCTCTCTCCGATAGAAAGGAGGCACAAGCAAACAAGAGGGGGGCATAAGCAAGTATTCGAAGGAAGAGAGAGGAGGAAAAGAGAGAAAAGAACCAGGTCTCTTTCTCTGTAGCTCTCAAAGCTCAAGGAGGATTCTCTCTCTCGATCTTCAACAAGAGATTCAGACAATCAACCAAAAAGAAAGCGGATGCAAAAGAAGGGTATTGAAGAGGAGATATCAATAAGAGGTGTTGCTTGAACAAGGAAGTATGAAGGGCAATCAGAGCCTGAAGACAATTAAAGCAGAAGTTTGCAGCTTATTGTTGGTAATTGAGGTAGTAGGATAGAGAAAGCTCTTGAGGGCTATTAAAGCAGGGAAAGATCAACACAAAAATAGAAGATTTGCAGAATCCAAGAGGCAATTAAAGAAAAAAGACCGACATGGAGATGAGGAAAATTATCACCGTCATCAACTTAAAATTTATTAATCATCCTGATAAGTCTTGGAGCCGCTAAGGGCCCGCTCAATCTTGTTAAGGGAGCGTAAACTCCTAGTTTTTAGATAATGCGAGTGACAGTGCTGCTAGCAGGCCGCCTTGACTATCGATTAAGTTGTACCTAAATAATTACTCGATTTATTGATGATTACGGTGAGTACCAGGGTTGTGAGTGTCTATTTTTCTCTCTCTTTCACATCTCTCACAACCAGAGGCCCGGTGCCTTCCCGGCTCACGTTTCAAACATATAGCCTCCAACACTGTGCACACACCAGCTAGCAGAAGATCTCTCTCTCTCCCCCCCCCCCCCCCCCCCCCCCCCTCTCTCTCTCTCTCTCTTTACTTACTCACACACACATACACACACACACACACACACACACTCCCTCAGTCTCTCTCTCCCCATCTCTCTCTCTGTCTCTCTCTCTCTCTCTCTCTCTTCCTCTTCCTGTGTCAACAGTAGGGCCGAAAAGTCTCTCTCTCTCTCTCTCTCTCTCTCTCTCTCTCTCTCTCTCTCTCTCACACACACACACACACACACACACACACACACACACTCTCTATCTCTATCTCTCCCATAGTCTCACTCTCGTTCAACTCTCTCTCTCTCTCTCTCTCTCTCACACACACACACACTCTCGCTTACACACTCTCTCTATCTCTATCTCTCTCATAGTCTCACTCTCGTTCAACTCTCTCTCTCTCTCTCTCTCCCTTAAACACTTCTACACACACAACACTTACACACACACACACACACACCCATACATACCTACTCTCTCTCTTTTCATACACACACACACATTTCTCTCTCTCTCTCTCTCTCTCTCACAAACACATACACAATCACAAACATGTACACATACACACGCATACGTACACTACACGCATGAGTGCACGCACACATTCAAACAAGCACACACACACACACACCATATGCACGCACAAGAAGGAAAAATTGAAGAAGCTCAACATTGACGCCCTAAGTGACGAAGAAGAACGACGGATATCACGCGATGGCAAGGACGAATCAAGAAATGACGCCGAAGGCATGTCTCCAAAGTGACGAACGTGCTACACCAATACACGAGCAAAGCCCGGGATTCACGGACATCTCGTCCACAACGCATCTTCGCACTAAACATCCATAGGGTAATCTATTTTCCCATTTTTAAGTCAAAACCTTGTAAAAAAAACCATTTGTATATTGTCACCTTTCTCTAGGTGATGGTCACAAAGGCCCACCTAGGAGATATCATTTTAAGATTCTCCTAAAATAAAGCAAGGGTCAACCATCTAGAACCCGGCTCCTTGCTTTGCCTCTCCTAATTAGGGCCCAAGCCTAATCATATCATCCTAAACTAAGCAAGCCTGCACCTATAAAAGAGCACTCAGAGGTCACTATCAAGGGGGTCAGCACTTGAGAAGGAAGCCCTGCACACACATTGACTCCAAGGGTCGCCACACACAAGAGTAGGATCTCCGTACATATGGAATTTTCCCTAGAGAACGCACTATATGCTCTCTCTCTCTCTCTTGCTCTATCTTGCCCTCTCTCTCTATATCACCACGGTCTCCATCTCGTTGAGACTAAGTTTTTTATAAATACCACTTTGAATCAAGTTTTCCCTCACATCTTGAGGGGTTTTCATCATCTCTCTCTCTCTCTCTCTCTCTCTCTCTCTCTCTCTTTGGCGTGCTGCATTAGTGTTATTTGAATCGTTGTTGTCCGCGTCCTATCCGCTCAAAGCTAGGTGGTTCCCCGTGAAGAGTTATGTGTGCACGATCTTGGCGTAGAGGCCGTCAAGGTCCATTTTGTGCTTGCCCTTTTCAATGCCATAACTTTGTAGTCGCAAAAACACACTCAAACCAAGTTGAGGATATGCAACATCGAAGCTTACATCATTTTTGAAT
Organism: Adiantum capillus-veneris; assembly: GCF_014529385.1. Classification (NCBI taxonomy): domain Eukaryota; kingdom Viridiplantae; phylum Streptophyta; class Polypodiopsida; order Polypodiales; family Pteridaceae; genus Adiantum; species Adiantum capillus-veneris. The sequence continues at coordinate 70,821,226 of NC_140957.1, forward strand.
ACCATCCCTCATCATTGTTGCCTCACTAAATGCAGTTGCGTTGTCACCCACCTTGCAGGTAAGCCCGATTTCACATGCTTTGCCTCGTACTCCTGCAATAGCGCCATCCTTTGTAATAGTATCTGGTCTATTGCTCCAATCGGGTGCAGACTAGTTACAGTAGTATATCATATACTAGTGCAAAGCTATCGCAAGAGGTAGAGGTGGATGATTTGTTTTTCTACATATCTTTGAAAATGATGTATACATAGCATAGCATAGAAGAAATATTGCTTTGAGAATATCGCAAACATCTAACAAAATAGTCGTTCACTTGCTTTGAGAATACAACTATATGAAAACATCTAAGAAAATAGTCATTTACAGACCTTCAAAGTCTTGCCAAAATGGACAAGCCAAGGGTGCTTTTTTTTGGCGGAGATTTTTTGGCTTTGCAAAGAATCTGTAAGCATATTTTTGTAGAAGCAAGATATATATGCTAGTTTATCTTTATTTATTTAACTAGGATGACACTTAGAGCTCTCTATTGCATTCATATGGTATTTTCTTGCAAAAATTACTAGTTATAAAATTTTGGTATTTTCTTGCAACAATTACTAGTTAATATTAGTAACGTGTTGTGCACCTTTATTGTTGCTTGTATTTGATAGTAAGATGGCATTGGATGTTGATGGTGACGGTAGGGTTTTTACTTTTGTCTTTAACTAAATCAAATACAACTTTGTTGTGAGTGTGTTTTATTTGCGAGCTTTTCGTTTCTAGCTTTTGCAATCAAAATCACTTTTGTGAGTTTTTTTATTTTAGATTCAGACCCTTTTTCAACGACACAACAAAATTAATTTAAACAAAGACATCAAAATATTATACACAACAAAAAAACATCTATCATCTTGCAACAATTTGGCTAAATATTTTGAGTCTCTTTTAAAGATACACACCAAAAACATATATAAGTTTTCAAAAGCCATAGTTTTGAGCTTGTACAATAGTCTAAATAGATACCACAACATGATCCTCTTACAAAAAAGAATTCAAATAAAGTCTCATTAGTCTAGAAAAGCTACTCCACATCTCATTCATAAGACAAATCTCCCTCATTGCACACCTCGACATGACATTCTCCAATATTTAGGTTCACTACACCACAGGTTTTATCTTGTGGGTTTGTCCTAATACAAATGCAAGGTCTGTGGGAGTTAGTGCAGGTTGATGAATGACCATGTTCTCTTTTGGTTGAAGCCCTAGAATATGCACATGCACATAGTACATGTGCTTATATGACCAAAATGATTGATGTGTAGATTCTTTCTTCTGAAAATCGGGACAGCTGTAACTAGGCTCTTACTTAATGTGTACATCATAACAACTCTTTGTCAATACCCGAAAAACTATGTGTTGTTTGCTTTTTAGTTTCTCATCCAAGAACGTTGCAACTATACTTGCAGTTGACTCCTGTAACATTTAATGGCCTAGTAACTTGTGTGTAGCGGAAAATAGCATGAACATAGTGAGCATTTCATTAGAATAGATTTCTAATGAGAATAACAAGAGTGCTTGGGTGGAGAGAGCAACAAAAAGCATAACACCTAGCTAGATAGCATGAACAATACTTAAAAAGAGAGAGAAATCAAGTAATTGACAACATTTGAGGACCGGATTTTAATGGAGCCAGTCCCCCCTCCAAAAGGCTTTGTATTATGGTTTCTCCCATCAAGAGAGACATTTTATAATAAAATTTCTTGTGTTCCTTCAATACTAGCTAGTGCAATGAAGATGAAAACTTCATGCACTACTCAAAACACTTATCAAACACAACATCAATTCCTTCATTGTATCAGACCCAAGACCTCACACACCTTCGAAGATGGTGAGAGCTAGCGGGGTATGAGAGTAGATTGAGAGGAAGAAGTATTCTTACGAGAAAGATGTACATCTCCTCACATAATCACTCATATTAGCATAGCTTATCTTAGTAATTATCATGGTGGAGGAGATGACCATACAATGAAGCTTGGCTCTTGGTTGGATTTGCATCACAAAGCCAAGAGTTGTTGGTGTAGGCCTTCCTTCTTACAAGCTTGAAGTAGGTGATAAGCTTTTCATTAAGGCATTATCACAACTTCTCCTTCAAACCATAAGCCCTCTACAAACTCCATGAACCATGCTCAAAGCTACTCCATGGTCATCGCCGCTTCATACAGAGGGATACACACCTCCCTCGACAAACCGAATTGATTGGCACACGCTTTGACGAGAAAATTCACCTCTCGCCTCACTTCGGTTGTAGCTCCACGTTTTGGTAGCCCTTGCTAGCTTCTTCACCTACTAAGCTCATGCCCTTCCAAGCCGCTTCGTGAACAATACGTACCGGTCTCGATCACCAATTGCTCGCACCTCCTCCTCCTTCCAATCCTTCTTTTTTCCCTTTCTTTCCCAAGACGAAAAACTCAAGCAGAAAATCCGTCGAAAAAACTCCTCCCTCTTTTTCCCCCTTTGTTTCTTTTCAAGGCCAAAATAAAAACATCCTTTTTTGGGCAGTGCCGCCTCTCAAGTCAAGCTTTTACTTTCTGTCTTTTTTTGCCTTTGCTCCTCATGGCTTTATGAGGTTACTTTCTCTTTTTTTTTTCCCCCAAAGTCCAGCCACCCCTTTGCCTCTTTTATTACAACCAAGGAGTTTTAGTCTTCGTTTCCCATGCATCGGTGCTTTTTACTCGCACATGCTTGCTGGCCACCCGTTCGGTCTTGCCATACCAAATTTCATCTCGACGAAGCCATATCCAGCTATCTCACATCCTCGAATGGCAACCCCTAATGCTAGAGAAAAACCCGACCCACCTTTTTTTCTCGATCGTCCGCTAGCTTGGCTTGGATGTATCTCGACGTCCACAACTCTGATCAGCGAGCCGTAAACTCCGGTTGACTTTACATATCGCATGCCACTTTCTAGAACTCTGGCGAGGATAAGAGACCTCCACATGGCACGTCCACCAAGATGGTCAAACCATGTCAAAACTGCCCCCCGACAATGTTCATCGGCCCATAACTTGCACATCCGGACCTCGATTGACAATCCGAAAAGACCAATATGCTCCACAGCTCAAACACTTCACGTGTATCCACTGATCCCATTTTTGGCCACATGTATGTACCTGCCCTGTCCGTCGGGACCTGCGAAGCCTTCTAACTTCGGACTGGCATATCTTTCACACTGAAGCCCCGTTTGACGAGCCATCTGCACGAGCTTCTAGAGCATCTTGAACACCACATTTCGGGACACATTTCTCACATTTTGTACACCTTGACTTTCCGTCATCATTATCTCACTTTGGAGGCCCCCCTGGCCTAAAAAAAACCTTAAGCACGCATTTTCGTTGCCACTGTCCCGCTGAGGTCTTCCACATTGGCTTTAGCCCTCTACCATGCACCTGCTAGCACCCTTTGCATTGCATAGCACACTTATAGTGCGGACAAACTTTGGCTGCACCAACGCCATGAGATTCCTCATATTTTAGAAGATTCTTTTTTTGATTCACTTAGATTTTGATAGAGTTGTCACATCATAGGTGAATCACAAAAAGAATATTCTAAAATATGAGGAATCTCATGGCGTGCTATATATATTAGTAGATAGAATTTGAAGAGCACATTTTAACTCTCAAACTTCTGCCAACTTTGGAGTTTGTTTGCAAAAATTTATCCATGCGCCCGTTCGGGTAGAGAGAGGTAAAGTCAAACTCCTTAAAGGGCCCCTTTGTGAGTCCAAATTTCACCTAATGACTCTCATTGGACCCCTTTGCCTCATGGCCAATAGGAATCAGGCAAGCCATTGGGTTGTTGAATGCTCATTGGTCCCCTTGGGAGACTATCCAATAGTCTTCTAGAGAGCTTAATTCTTATTGGTTCTTTTATTAAGTGTTTTTATATTAATTAAACTAGATTTACTCTAGCCTAATTCTCATCGGTCTACCTCCAAGGCCATCCAATAGGAATTGGGTACACCTTGTGGGCATCTGGGCTAGGGGGTTGACATGTGTCCCTCATTCCCTTTCTGTAAAGGGAGCTCGTGTGTGTGTATGTGTGAGTTTCTCTCTCATCCCCTACTTGCAAGGCTCGCCCGCTCCTATGTAGGGATTGCCAAAGACTTTTGGGACACACACAAAGCATCCAATTCCCCCAATGTTTGACCTTTGGACACAACCTTTGAATTTTGGAGCCTTAGCATTTTGGAAGTCTTAATGGGCTGAACCTTAGGGTCTTTTAAGCCCATTGTTTCACATGGCTGTTTTACAGATGGCCCCCCCTTTGGATCCCTATTTTCCCTCCTTTGGATCCCTACTATGGCCGGTCTGCTAGCTTAACCTATATTCTAGCTTTTTCTCCCTTGGCATTTTCCCATATTAAATAATCATTTTAACATGAGAAAATCATTTAGGAGAATTAGATATTGATTATTATGACATTACCTCTCTCTTGAAATCATAGTCGTCCTCGACTATGAGGTAGAGAAGATAAAGCATATTCATTAGTCTTTTTCTTAGCGGATAGAAGATCCCTATGTTACCCTACGACATCATTCCACAATGGATGACTAGTCCATTTGGCGCTTGAGAGCCTGAGGCTTCCGCAAGCATGTCTACACATTAGTCCTATCATCTTCCATAGTAGAGTGATAAGCTCTACTTGGTGTTCGGGAGACGTCGTCTCCGCGAACTTGATCTAAGCATGTATACTACTTAATTTTTGTGCACAATAAGAAAAAGAGAGTCTTATAAGACAAAAAAATTGTTCATTTTTAACATTTGTACATTTGCTTACTCTTGGGAAGCATTGTAAGCATTGAAAAGGTTTAGGTTATCCTTTAATTGTATGCCTTGCATCCATCTAGCATCTTCAAAAGGATAATTCTTACTTAATAAGATATCATCGGATAGTCTTACCGCTTCTTAATACCTTGTCTTCATGTCGGAAAATGGACTCTCGTTGCAACACCTTTTCTTGGTCCTCGATCTCCGGTGGGTCTTCAATAGTTGGTTCTTGAGGTGGATCTCCTTTGTAAGGCTATAGTAGGCTCACATGGAAAGCATTGTGTATGAGCCATTGGTTGGGAAACTTGAATTGATAGGCCATCTCATTGATTGGCCTAAGAGTCTGGAAGGGACCATAGTACCTTTTTGCTAACTTAGCATAGTACTTTTGGTGTCTTGTAGGATTCTTGCCCGTCGTGTGCCTTAATCGAGCCTTGGGAAATTTTAATAAGACCCAATCATTTTCTTTAAAGGCTTGGGCTCTTTTTTGCTTATCGGCAGCAGCCTTTTGCCTTTGCTGTGAGATAGAGATAGCATCCTTGATCTTTTGGAAAGATTCTTGTAGGTTTCGGCTATACTCATCTGCAGTGAAGATCTTCCCGTGTACCTTAAGTAGCAAGGGACTTTTTGATCTTCCCTCAATTACTTCAAAAGGTGCTTTTCTTGTGGAAGTATGTACAATGTTATTGTAGGCATACTCCACTAAGGGTAAGTACTTCGCCCATTGGGATCTTTGATCTACTTCCGTTACATAGTCTTTTAGTAGATCGAGAATTGTTAGGTTAGCTATTTCACTTTGGACATCCGTTTGCGGGTGATAGGCCGAAGAGAAGTTTAGACTTGTTCCTAAATTCTCAAAGAGACCGTTCCAAAAATTACTGGTCATTCTAGGATCTCTATCCGACACTATGGACATTGGAAAGCCATGGTACTTGAAGATTTGTGAAATGAGGAGTGTTGCCATTTGATGGACTTTGATAGTCTTTTTGACAGGTATAAAATGAGCTTGTTTAATGAACCTCTCTACTATCGTCCATATTCCTGTATTCCAATGGATAGGCTTAGGCAATCCAAAGATAAACTCCATGGATATGCTCTCCCATGGTGAATTAGGTATTGGCAAAGGTTGAAGCAATTCAAGTTGCTTCCCTATATCAAACTTTGTCTTTTGGCATACCACACATTTAGAAACATACTCTTGTATGTTTGCTTTCATGGTAGGCCAATAGAAATATGTTTCAATGCCCTTTAGGGTAGACTCAATCCCTCTATGCCCTACATAAGGAGGAGCATGAGATTCATACATTACTTTCTCACATAGTGAGCTAGTAACACATAGTCTATTGCTATAGAGAAGATAACCATCTTGTAAAGATGGTTTCTCTTTCTTCGCTAGTGCAAGGGATGGAATCACATATCTAAAATCGGGATCAATAGCGTACTCATCTATCATAGAAGATTGATCATTGTGAGTTGCTATGGAAACCGCATTCACTCTCGGCCGTCTTGAGAGTGCATGGGCTACTTGATTATGCTTTCTAGTAATGTGAGCAATATGAAAATGAAATTGCGAAAGAAAATTTACCCACCTCATTTGTTTGTCGGAGCTAGGTCTGCATCATGAACTACTTAAGACTTTGGTGATCCGTTCGCAGAATGAAAGGAGTCCCCAAAAAATAGTTCTTCCATGAGTCTAAGGCATGTAGAACTGCAAGGAGTTCCTTTTCATATATACCTAGAGATTTCTCAACAGGGTCGAGCCTTTGACTTTCATATCCTATGGCGTGCCCTTCTTGAAGCAAAACAGCTCCAAGGCAATCACCACAAGCATCACATTGGACCTCAAATGGATTTGAGAGATCCGGTAGTGTAAGCACAGGGTGAGAGATAAGATTTTCTTTAAGCTTTTCGAAAACATTGTTCTCTTTGGCAGACCATGTGTACCTAACGTTTTTCTTTGCTGGGTCATGTAATGGTCGTGCTATTAGTGAGAACTTCTCTATGAAGCATCTATAGTATGCACACATACCTATAAAGCTTCTTGACTCATGAAGATTCTTTGGTTTAAGCCATCCTTTTATTACCTCTAACTTTGAGATCCATTTGGATGCCATCTTGAGAGATAATGTGACCTAAATACTGAATCTCTTGTAAGAAAAATTAACTTTTCTTTCCACATTAGGAAAAATATGGACTCTCCTTGGGCCTTTTTGATTAGTGAAGGCTAAAGGAAGAACCAATGAGAGGGCTCTTGGGATATCACCTAGAGGGGGAGGAATGGTAGGGGTGCAGCTTAATTGTCTCCCTCTTCAATGCTTGGTTCTTAGAGAGTGGGGGGGGGGGGGGGGGGGGGGGGGGGGGCGTAAAAGGGGGAAAGAGGTGTCATAAAAGAGGGAGGGACCCCCCCAAAAGAAAAAATGCGCAAGCTTAAAAACCCTAAAAAATGTTTTTTTTTTTCAAGTGTCAAATTTGACTCATTTGGATCCAAAACTGTCCCAAAACATATACTAACTTCAAAAAGTCAAATCCCCCCCCCCCCCCCCCCCCCAAAATCCACTTTTCTCTCCCTCTATCACTACTTTTCTCTCCCACACTCTCCCTCTTCCCCCTCCTCCCATTCTCTCTCTACAGTCAAAGCAGCCATAGCCAAAAGCTTTCCACCACTCTCTTCCTCTCTCCATAGCTCCCCCTTCTCTCACACCTCTATCAACCCTCTACCGTCCCACAGCCCATAGCCCACAGCTCACCACTATCCTCTCTATCTCTCACTCCTTCCCTCTTTCTCTATCTCTACTGTCAAAGCCACCATAGCCACCATAGGCAGCTCACCTCACCCTTCCCTGGGCTCCTCATTCTCTCTCCACAGTACCCACACACAATAGCCCACAGCCTTGCTCACTTCTCTCCCTCACCTTCCTCCCACCCATTTCCAATCCCTTGCTAAGCCCAACTTCCCAAGCATGTCCACCCCTAACACGAATAGATGGCCCAAACTAGAGATACAGGAGATTGTGTTTCACAACACAAAAAATTCAGAGAGGGGATGGATCCCACAGGTATTCAAGAAGGGTTCAGGGGTCTACATGCAACCGTCCAGTGCTGGACTTCATCGTGTACGATGTCGAGGCATACTAGAACGCCATTGGAAGGGAAGTCTATTGGCATTCAAAGAAACCAAGTCCGGAATGGTGACCATCGTGCAACACGTGTACAGTGCAGCTGGGATTCGCTGGGATTCACCTGCAGAGAGATTCAACTCAATTTTCACTCATTGTAAGTCCTCATAGTTTAGCTATCCCATGCATATATAATGTTTAACATGCATGAGATCATTTTGTTTGACTAAGGATATTTGTAAAGATGTTTTTCCATCCAGCTTAATTGAGGAGCAGCCGCTTGAGTGCCTCTCAGGCACGTTCATGGTTGTGCATGCTCACATTGGGGAGCTTATGTTTCCTAATGTCTCGTCGAAAAAACTTACCGAGCAGTGAATATTCATCTACTCCCACAAGTACGTGGTACTGAAGTCAAGCCAAGGCTGTGATAGGTTAGAAGCCATGGAGACACCCTCATTGCAAAGTGCAGAATGGCCAACTCCAGATTACTGGGCCTTGCTTTCTTTCAAGCGCAAGGTGCTGCAAGATTTCCAAGGGTCCCTAAAGTTTGGTAAGGCAACGAGATCAGTGGGTCTCAGTCGGCATTGTCCCATCCATTTGTTTGTGCATGCATTCCTCTCTTTGCCGATTGTGGAAACACCGATAATTTTTGTTTGCAAAGAAGTTGAGGTAGATGCAGTGGACACCATTCTAGGTGTCAATTGGGGCTATGTTGACGGTTTGCATGATGGTGACCGTTACAAGTGCAATGTGTCCCCCACACAGCTTTGCCTTCGATATTTGAAGGCAAGGTGCACCTTGTATGCACGGTTTAGCTACAAAAGGTGGATGCACAAACGTGGCAAATGGGTACCCTTGCAGCTGACAGCCGAAGAGGTTTAATCCTTTGAAATTCGTGTCCGCATGCCCAATAATGAGGTGGAGGTGGTTGTAGTGAACCCACATTGGACTCTTGCCAATCTTCGGGAACATTTTGTCATAATGAGGTTCGAGGATGTCGGCAATGCAAGTTTCAAACTGGAACAACGCAAGGTCTGCTTTGTGATTGATTAGCTACCTTTCCTTAATTTTTTTGGGTATTTGTATCTTGATTGCCCATTTTTGTTTGTGTAGATTGGAAGGCGGATGGAGGCCACTATGCTTGTTTACAAAAATTGGACTACACACGAAGTCATCTTGTCTAAGTGAATTGGCTTGTAACTTTACTCTTTTATGTATTGGATAGTTTATAAAAGATTTTGAAAAATTTTAGGGTGTTGTACTTGATTTTTTACTTGAATTTTAAGGTATTGTGTAATTTTATTTTTAAAACACATATTTTTTTTTTCGAGATGGAATATGTCTATAAAAGGGGGACCACCTCCTCATTTTACCATTTCATCCCAGCATTGCAGAGAGACCTAGCATACCCAGTTACGCAAAGAGAAAGCATGGCTGCAACTAGTGCTTTAGATGCATTCCTTAGTGAGGTTGGGCATGCAAATCGCCCTGAGCTTCATGCATTTTTCACAACCCAACCCGATTTGGAAAACACCTTGACCCTCCACTCTCAATCTCTTGAGCACATCACTTCATACATCTCCACATGCATGGGGAGATTCATTGTTGAGTTACCAAACCGGCAAGGGCAATGGGTCCCTCAGGGCCTTTTGCACCACATCTACAAAGGGGACAGGCCATTTCATCAATGGCTTGCACGCTTTGCCACCATAGCACAACCCGCCGGACAATATGTGTGGCTTGAAGATGATGATGTGCGAGCAATGCATAAGGGGAAGATCGAAAACACATTTTTCTCTGTCCAGGCCATAATGATCTTCCTCCTTCACGAGTGCCCAGCAGGCCCCGACGTAGTGCTACCACACTTGCAGATCGGCGGGGTCCTGGCGGATGTGAAGGACCCCAAGCCCGCACCCATTAGGACGCTTGCCTTGACCTACCTTGTAGGGATTCAAGGCCTCTTGGAGTCCTTTCCATTTGTCGGTTCGTCATCGGCGCCGCCAGAAGGAACCAACACTCGGGATGCCATCCCTAAGGTAGAGATTATCCGTTTCTCCTCCATTGTGGTGGGTGGGGACGATTTTGTGTTTTTACATGATCTGGAGAAATCCTTTGAGCTTCGCATAGATGAGTGTTTCTCCATCCTCAATGCTGATGGAAAGTTTGAGGTTGATACCACCACCTCCCATGATGATGATCTCCTACTGCCCATGAGAAATACTGTGGCGGACACAGTGGCGATCGCACAAGCCGAGGTGGCAACGGCTGAGTAGGCCAAGGTCTTTGAGGAGGAGTTTGTGGCCGTGCAAGCCATGTGTTTGGCTAAACGCACAAGAGTGGATTCACCATCACCTACTACAACACCTGTTTTGCTTGATCCAAAGGGGAAGTCAAATGTGGATCTTTACTTGCACTAGGATGCTGATGAGGAGGATCATAGACAAGAGGTATAGATGCTCACTTAAATTTGATTGTTACAATTGATTTTGTTAATGTTAAAACTATTTTTTTGCCATATTTCTCACAAATCCTTTGTTTTGAAGGATGTTTTGGAGGTTGACGCCTGGGTGCAACGGTCAAGGGGGAGGAGGATGCCGTTCAGACCTCAAGCGGCACTTGCTCACTACCTCGGCACACTTTCGACTGGTGAATTGGTGTTTGTGCATGCCGACTACTCCCCCAATGGACGCTACAACATTTTTGCCCTCCGTTCACTCTCCAAAGCCTTGTGCTTAACAACCCTTGCCCAATCGGCCAACCTTGTAGTGCTTGTAAAGAAAGATTTTGCAATATCCACTTTCGGCATCAACTTTTGTGGGTGCCTCATCACCCATGTCGGCATGAACCAAGATGTAGGGGTTAATGACACCCAAGAAATTACAACCACTTTGCTTAACAGGGAGCCACCCCCAAAAGGCCAAGCACCAAAAAATTGTAGCTCGAAAGATCCTAAAGCAAAAGCCGGATATCATGTCAAGTGTTGATTTCCTTAATGAATCTACTTTTTGGTGTCTATGACTCTCTCTTACTTGCAAGCTTTTGAATTTGTTATATGTTTGGCTTCCAATGTGTTTATGAGAAGCACCCGTGCTTAGTGAATCATGCAGTTTTTGATGCATGCTGGGTTGGAAAGCATGTTGGCCAGCCAACTTGCATTAAATCATGGGAAAAGTTATTGATATGTCTACAAAAGGGCTTGGGAGGCCCCAAAATGGGCTACCTTAAGGGCGCGTATTTGGGTCTTCCATAAGCATATGGAAGGGGCAAATGCGCGCCCTTGTGGTAGCCCATTTTGGAGCATCTCAAGCCCTTATAAAGGCTTATCAATACCTTTTCCCATGAATCAAGACAAAATGGCTAACCAACATTCACTCCAACCATAGATCCTTTCATAACCAAGCTGCGGTACAAGCCCAACTAAATTTTAGTTGCAAAACCAAAACTAATTACATGTATGCTTCAAAAATTCTATGCTGCATTGACTTAGTGGGGCATGCATTTCCTGATGCATCCAGGCTATTTGAAGCATTGAAGTAAGGGAAATATCCTAAATGCAGGGCAAAACATCTTGGAAAGCTTTGGAAAGGGCTTGGAATTCCCTAAGAATGGCTGCCACAAGGGTGCACATTTGGTCCCTTCATCTGCCTGTGGAAGCACCAAATGCACGCCCTTGTGGCAACCATTTTGGGGGCATTCCAAGCCCTTTCCAAGGCTTTCCAGAAACTTTTACCATGCATTCAAGATATTTGGATTGCATCAGTGCTTCACATAGCTTGGATGTATTAGGAATTGCATGCTTGACTTAGCCAAGGTGCTTAACATAGGCAAGTTTTTCCAATGCCAAGCTTTAAGCTACATACATACAAAAGAAGGTAGACAAAACATGGACCACTACTACATCGCATGGTACACAATTAAAGCAATACAATGCACAAAGAGTAGAGTATACAATCAAAAGACGCTAATATTCAAATTTTTCCCAATCCTTGAAGTTTCGTAAATACAAAATAGGTTTGATGACTAATTACAAGCTAATTCTCATGGCACAAACGGCGAGCAAGCTGCATATCCTTGGGCATAATCGTTACATGATTTCCATGGATGGCACATAGGTTCGCATCCTCGAATATGCTAGTTAGATATTGCTCTGGTGCCTCTTCGACTGCCTCTATGGCCACGGTGCCCATTCGAAAGTCAGTGTTGTACATTTGCAAAACCTCCTTGCAAAGCCTTACAAAAGGGGCCCTCCAAATCAAGAGCTTGGTGCTCTTCTGATAGTGGCGAATCTTCGCAAATGCATGGCTGCACTTTTGCACCTTCTGAGGTCAATGGGGAGGTGCATTTGTTGCACGAGTCGGGGCAACTTGCTTCCTCTGCTTGTAGACAATGCTCTTTCTCTTTTTCGGCCGCACAGGCACCTCCAGCACCTCATATTCCGGTTCTACTCACTCTTCATCTGATTCATGCTCTTCACTATTGAGCAGATTTGATGGTATGGGTCCACTCCCTTTAGGGAGTGTCTTACCCCCAGTAGACATGTGAGAGGCATAAGTTTGTATTCTGACGCCAACCCATGGGGGATCATCGTCCGTTTGCGTCTCTTCGGAGCCTTCTGACCGCTATTTTTGGTTATTTAATTCTTTGCCTTGGTTGCTCTCATCTGCCGTGTTGCCCTCAAAATCGTTGGAGTCCGATGAATAGACAAAAAGGCGATTCTTCCTTCTCTCTTTTCCTGCTGTAGAGGAATGACCATGTTGATTTGAAGCTCCAGCTTCTTGTGTGTGGAGCTCACCTTGAACTTGTGAAGTTCCAGCTTCTTTTGCTGTAGCTGGGATTCGTTGGCCATCCGGGCCCTCTGGATATGCAATCATTGTTGTTTGTTTCATTATTGCCATGTAGCACCTACTATGGAAAATGACAAAATGAGCACCTTCAACCTTTAAATAGGGGTTTTTGGGATTTGAGCCCTTTCACACTATGCGGCCAATTAAGTGAAAAACTCAAATAACCAATTGAATTTAACAAGTAAACGTGGATCATGCGGACGGCTGACATGACACCCAAACGCTGCCATTTCAATACTTAATTGCACGCCAATCCTCATGGCCCAGGGCCGCTCGTGAGCGTTTGCACTTCTTGGATGCTGCAGTACGGGAGCCTTTGTGTAACTGCTTTGCTAACATGGACTCTCTTTCCTTGTCAATAGTGTGAGCTCTCCCAAAGGTGTGCCTAAAAAACCAGTTAAACATCTCTTGGAGGTAGTTGGAGTGTGAACCACCACCACCATGCCGAGTATTCTTGAAGTAGACTCCTTTTGCTCGATAGTGGGACTTCTCCATGCCTTGTGTACTCCATATATCAAGCGAACCATAGCGGTCCATGTAGTATGCACCATGCGCATAGAGAATGTGCTAAAACAACCAAAAAGGAGACAAGCCAATAGAAAAGTTTCATTTTCAAACATTGCATATCTATTAAGTCCGTTAAAACAAACCATGTAGTGTGTAATCTTGCTTTCAGACCATCCGTCCTGAGCGGCCTTTGTGAACTCATAAAGCACCTTCTTGAACTCCTCTTGCTGCTCAACAGTGGTGCTTGAAAGATTCATCAATTGCACAACCTTTTGAAAGGATGACCATACTAGCTTGCGCTGGTTAGCAACCTCCACATTGGGATCTTTGTCTGTCATGCATGAACACAAATCTTTCCACAACTCCCACCACTTCTCACTTGCTAGATTGACACTTGCCTTGTGTACCTGCATTGGAGACTTTGACATCTTCTTGAAAAATTGATGTGCCTTTGCTCCATTCATGGAAACCTTCTGTGCCACCTTATATGTCTTCTCCCCACAAGTCTCTGCTACAATGTTCAACAGTGACATCCAATCTCATTAAGGAGTGTCTCCACCCCCTGCAAGGAGTCTTTTGACCGTTGAAGGGGATTCATTGTGAAAGCATAATCAATGTGATGCTTTAGCATCCTATCAAATATTCTCATAAATGCATGCAATGTACAAAAGTGAACATTGTTGAGGGAGAAGGGAATTATGGGGTTACACCCAGGATCTTTGCTATCCCTATTGGGCACCTCTAGCATATCACATGAAAGAACCAAAGTTTGCCACTCCCTATTTATATGATCATCATTATCTTCGTCTTGACCTCCACTTGAGTTGCTCGACTTGTCTTGTGCCCTTTCACACAGAATGGGCAGGGAAGTAAAGAATTTGCACCTTGTTTGCATCCAAGCATGCACTTTATGGTCTTTAGATCACCACTTAATGCCATTCAACATCAAACTCCCCAGGCCTTGGAACCATGAACTTATCACCGTTTATTTGAGCTTTAATGACCTCTGTGACCCATGGGATTCTACTAAAAATCCATGCATGGACTTCATGTGTCTCTTTCAGAACTTCAATTGCACCTAGCCACCATATATCCTTCTTTGATTTCACACTAAAAGAGGACTTTGTCGCATCACTCGAACTGTAAGATTGCTTGGCATAAGCTAGGGCTTTATTCATAAGCGTGATGCTCTTTCTCTCCAATTTTCTCCCTTTTACAATTACACACTCATCCAGCTTCAACACAAACACAAGCTTGCCTTCAAGAACTGCCAACAATATAAAGCCTCAGAATGCATGTTATGACACATCATAGAGCATGTAGGCAACCCTAAACTAACCTACATCACTCAAATTGTAGAAACCATCCATGGACTGCTGTAATCGTATCAAGTCAACAAAGATATTGTTGAATTTGGTGTAAACAAATTGTTCGGTCCGCAACACACTGTTAGAACAGCACCGCTTCCCTTCCCACGGCCCTTACTTCCTTGCGGTTTGTCAACAAAGATATTGTTGAATTTGGTGTAAACAAATTGTTCGGTCCGCAACACACTGTTAGAACAGCACCGCTTCCCTTCCCACGGCCCTTACTTCCTTGCGGTTTGCTACGGAGTGGCTGAAGAGGCATCATGTCCTCAATATACAAGTAGTCCCCTAATCAGTGAACAAAATCTTCATTTGACACCCTCTTGGCAATCGCCACTCTGTGAGGAAGTGGGAATAGGTTTTCCGTGACTCCTCGACTTCTTAATGCATCTTTTAACACTTGATGAATTGCTTGATAGCCCTTCGTACTAATCCCAATAGCATCACAAATATCCTGAACATCTAGGTCAGTGACAATACTAGAAAAACTTTGAATAACTCTCTTAGTGATTGCGTCTTTCAAGTGTTTTGGCTCTGGAGCATCAAGCATCCCAATAAAGTCCTCTTTGTTGAAACAAGAACAAAGTAAAGAAGCCCGAGCTGACGCATTCTCGCCGCCACACGTTTCTCGAACGAAGTTCCTACTACCCAAAACAACAATGATGAGTGGTACTAGACTTAAACAACATGAGGGGCAGAACATCTTACCTCATAGCTGTCATCCTTCGTTTTCTTGCCCCACCACGTGGTGCAAGAGTCTGACTTTTGGACAACTCCCGTTTCCTCACCCTACCTCCCATGGAAGTACTCTTCATGTGTGAGAGAGTATCCTCAAGCTTTTTAATTTCATTTTCCTTGGTTGCAATGGTGCTCTTTGCCTCCTCAAGCACACTAGTAGTTGTTTGCATCTAATCTTGAAGATTGTGGAAACTCCCATTCAGCAACTGCCAATGATGCAAGTAGATCTCGGATCAAGCAATCTCGTGTCTATTGAGTCTCTTGCAGTAGCCCAACAAACCTTGCTCTCCATTTCCAACATATTGCAACAGTGATGGAAGGTTTGTAAAAGGCAGATGGACATTGAGAGAAGGATCCTTTGGGTACAAGCATCTCTCTGTCCAGAGATCCACATTCTTCTCCCCTTGAGTACGGCGTTCGTTGGCTGAAGGTAATGTACCCAAGCATGTCTTCTTTGTCGGAACATTTTCTTGAGGTAGGCGCAGGAAAAGCCCTGGAGACCTACCACGTGAAGAGCTTGCTGGGACATTGGTCACATCGTCAAGAGGCATTGTAGGATGGAGAAATGGAAAGGAGATGGGTGTGTAGGTGCAGCAAGAGGTGCATGTGCAGGTGTAAGGGGGATGGGTGTAGGAGAGGAGCTTCGATTAGGAGGGAGGGTGGTCAATTTTGGGGGGAATTTATTACAAGTTTTGGAGGGAGTCAAAAAATGATGAATTATGATTGATTTAGCTCAAAAATAATTTTTTTATATGTATATATGTTGGGGCCACTTTTCAGGGGGAAATAGAGTTTATTTGAATTTTTTTGGAAAAAGTCACTTTTTTTACCTCTTTAACCCACGGATTTGATTAGGTGGCATGGGAGAGTTAAGAGGCCACTTACAAGTTGGCCAAAAAGCTAGAGAGAGAAGATAGCATTCTCCCCCCTCCCCCCCTACTTCAAATGGTTTATCCCCCCCCCCCCCCCCCCCCCCCTTCCCCCTACCTTTTTAGGGGTCAAAGGTGGAGGAGACCCTACCAAAACAGCCCCATTCAAAGCCTTTGTCCCCCTTAATCTTGGCAAGCTTCCTTGAAATTAGGGATTCTTACAAGGCCTATGGAGAGTCCATATTTTTCCTAATGATTAACCTAAAGTTTATTCTCTCTTAGAACTTGAAATATTACCTGGAGGTGTCGCTTGTGTTCGTCTAATGAATTATAGTAGATGATGATATCATCAAAAAACACTCCAGTAAAGGTTCGGTGAGGCCTGAATAGCTTCTCCATCAAGTGGTTGAATGTGGCTGGTGCATTCGTCAAGCCAAAAGGCATGACAATGTATTCATAAAGACCAAACGTAGTGCGAAATGCGGTCTTTACAATGTATTGATCAAATATCGTTATTTGATGATAGCCACTTTTTAGGTCAATCCTACTAAAGTAGGTGGACCCTTGTAGCTTATCAAATAGGTCTCTACCCGTGGAACGGGAAAGCTGTCCTTCATAGTGATCCTATTTAATACTCTATAGTCGACACACATATGATATGTGCCGTCTTTCGTTTGAACTAGTAGCACAGAAGAAAAAATGGAGATGAGCTAGGCCTAATCATGCCCTTCTAACCTAACTCATGCACTTGCCTCATAATCTCCTCATTGTCGCGCAGCTCCGCTCCCATGCTAAGATATATGCCAGGAAGATGCATATCAAGCTAACTGAAAGCCTACTTGATTAATGCTCAGTGATGAGGGCTTGTTAACAAGCCAAGTTTAATGATTAATGTATGTCAGATGCGGCTTAAAAGGACCAACAGATGCCTTAATGATGCCAAAAATGATTATGCTTGAAGTGAGCACATATGGAAGTTTATGATCTAGAGCTGTAGTGCTCGACGTTCTCTATCAGCTTGTCTTTACGGCTCGTCGATTGGAGCTACGGTGAATAAGTTATGGCAGTTTAAAGTTCAAGTTGATTGCAGATCTGTACCGGATTGGGCAACTGCAGCAGAGCTGAGGAGACAAAAATGTTGTGAATGCATAGGCCTGAAGTGCTCAATTTGTGGAGCGCGTCAGTCTTTTCAGATCAATGAGAGAAGTCCCAGTCGCCAAGATATTGGCCAATAAATATTCACCGGGGGACGGTTCCGTACTAGTCTGGTCCGCTTAGTCCGTGTGCCATCTGGGAATTTTTTACTTCGACTGAGTTTTGGAACTTCATGCAACAACACTTTGGTTGATATGTTGTGCCTGACAAGAATATTATTTATTGGAGATTGTTGATAGCAGGAAATGCCCAACACGGCTATGGCTTAAGCAGATACAAATCGAGGGTTATTGTTCAAATGCAATCACTTATACTTGCATCTAGCTAGCACGCTTGCGGCACTATTCAAGACCTTTTTACGGGCATCAAAATTCACGATGATATTGTTAATCGAGGGCTACTCGAGAAATCTGTTGTGCTTGGCGATGCTTTAATCGATATGTATGCCAAATGGGATGCCCTTTAAGGGCTGCCCGCCCAAAAGAAACAAAGGGCCAATGCCCGCCCAATGTGGCCGTCCAATGCTTGGCAATACCTCGGTTAGCATGTATGGTAAATGTGGTGACCAACAAGGACCAAGGGCCACCCAAATTAAACCCAAGTGGCCACCCAAGAAGGAAAGCCGGCCGCCCACCCAAGGTGATTCACTATGGCCACCCTAAAGCCTAATGGTGTGAAGAAAAAGGGAGAAAGAGGCATGGCGGGCGATAGAGCTGCGCAGATAGCAAGAGAAGAACTCATGCAGGGTGGAGAAGGGGTCGGCTAGGGACGGCAAAGAGATGGAAATTCCTCAGTGTGCCCTAGCGTTGCTATTTGGCACCACTCTCGCTTAAATCTGTGTTGCTCGAAATCCAAAGCTGCCACATCATCGAGTTCATTCACACCCCTAGCAACGATGGCGCCGTCGTTGCTTAGGGGGAGAGGGGTTTTTTTTAAGGGCATAACGAAGATAACGAAGAGGGAAGGAGGAGGACTCCAAGGGAGGAAAATCTTGGCAAGGCGTGAGGAACGAGCAAAGGAGGGGCGGGAGCTCGGCAGAGAGGCGAGGCCGGGAGCCCAGAAACAAGGAAGCTTGCTCCTTCTCTCTCTCTCTCGACTTCAGCTACCAAAGCAAGGGCTCTCTCCCACTCTCTCTTGTTCTCGCATCGGAGATACAAAGAAAGGCTTTCCCTTTCTCTCTCTCTCGGAGCGTGGACAAAGAGAACTCTCTCTCTCTCGGAGTTTGGACAAAGAAAACTCTCTCTCTCTCTCTCTCTCTTGCTCTCATCCTCTCTCTCTCTCTCTCTCTCTCTCTCTCTCTCTCTCTCTCTCTCTCATCCTTGAAGCTAGCTAAGTGGAGAGCAAGCTCGAGGCTTGAATCCGGTGAAGCACTAGGTAAGGCAAAGGATGCTTGGCAAGAGCAGGTAGGGCAGATCTCGGCAAGGGAAAGGATGCTTGGCAAGAGCAGATAAGCAGATTTCGGCAAGATAAGGTACTCAAGAAAAAGAGAGTCGGATCACCAAAGGAGATCAGAGCAAGTGGATTAGAGGAGACGTAAAAATTCATAAACGGCAGATAAGTAAGTGCAAGTGCACAAAGCAGGATAATTAATAACTACTAAAGCTTGATGATTGATGTAGTGAGCAGAGTCGAAGCTTGCAGAATCCATGAGGTATTTGAAGCAGATAAAGTGACAGGAGGAAATTTCCATAACCATCATCAGATAGAGATTGAATTAACATTATTTTAAGTCCAGTGTCCTTAACGGCCCGGTTAATCTTGTAAATGGGAGCTTAAGCTCTTAGTTAGCAGATAATCCAAGTGACGGTGCTGTTAACAGTCCACCTTGGCTCAAGATTAAGTTGTACTCAAAGTATTGAATTGATCAATTGATGATTATGGTGATTTCCAGATTCAATTACATCTGTTGTTCTTGTTCTCTCTCTTTCACACCTCCCACAGCCAGAGGCGCGGCGCCTGCCCGGCTCATGTAGCGAACACATATCCCTTGACATCTTTGGTGAACCCGACGCGAAACGAGCCAGGGTGGGAGATAAAGATGGAGAATTTAGAGCGAATGATGAAGATGATTGCAGAATTAAGTGCGAACGGTTTTGATGATAAGTCAATAGTTCCAGATTTTGCAAAGATGCTTCAATTGGTTCAAGGATCTCTGCTTGAAATAGAGACCGTGAAGAAGAAAAATCAAATCGATGAAGCTTTGGATGCAGTGTATGATCAAAGATGACTCTTTGATGGATACGATCCAGAGGGCTACCTAGAGTGCTATGAGCTGGAGACCAAGGTAAGAGGGATACCAGAAGAATTGATGATCAAATCTTTTGAGCAGTTAGTGAGTTCAGATGTGAAGGAGCAGATTCAAGAGGTTACCAGAGCTTGCAACAACGACTGGGAGTATTTCAAAGAGGCTATTGTGCAAACACGTTATGAGGAGTATGAAATCTATCAAGAACACAGTTCAAGTCTACCAGACTACGCAGATATTCGAGGACAAGTACGATTAAAGTTAGAAGCTGTGATTTATGAGTTTATTGTGCAGGATGCTACCTTCTTACAGGCTAATGATGAAGACATAGTTGAAGTTGTGTATGCAAAGTTGGGTTTTGCAGATGTTGTGCATGAAGTAGAAGTCTTTGAGGGTGAGGCTTTACAGCTTCAGGATACACATAATGAATTTTGCAAAGAGCCTATGTATGCAGTACATGAAGAAAAGAAATCAGGGGATCAAAATAGCGAATTGGCTAAAGCTCAGGAAGAAATTTTGCAGGTAAATGAGAGCAGCCATATTCAAGTAGACATGCAGGAAGATTCGGTTACAACTGATATTTTTGCTACTGAACCAGAATTAGAGAAAACATTTTATGGTACAGATTCTACCATAGAGGTGATTGAAAATACTGGTACAGGTTTTGCCAAAGAGTGGATTAATGATAGAGATGCTATGGGTCAAAGCAGTACTGCTATTGAGAGCAGCAAGACCATGAATTTTGGTATACTAGATTTACCTAATTTGGATGTACCAGATTTTGAGGACTTGGCTAAGCAAGAGTATGTGCTTGAAGATCTGCAAAATATTGATTCAGAGGGGGTGCAGACTCCTTCATTGACAAGTTTTTGTGAAGCACATCTACAAAAGTGGAAAATTGATCTTGAACGTGATTACGATGATTTAGAGAGGGTGCAGACTCCTTTGACACGCTTCTGTGACCTAGAGATACCGATCTGGCAGACTGATCCTGAATTTGATGATGGTGATTTAGAGAGGGAGCAAACTTCTTCTCTATCGAGAATTTGTGACACAGGGCTCACACTAAGGCAGAATGATCATGACCTTGATGATGCTGATTCAGAGGGGGTGCATAGTAAAGTGAAATCTCTTGTTGATGAATATGATTGGTTTCATTGTGCCGATGATACAGACAGGGCAGTAGATGAAATTTTCAATGTGCATGCTAAACTTTGTGCTACAGAAGTGCAAAGATATGTGGATGAGGCTGAAAGACTTAAAGAGAAATTTACTGCAAATGCGTTTAGTATGCATGTCATATCTGAAAATCCATGTTTATTGCAGCAACCTGAGCTATACAGGATTGAGAAACCTTCTCAAGCGGTGGACCTAGACCTTATGTGCTTATTGGACGAAGCCTTCGAAGGGTTCTCAAATACAGATGCTAAGGATACCAATCAATCCAGATTTATTCATGAGCTAGTCTGTTCAGATTCAGCAGATGATGAACTTATGCAGTTGCTAGATGATGCACTACTTGATTTTGAGCCTCTACAAGATAGAGAATTGTTTTCAGATGCATCTTTTGAGCCTAATGAAGAGGATTTTATCGGAGAATTGATGTATTCAGATATGCATGATCGGAATTTCAATACTAATGAGAGTGAAGGTGCAATGCCAGTGCTTTTACCTGTGATTGATGATTGACAATTGGATGAGCCAGTTGCACAGGGGATTTGGCAGTATCTTGTGCTACCTGATGCTATATGGAATATGATGTTACCCTATGATGTAGGGAATTTTGAGCTAGCTTTTGACCCAGGAGGTGACAGATATATGCATGATCCAAGGCAATTGACTTATATGCCAAATGATCTAGGTGGTTTTCATGAAGATTTGTGGGTTAATGTATGTTTATGCTGTAATGATTGGAAATTGTTGTATTTTCCCTATGATCCAGGAGGATGGTGCAATTTTTTAAAGTAATGCTCACACTGGGGAAAATGATTGGTTTCCCGTTTGATCCCGGGGGCTATTAAATTGCTAGTTGCTGATTTGAAGAGTACCAGTTATCTGTTGTAGCAAGTTGCATAGTACAAGATTTTTGTTTTCTAGATCTATGCTAAGTCATAAGAGTTTTCGGTTATGCAGTCAATAAGATTACATGGCTGGCTTCCAGTTGACTTCTTTGGATAATTGATGAAGTATCTTCACATCTATTGAGTTGGTTCTACTAACAGAACTTGAAGTAAAGGACTTGACGGCCATTCCGTGTGCAGACAGAGTAAGGCATACTTGAGCTTGACAGGGTTCCTTAAAGAGAGCTTAATTGTCAAGCTTGTGCATCATTAACTGGAGCACTTGAGTCTGGCGGGGTTCACTAAAAAAGTTATCCATGATTGAATGCTTTGAAGATACGACAGATATAGTTCATAGTTCTTTGATGGACAACTATCTAATGATTAAGCTAGAACATTAATGATAGGGTATAAGCCTTATTTTATTTTTCATATGTTTCTCAGTTACCTGAGTCTAATGATGGTAAGAACCTTAAGGTACCTAAAGCAGATGCAGATTGAAGTGTTGTTGGCACATACCAAAGGCTGTGCAGGTTCAGAGGGGGTGGATGTCGTGCAGCTCCACTCCCATGCTAGGAAATATGCCAAGAAGATGCAGATCAAGCTTATTGAAAGCCTACTTGATTAATGGTCAGTGATGAGGGCTTATTAACAGGCCAAGTTTAATGATTAATGTATGTCAGATGAGGCTTAAAAGGACCAACATATGCCTTAATGATGCCAAAAATGATTATGCTTAAAGTGAGCACAGATGGAAGTTTATGATCTAGAACTGTAGTGCTCA
Organism: Adiantum capillus-veneris; assembly: GCF_014529385.1. Classification (NCBI taxonomy): domain Eukaryota; kingdom Viridiplantae; phylum Streptophyta; class Polypodiopsida; order Polypodiales; family Pteridaceae; genus Adiantum; species Adiantum capillus-veneris. Next base: position 70,843,716 of record NC_140957.1, read on the forward strand.
ACGTGCTCTATCGGCTTGTCTTTACGGCTCGTCGATTGGAGCTACGGTGAATAAGTTATGGCAGTTTAAAGTTCAAGTCGATTGCAGATCTGTACCGGATTGGTCAACTGCAGCCGAGGAGAAAAAAATATAGTGAATGCACAAGCCTGAAGTGCTCACTTTGTGGAGCGCCTCAGTCTTTTCAGATCAATTATCGAAGTCCCAGTTGCCAAGATATTGGCCCATAAATATTCACTAGAGGTCGGTTCCGTACTAGTCTGGCCCGCTCAGTCGGTGTGCCATCTCGAAATTTTTTACTTCGACCGAGTGTTGGAATGTCATGCAGCAACACTTTGGTTGATATGTTGTGCCTGACAAGAATATTATTTATTGGAGATTGTTGATAGCAGGAAATGCCCAACATGGCTATGGATTAAGCAGATACAAATCAAGGGTCATTGTTCAAATGCAATCACTTATACTTGCATCTAGCTAGCACGCTTGTGGCACTATTTAAGACCTTTTTACAGGCATCAAAATTCACGATGGTATTGTTAATCGAGGGCTACTGGAGAAAGTTGTTGTGCTTGGCGATGCTTTAACTGATATGTATGCCAAATGGGATGCACTTTAAGGGCCGCCCGCCCAAAAGAAACAAAGGGCCAATGCCCGCCCAATGTGGCCGCCCACTGCTTGGAACTACCTCGATCGGCATGTATGCTAAATGTGGTGCCCAACAAGGGCCAAGGGCCACCCAAATTAAACCCAAGTGGACGCCCAAGAAGGCAAGCTGCCTGCCCACCCAAGGTGATTCACTATGGCCACCCTAAAGCCTAATGGTGTGAAGAAAAAGGGAAAAAGAGGCATGGCGGGCGATAAAGCTGCGCAGATAGCGAGAGAAGAACTCGTGTAGGGTGGAGAAGGGGTAGGCTGAGGACGGCAAAGAGATGGAAATTCCTCAGTGTGCCCTAGCGCTGCTATTTGGCACCACTCTTGCTAAAATGTGTGTTGCTCGAAATCCAAAGTTGCCACATCATCGAGTTCATTCACTCCCCTAGCAACGATGGCGCTCTCGTTGCTTAGGGGGAGAGAGTTTTTTTTAAGGGCATAACAAAGATAATGAAGAGGGAAGGAGGAGGACTCCAAGGGAGGAAAAGCTTGGCAAGGCGTGAGGAACGAGTAAAGGAGGGGTGGGAGCTCGGAAGAGAGGCGAGGCTGGGAGCTCAGAAACAAGGAAGCTCGTTCCTTCTCTCTCTTGACTTCAGCTACCAAAGCAAGGGCTCTCTCCCGCTCTCTCTTGTTCTCGTATTGGAGATATAAAGCAAGGCTTTCCCTTTCTCTCTCTCTCCGAGCTTGGACAAAGAAAACTCTCTCTCTCTCTCGGAGCTTGGACAAAATAAAATCTCTCTCTCTCTCTCTCTCTCTCTCTCTCATCCTCGAAGCTAGCTAAGTGGAGAGCAAGCTCGAGGCTTGAATCCGGTGAAGCACTAGGTAAGGCAAAGCATGCTTGGCAAGAGCAGGTAAGGCAAATCTCGGCAAGGGAAAGGATGATTGGCAAGAGCAGATAAGAAGATTCCGGCAAGATAAGGTACTCAAGAAAAAGAGAGTCGGAGCACCAAAGGCGATCAGAGCAAGTGGATTAGAGGAGATGTAAAAATTCATAAACGGCAGATACGTAATTGCAAGCACACAAAGCAGGACAATTAATAACTACTGATGCTTGATGATTGATGTAGTGAGCAGAGTCGAAGCTTGTAGAATCCACGAGGTATTTGAAGCAGATAAAGCGACAGGAGGAAATTTCCATAACCTTCATCAGATAGAGATTGAATTAACATTCTTTTAAGTTCGGTGTTGTTAACGGCCCGGTTAATCCATTAAATGGGAGCTTAAGCTCTTAGTTAGCAGATAATCCAAGTGACGGTGCTGTTAACAGTCCGCCTTGGCTCAAGATTAAGATGTACTCAAAGTATTGAATTGATCAATTGATGATTACGGTGATTTCCAGATTCAATTACATCTGTTGTTCTTGTTCTCTCTCTTTCACACCTCCCACATCCAGAGGCCCGGCGTGTGCCCGGCTCACGTAGCGAACACATATCCCTTGACATCATGTTGAGCTTGATAAACTCTATAAGGAGGTTTGTTAGGCGTTGAACATCCTGGAAGAAGTTCAATTGCATGGTCATCATTGCCTCGTTTAGGACAAGGGATGTCTTCAATAAAGACATCTTGAAACCCCTTGAGAAAATTGGATAACTCTAATTCCTTTTGATTGTGTATATTTTCTTTTGTTTAAACATTAGGTTCATTTTGAGAATCTTTAACAAAAATCATGTCAACGGAAATAGAGCTCTTTATTGACTTGTTGAAAGCTTGTGTATGTACAATGGGAATAGTGTTACCCATTTCCTTAGCATCTATATACATATCTTTTTCCCTGAACTTAAAGGAGATTCTCCTTTCACGGCATTTAACATTGGCAGCCATGCGATCAGACCACAATGCCCCTAGGATTACATCCTCATGCTTGAGAGGAGAGATAAAGAAGTCGTATTTGTCCACATAGCTTTGGACATGGAGCCTCAATTTCCCGATTAAGGGAGTGACTGAGGCTTCTTGCCCCTTGGAACCACCATCTGCGGGTAGGACATCTCCCATCTCGTAGGTTTGTATGCCTAGCTTGGTGGCCAACTGTATAGATATAAAATTATGAGTAGAAGCGGGGTCAAAGAGAATAAAAGCATCATGTTCTCTTACCTTTCCCCAAGCATGGCATAGAGGAGATCCTTTGTGGTGACTTTCCTCCTCTTGGATTTTGACCAAGGTAGCTCTAGGAGGATCATGGCGGTTGTTCTTTTGGGGACAAGCGCGGTACGCATGCCCTTGTTTGCCGCACTTGAAACATCGGTTATCCTTGCGATAACGCTCAAGCTCTTCAAGAGAGATTTTATTTTTTCCTTTATAAACTCTCTTCTCTTTAGCTTTGTTGGAGTTTCCCTTAGGAGACTTTTGGACATTGTCCTTCCCCTTAAGCTCATTGGAAACCTTGTTTTCAGGGGGCTTAGAATTCCTCTTAGCCCCTGTTTGGAAATTGATTTAAGAGGCCACCATAGTATGATGTATTACCGCCGATATGGTGCGTGGCCTTTGGGAGTTGACATACTCCGCCATTTCTTCGGTTAAGCCCGCACAAAATTGTTGCTTTTGCTCTCCAAAAGACAACTATTTGAAGACAGTGGCTTTGAGTTGTAGGTCCCAAAACTTGTCTACATATTTGTGGATGGATTCATAGGCAAAGATATTCAAGATTTTCCATTCGGTGAGTACTTTGTCTTTGGCATCGGTGGCCAAAAACTGCTTCAAAATGGAAGCTCTTAAATCTTTCCATGTTCGTGGAGCTTCACCGTTGGCCCGTAGGCTAGACCACCATTGTCTGGAGGACTTTTGAAAGTGCATAGCTACATGGTGTAGCTTAGAGGACTCCGTGAAGCCCTCATCTCCAAACACCGCATCAAATTGTTGGATAAATGCCAAGACTTTGTCCGTAGCACAAAAAGTTCCATCGTAGGTAAGGAAAGAGATGCTCTTCCCTCCCTCTTTGAACTTCTTGAGCTTGGATGACCTCTTCCATGCGGCATAGGATTTCCTATGGCCTCTTCTTTTTGATGGTTCAAAGGTTGCACCATCACTTTCTTCAGAAGATGAAGAATTTGAGGAAGATGGAGAAGAGGGTGACCTCTTTCTCGCCTTTTTCTTGCCTTGATCTTTGTTGTCTTGACCATCACTTTCATAAGAGAAAGAGGATGAATAAGATGGAGTAGAGGGTGTACTCTTTCTTGACTTTTTCTTCTTTTGCTTTTTGTCATCCCTCTTTGAAGTATGGTGTGAAGAAGTATGCGATGGTCTTCTCTGTTTTGGAGGTGATGGAGAGCGTTTAGCCCCCCGTCTTCAAAGGTTGCACCATCACTTTCTTCAGAAGATGAAGAATTTGAGGAAGATGGAGAAGAGGGTGACCTCTTTCTCGCCTTTTTCTTGCCTTGATCTTTGTTGTCTTGACCATCACTTTCATAAGAGAAAGAGGATGAATAAGATGGAGTAGAGGGTGTACTCTTTCTTGACTTTTTCTTCTTTTGCTTTTTGTCATCCCTCTTTGAAGTATGGTGTGAAGAAGTATGCGATGGTCTTCTCCGTTTTGGAGGTGATGGAGAGCGTTTAGCCCCCCGTCTTCATGGAGCCATCTCCGTCGGGAGACTCACTTCTTTCTCGTTCCTTCGATGGAGGCTCTTAAATTCTCCTTTGAGAAGGAGATGCATCATCAAGGAGAAAATTTATGAGGCCTTCATATGGACTTTCTTCTTGTTCCCAAATCAGAGAGAGGCGTCTTTTGGAAGTCTCGCATGGAGTCTTCCTAGGTGCTCTCTCGTCATGGAGGGAAGCTTGGAGAATCCCATGAGCACAAAGCTACCGTTGCACTTCACTTTGGAGGGATGGATTGCCCATGGCTTGTTGAAGCCTAGAAACAAGATAGTTAACAAGGATCGGGGCATCATTAGTAGCTTGCTCACTAGCAAAATCAAAGTTATCAACATTAATTTCACTCTCTTTACTAATTTCAACCATTCTAACAACTTTTAGGTGTACTTTGGCACTTCAAGCCCTAGTTGCTACTCCTCTTTACCCCTTTAGAAAAAGAATACCATTAATTGCAAGGAATAGAAGAGAACGGTCGTTCAACACCAAAACAACACCGGCTCCTGTCAAGCTTCTAATATCTCACAAGTGGTTAAGCCGTAGGCAAGCCCTGTAGGACTCCACTACTAAGACTATAGCTCTCGACGGTGATGCCCCCTAGCTGCACAAAGGCAGGCACACTGCAAGGCTAAAAAATCCCTATTCTACTTACTCACATGTAATTAATAGTACCAACCATTTATAGATAACTTGAGGACCTCCCTTCCTAAGAAAGAAAAGAGAAACCTTGTGCTCTGATACCAATGTAACATTTAATGGCCTCGTAACTTGTGTGTAGCGAAAAATAGCATGAACATAGTGAGCATTTCATTAGAATAGATTCCTAATGAGAATAACAAGAGAGCTTGGGTGGAGAGAGCAACAAAAAGCATAACACCTAGTTAGATAGCATGAACAATACTTCAAAAGAGAGAGAAATTAAGCAATTGACAACATTTGAGGACCGGATTTGCATGGAGCCGGTCCCCCTTCCAAAAGGATTTGTATTATGGTTTCTCCCATCAAGAGAGACATTTTACAATACAATTTCTTGTGTTCCTTCAATACTAGCTAGTGCAATGAAGATGGAAAATTCATGCACTACTCAAAACACTTATCAAACGCAACATCAATTCCCTCACGGTCTCAGACCCAAAACCTCACACACCTTCAAAGACGGTGAGAGCTAGCGGGGTATGAGAGTAGATTGAGAGGAAGAAGGAGAATTCTTACGAGAAAGATGTACATCTCCTCACATAATCACTCATATTATCATATCTTAGCTTAGTAATTAGCATGGTAGAGGATATGAGCATGCAATGAAGCTTGGCTCTTGGTTGGATTTTCATCACAAAGCCAAGAGTTGTTGGTGTAGGCCTTCCTTCTCACAAGCTTGGACTAGGTGATAAGCTTTCTATTAAAGCTTGAGAAGGAGAGAGAGTCTTCTTTACTTCACACATGAGCTAGTGTGAGTGTGTAGGTGATAATGCCTTTGAAAAATCAGTCCCCCTCTCTCTCTTGGTCGACCCCTCTTGCTATTTGCTCTTGCTAGCATCCTATTGGACGTCCCCAGGCTTATCCAATGGTAATTAAGCAGCATAAGTGATAGCCTTTTGACATGTGTCCCCCTTTCCCCTTTTGTGAGAGCTTTACGTAATTATTTAATTCAATTAAACTCTCATTGGACCCCTTTGCCTCCTGGACAATAGGAATCAGGCAAGCCATTGGGCTGCTGAATGCTCATTGGTCCCCTTGGGAGACTGTCCAATAGTCTTCTAGAGAGCTTAATTATTATTGTTTATGTTATTAAGTGTTTTTAAATTTATTAAACTAGATTTACTCTAGCCTAATTCTCATTGGTCCACCTCCAAGGCCATCCAATAGGAATTGGGTACACCTTGTGGGCATCTGGGCTAGGGAGCTAGCATGTGTCCCTCATTCCCTTTGTGTAAAGGGAGCTTGTGTGTGTGTGTGTGTGTGAGTTTCTATCTCATCTTCTACTTGCAAGGCTTGCCCCCTCCTATGTAGGGATTGCCAAAGACTTTTGGGACACACACAAAGCATCCAATTCCCCCAATGTTTGACCTTTGGACACACCTTTGAATTTTGGAACCTTAGCATTTTGGAAGTCTTAATGGGCTGAACCTTAGGGTCTTTTAAGCCCATTGTTTCACATGTCTCTTTTACAAATGCCCCCCCCCTTTGGATCCCTATTGTGGCCGGTCTGCTAGCTTAACCAATATTCTAGCTTTTTCTCCCCTGGCACTTCCCCAAATTAAATGATCAGTTTAACATGAGAAAATCATTTAGGAGAAATAGATATTGATTATTATGACACTCCAATCTCTTTTGCGCTTCTTTCAAAATACCATGTCTCCACTTACGCTTCTTGCTACTGGAGCCTCCTTGTCTAAGAGAAACATTTGTGCTGTTCATGTGTCATAGTGGTATTGCAAAATTTGGAAATTGAAATCCACTTTGTACCAAGCTTTCACTCTCTTCCTTTGATAAGTTTGCTCCAATATCCACTTGCCAGAAAGTAGGAACAACAGGCAAAAATTTATGGAAGAAAGTAGGAACTTTTTGTTTGTGGCCTACTTCATAATTGCAGAACCATATCCACTGTGCAATTGTATTGTCTTTAAAAGTTCTCTCAGACCAAAAAAGGGAGCAACCATTCCCAATTGATGGCTCTGTAAATGGCTACCACATCTTTTCTTCCCTACCATTCCGAAACATTTCCTCATGCAATTGGCTGGCATCGTTTGTAAAGCCCATTCTTTGCGTGTTGAATACACCTTGCTGAATTCTCCCTAGGCTTCACTGGAGTGATCTCTCCTCCTTCAATGTCAGTGTAACAACATATGATACTTTTTTACATATTTACCTTTGAATTGGTCCATTTTCTTCACCATAGATTGAAGCGCTTTGGTTGAGGAAAGTTCCCTCCTTTCTGTAGCTTGCTGTTGGTGTCTAAACATTGCAAAAGCATGAAACATTTGCATTGTGACTGGATCAAACCGAACCCCCTGTTGCTCTTGTTTCTCCATAGCTTTAAACCTTTGATTTGATACCTTAGATGAAATTTTTTTAACCCTCACCCTAGCCTACTTCACTTCGGGTTCACCAAAAATGTGTCAAGAAGTGTGTAGTGTGACTAGGAAAGCGCCGGGCCTCTGACTGTGAGGGTTTGTAACAAAATCAAGCAAGGCGTAGATGATTTGAAGCTAAAAAGACACTAAAAAAGAACAAAACTCCGGCCACGAAAGCTCCACTTTGAAAATAAACCAAGATCAACTCAAAACTCTTGTGTGTGTGAAGATTAGGTGTAGCCTCGCTGCCAATTGCACAGATGCAGTGCTCATTCGACCTTTTAAAGACCCTAAATTTATGCTTTGATTCTTCGTTGTGATCATTTCATGGAAGCTTCAGTACTTCATTGGATAAGTCCAAGTAGTTATTTGAGGAGGGTAAACCCTAATTGGAGGCCTCATAGCCTCAACCATGTAGTGGGAGCAGCACGGGACTGCACTAGCACCCTGTAAAGGAATGGTTGTATCTCCTTTCTCATATGCCCAAATGAGCTCATTCTTGGCTCTAAAGCTTTCCATGAAACTTGAGAAACAATGGCACCATCGTTGATGTGGCATTTTGAGCTATTTGTAGGCTATTTTTTACCATTTTAAGGCCATTTTTAATTCAAAAATACCCCTTTTTGTCCGTTAAAAGCCCAAACGAGCTGGGAAAAATACCTAAATTTTTGGAAAAATCCCATTGGGATCAAATTTCATGTTTAATCTCATTTTTCCACTTGGTAAGCACTTTGGAAATGTCGTTTACACTTGCGCATGAAACCTGGTATTTTTGGCCAACATCGTCCGCATTGAACTTTTTAGGCCAAATCAGCGTGCCACTTCGTGGTATTTTTACATTCCTAAAGAAAATTGGGCATTTTTAACTTGTTAAAACACACAACAGTTCCACGTCCCCTGCCTCGCCTGCCTGGTAAGGTATGTACACGCCTGCAACTATGGCAATCGTTTTCACATATATCACGCTATTTACATTGTAGCATTTGATCCCACACATCAAGAACATTAAGAGTGAGGTAGATATTTTTATTTTTACATTATGCACGTGCCACATCACGATAGTGTTTACTCATATCCTGCGGAAATGTTCGGCTTGATAAGTAAGTAACTAGATAGTTACTCCACTTAGGAACAAGTGATATTTGGAACAATGTCACATGAGGTATGGGTGCTTGTTTCTGGCATTGAGGAAATTTTTTTACAAATCAGTGAGCTATGGTCATCAATGATACCATATATTCCAACCATGGAGGTATCATTTCCATGGAGAACAGATATGCATCTGGTAGATCATCATCAACCCCTTTTGGTGGTTCTCCTGATATTATCCTTAACAAATGATCTGCTCTTTGATGAGTGGTTACCTTTTTCACAACTACAGTGAAATTAAATTCTAAAATAATGATGAACCATCTCACTATTCTTCCTATGTTGCATGGCTTGTTGACCAAGTACAATAAGGCTTGGTGGTCCACAAAGCACACAAATTTGTTAGCTAATAGGTAATGTCTATAATTTTTTACGTCATAGATCATTCCTAATCCTTATCTTTTGGTGGTTTTATAGTTTTTCTCTGCTATATTTAACTGTCTCCTAGCACAAAAAATAGGAAAATCAATCTTTCCATCCCTTGGTTGAGTTAGTAGACACCCAATGGAAAAATTGGAGGCATCTACATGTATGTGGAATATCTTATTCCAATCTGGTGCTTTCAATATTGGAGCTAAAGTGAGAGCTTGCTTAAGCTTCATGAAGGATTCTTCACACTCAACAGTCCATTCGAAGAGTGTAATCAAGTTGTACATGGGTTTTGCAATTATATTGTAGATGTAAATGAATCCTCTGTAATATCCACAATGTCCGATGAAAGCTTGAACCACTTTGACTGTTGTCGGTCTAAGAAAATCATCAATAACATGAATTTTATCCATATCATTAGCTATGCCATTTTTAGACACTATATTTCCAAGAATTTTTCCTTGTCTACCCATAAATGTGCACTTTTCAGGATTTAAGCAAATCCTATAAAGTCTACATTTTTAGAATACCATTTTGAGGTGTTTTAAATGATCAGCCTGGACTGATGAATGTATATACAGATCATCCATATATACTTTCAAGAAATTCTGAAGATATTCTTTAAAAGCATGGCTCATCAATCTTTGAAAGGTGTCATGAGCATTAGTTAACCCAAAAGGAATAACCCGATAGACAAAAATACCCCATTTAGTTGCAAAGGCAGTTTTATTATGATCTTTGGGGTCAACCAAAAGTTGATTGTATCCCAAAAATCCATCTAAAAAGATGTAAGCTTATTTTCCTACAACTTGTTCTAAAACATGCTTAGTGATTGGAAGAGGAAAGTTGTCTCTAATGGTAGCTGTATTCACTTTCTTGAGATTGACACGCACCCTTAATTTTTCATTTTCCTTGGGTACTACCACAATTGGAGAAACCCAATCTGTGTGTTCAATTTCATAAATGAATTCGGCTTCCTTTAGCTTTTCTATCTCTTCTTTGATCCTTTTGGCAAACGTCTCATTATAAGTGTATGGCCTTTGTCTACTTGGTTTTGCATCATCTCTCATATGTATGGTATGTTGATAGATTTTTGGATCAACACCCTTGAGATCCTTATAAGACCAATCAAAGATGTCTCGGTATTCTTTCAGTAATCTTAACAAAAGCTCTTCTTCTTCTTCAGTCAGGTCGTTTACAATGTAGGCAGGTCTAGGTTCTTCTCCTAGTTCAGCAGATCTATCTTTTCTTATAATGGATGGAACATTCATTACATCTTTACCTTCCTCCTCGACGATTTCCATTTCCATTGTATATATCTTCTTTAGATCTTTCTTCACCTCTTGATACTTATTTCTCCATTCAACGCGTGTCATGGTTGAATCCTTGTCTTGGTATTTAGGACTTGATCGAGTTTCCTTTCTTGTTTTTCACAAAGTTTTCGATATTTCCTACTTTTTGTTTAAAGGATATCTACTAGTGATTTTGTCTTTGACACAATCATGTGCATCTATTTGCATCAGAAACTGTGTTCTACCAGAGATTGATGGCATAGGTCTAGATTTCAAGTTTGTCGTGTCTCTTTTTCTTCTATACGATTTCTATCTTCTTGGTTTTTTGTTTGGAAAATTAAAAAAAAATTCTTCCTCTCATTTTATGAGTAGTTTAGCTCTCATATGTTCTTTTTTCGACCCCGAATCATCTGAGGTAGTTGAATGTTCTTCTAACTCATCTGTTGCATCATAGTAGAGGTCTGAAAAGAGTTGTTGAGCCTTCTGCATTAAGTCCTTGGATTCTTGAATTTTGTCTTCAATGTGAAGGGTTGAGATCATTTGTATGGGAATTATGTCATAGCCATCCTCATTGCAAAATTGAGAAGACATAGACGTATTTACACACACATCCATTGTTGCCAAAATTTGAGTCCACTCAAATGGCTCACCGAAATGCTCTGGAAAGGGTTTACCTACATAGGCTTCATTTGTGCAGTCCCTTTCTAAGATACATTCTTCTCGTTTTAAGATCCCGTTTTCTGAGGCGCCGCACATCCAAATAGGTGTGTCTTTGTTCAACTAAGATGGAAGCTTAGTTTCAGCCGAAGAGACTGAGTCAATTTCTTGTTTGGGCATTTTTATGGCATCTCTATAAGTGTGATCTTTTAGATAATTGTTTTCAAGTACACATAATTGTTTTCCCAATCCTGGATGAGTTGTACTTGTCGCATGAAAGGTCTTCCCAAGATGATTTCTTAATTGAGTTTCCTTCCAAATTCTACTATTGCAAAAGTGTGTTGATGATAATCAATCCCACAGGAATTAACTATCACCTTTTCAAGAGTCCTAAGGGTTTTTCAATGTGTCCATTATCCAATCGCAATTTCATTCGAGTTTGTCTAATGGTTGGTTGTCCCCATGATTCCCATACTGCTTTCGTAGCTATGGCTATGCCTGCCCCACTATCCAGTATTGCCATGGTTTCTATATCATTATATTTCAGCGAAAGGGTTGTGCTTCCTTCTTCCCCTTCGTAGTATTCGCCGACTTTGTTCATTGGAACGAATCTAATCTCTTTGTTAACCAATTCTGTTTTAAAATTTTCATGATCAGTCTTGCTATCCCCACCTTCTCTAGAGTTTTTTGTAGATCATTCCATAAATATGGTCTGATTTTTAACAGTTCTCCTAAAGTAAGAGTGCATTGCATGGGTGTAGACATGATTGAATGGATATTGTCTACCTCTAGGGTCTGTTTTTCTCTTTTTATCTGAGTGGTTTTAGACACTATGGATTCATCTTTGTTATCTCCCAAGTAAGAGGGTAGTGTTTTCAGATTCATAATTGGTTTAGAAATTCCTAAAGCTTTAGAGCCGCAATCCCCACACAAGGATTGTACATCCATGTCCATATCAGGAGGTAGATTGTGTAACCAAACTTCCTCTATAGGAGCTGACTTCAAAGTTAGGCTCCCATCGTTAATCTCTCTAACTTTTTTCCATAAGTGTCCTGGCCAGTCTTCTTCTACGAATGGAATTCCATATGAAGCATCTTCACTGTCAGGCACTATGAGTTTTGGCTCTTTAGTTTCAAGGTGGGGTTCTACCACCACTTTGGATTTCTCTTTACTGGTTCCTACCACAAGCTCCTAAGGTTTTTCCATACTCTCGAGCTTGGGTTTTTGTTTTTCCAGCATCTCTTGAGTAATGCTTACCAGATTTTGATAAGCTTCAACCTTAGGTGCTTCCATATCTGGAGAAGGATAGTTTTTCCATTTTTTCTCCATGTTTTTGATTATACTTCCAGTTTCTTTCACTTTTTCATGGAATAGTTTCTTGGCTTTCTTGTCGATTTAAGCCCTTTGCTTCTGTTTTCTCATATCATACCTTTTGCTTCTGCTTCTCTTGGTCTTTTGAGAGGAAATTTTAGAATTCTCTGAATCATTAGAGTAGTTATATTTCTTTAGTCTTAGAGTGGCCTCTCGTGATTACCTTGATTGGAACAATACGTTCACTCTCTGATGAGCTAGTAGGTATCACTTGGACTACGTTCAGTACTGTTTAACCATTGTTCAAAGGATTTTTTGGACAATCTTCAGGGAAGTGTCCTCCCTTTTTACAACATTGTATACAAAAAGATTCAATTGGCTTAATGTTCTTCTCAGGCTCTGGGCATTCATTTTTCCAATGATCATTTGCACACAGTTATGACAGTTTCCAATTCTTGGCTTAATCCTGGGTCTTAGCATCAGAGGTCTAACACATTGATTAGCTACATAGTACATCGGTGAAAGCTCTCATGTAGTATAAGTTACAGGTTCTTCCATTGGTGATGGATGTGAATTTTACCAATCTCCTTCTACCATTACTGTAGATGGACTAGGCTCAGCATAGGGTGTAGCAGACACTAGTGCTTGTTCATCTATGACTCCCACTAAATACATGTACTTTACAGGCACTGCATTATGTCTAGGATATGGAGGTTGTTGACCCAACACGGGTTGAGGTCTTTTCATACCCATCGGTGGTCTTTGAGCTGGGGCCATATTAGGCTGATATCTATACATGGGTTGTCCTTGTGGCCTCATAGGCACGTATTGAACATTTTCATCATACTTTAGTCAGTAATAGCACTCATTCGTCTCATGGTTGGTCCATACACCCTTGATTGCACACCATTTCTGCGGCCTAAGTGGTTGAGGAATCCCTTGCTGTGGTCCCCTCATAGGTGCTTTTTGCATGTTATCTATCATTTCATTCATCCTTTTGAGCATGTCTTCTATGGCTGTAAGCGGTGCTGCAGCAGCCGTTCCCACTTGTGCTAGTTTTGTGGATGTTGTTTTCTCACTTTGATTATCCTTAGGGACATCTTCTTCATGAAAAATATCAATTGTCTCCTAAGTCAATAAGCCAAAGGACTAATCTGCAATATGGAAACTGAGTGAACATGTACTACTTTGGATATGATTGAACCCAAAATTTCCCGGTGGCCTTGTATTATGTTGGTCTAACACTGTACAAGCTCAAAAGTCCAAATTGGTGTCTCTGTGCATCAGAAGTAAATAATTGTGATTATTTACTTTTCTCAAATTTTTTATACTTTTTGGCTTGTTTTGCCAAGTATGCAACTTGTTAAGCTCTTTAGACAAGTTTCACTTAGTTTGAACAAAATTTGTCCAAGTTATCAACTATTTCGTGTCCGCAGACTCAGTTTTTAAGAATATGGCTTAAGTCCCACTTTTGTGATCCAAATTTCATCAAATTTGATTTGTTTACTTGATATGCTTGACCTTGTGGTATACTCAAATGTGCAAAAATATCCAATTTTGTAGCAAATCTAAATAGTTGCGATTATATACTCCTATTGTTTTTATGCAAGTTTTTGTCACAATCTTGACACAGATTGGTTAAGCAGCTCAACTTAAGCTCCCTAGCCAAGTTTCATCAAGTTTGGATAGTCTCTGTTCAAATGGTTAACAGTTTTGTGTCTGCTGACTAACTTTGCAACTTTGGCCACAATTTTCACTTCAATGATCCAAATCTTGCGAAATTTGACTTTTGGGCTTAATATAACATGCTCAAACTAGTGGTATACTGGGTTGGTCAAAAAAGTTAAGAAATGGGACAAAAGTAAATATTCGTGATTATTTACTTTTGACAAATTTTTGCATCTTTTTGGTCAATTGAGCATGTACACTTGTTTAACACATCAATATAAGCCTATGAGTCAAGTTTCACTGAGCTTAAACAAGATTTTCTCAATTTAAACTCAAGTTCTCGACACAGTACAGATTTCAGTTTTTACTAAGTTTTTGGTAAGTTTGGTGATCCAAATTCTATGGGCCTTTACAAAAGATGTTTGTACACATGCACACAGTCTCTCGTATTAACCTTGGTCACTTTTGAGTTGAAAGTAAATCATCTTGATTATTTACTTTAGGCCTAAAATGAGTAATTTTTTCAACTTTTTCAGTGGACAGTCTTTTTATGAGCTATTTTAAGCCTCTAAGTCAAGTCAAATCTTAATTTGGCCTAAAATGTCAAGAAAAAGTAAGTAATCTGATTTTTGTAAACTCTTGAAATTTTACCGCAAATGCGTTCTTAAGCTTACCCACTTGTTCGTACAACTTTGAAGGCATACTCTCTAGTCGGATACAATGGTGGACAGTCTTTTGGTGCTATCTCTAGCCATAGACCAGAAATTCTACAACTTCACATAAAAACTCACAATTGATTCTTTTGGATAGAGCAATGTTCTAAGATCCCACCTCGGATTCTACTTACCCTACTCCTAGGTTCTACTGCAATGGGGTTGTGGAAAGTGTCCACAAACACTCGTTTTCTTGTTTTTTATGGTTTTCTAAACCTTGATCTTAAGACTTGTCTCGTCCATCAATCATTCTCAAAATGCTAATCTAATCCTAAAATCCTAAAAGGTACTTAGCAAGTACAACCTACTTCCAAGCTAACTCTGCAGAGCAAAAGACGAAAATCTTAAGCTATGCGTTTTTGAAAAGAAAGTTTTGACTCTAGGTGATCCTAGAGTAAGTTAAAGGATAACGTCACAAGATGCTCGTGTTTTTCCCTATTTTAGGTCTCTTTGATCCCCAACAATGTCGTCAAATGTGGGACGGGTGTCTAACCTCACTCCTATCTTACTGCAGACATAGCGAGAGCCACAAATATAATTGTCAATCCATGGGACGAAGCTGACTCAACTAGTGCATAGAGGATACAAGAGTTCGTCAATCTCTTAGAAAACAACAAACAACGTGCATCTAGCTCATGCTACACTCGTGACAGAAATCACCAAAAGCTAGTCGCTCATCGACAAACAAATCACAACCGTCACAGCATCAAACAACATCCAAACGTTATGAAACTTCTAGCACATGTTTATAAGACCTAAGCACACATTCTTATTGTGTCAAATCTCACTTTAGGTTAAGTGCAAAAATCACGATTGTTAATAGCAATGAGTTTTTGACCTAGTCGGTTTTGACCCAGAATGCATCTAAATGCTTAGCAATGATGCCCCAATACCCCGCCTATACTTAGTTGATGATTTTGAAGCTTAAATTCCTACTTATAATGAAATTACTCCACGGTTTGACGACGCTAAAAGCTACGGATTAACATGAAATGCTTACGTCAATGCGTAGAGCTCTTACTTGCGGGCTTGTAATGCAACAGACCGCACTGCAATGTGACAATCGGGAAGGGAGTAGGAAGCGCGACAAGGGGAGAAATGAGCATCGTTAGCTCATCTCTATTTCTATTATCCAAAACTTAAAAAATACTTAGCCAAGGTTTTCGCGGTCAAATTTTATAATCTTGGAGCTCTAACTAAAGACAGGTTGATACAATCTGGAAGCTTGTAGCCCTAGCTCATCAATAGCTTGTAGCCCTAGCTCATCAATTACACTGTTTATCTAGAAAGTAGGAGCTACTAATAAATGTTATCCGAGTTATCTGAGTTAGCTTGTTGCTAACAGCCATCACTTGGCAAATTTTTCCCTGCGCAGCTTGATAGCCTCCATCGCTATGCTATTGTTTTTTTGTTTTTTTTTTCTACAAGTATTCACGTGGGCGCCCAAGTGGGCTATGTGGCCACAATAGAGGTCCGTCCCAATGATGTTTGACACTTAACCCTGGCATGCGAAGGGCATCGTACTCCTTGAATCTCGGCTTGACTGTCATAAGCTTCAACCGTCGTGCAGTTGTCACAGCACACTACATTCCCCTCATATAAGACAGCATGCAGCATGCATGTTTGCATGTGGCCAGGCGATTGTTTAAAGGTACGAGGTACATCTCTTTCATGTTTTTCTATTTTTCAATATAGTATAGTTGGGGATTTCTCTACTATTGATCAAGAACAACATGAAGTTGAAAATATAGGTGTGTGTCATTGAGTCTCTCCAAGGGGGCTATTTATAGTTGTGTAGGAGTGGGATTATGCTACACTTAATTACGGTGAGTGATTAGCCCTAATTAAGTGTCCTTTGACAACTCATTGAATATTGGACATAAAAGGGACTATTTTTTCACCAAAAATATCATTTTAGACCCTGAAGGCTCCATAGGGGTGCATAATGTAGGTGGGCCCCACCATGAGGCCCTACGGGTGGCTCCTGCGGGGTATCTCAACTTGTTTGTCTTGGCATTTAGAAAGCATCTTTAGGTTGGTCCCATCACATGCAAGTGACCTTGAACACTCATTGCTCTTCTAGAATATGAGTAGGGGAGAAATAAGATCTCACTCTCTTGATTTACTTGATTTACAGTTCCCTTTTGCTGTGAATCTGACAGATTTACACTATTTTGACCATAACTTTTACCTGTAGCTCGGAATGACATGCTTCAAAAGGAAAATTTGACCTTCTCAACATGTTTGATATGAATTTGGACTATTCTTCACACCCATGAACCAAGGAATTCGGTTTGGAAGGTCCACACTAGGCTAGGGAACCTTTTGCTTCCAAGTCTTCTTGTATGGGCCCTTTGCTTGTATGCATCCAAGGGGATTCATGCTTTTTCAAAAGGCTATGATGCTTAAACAAATAGAGGAGTGCCCAATATTATTTAATTGTGAAAAGAATATACAATTGGAGTCTTTTTGAAAAGAGAAAAACTATATGTATATTCTTAAGAGATATTGGGCCACCTATATAGGGGGCATAGAAGACTTGTAGAGATGGACCATAATCTTTGGTAAAGACAAGTGGAGAGTTGATTTCCATGGTAATTTATCTATATGGGATGGAAGATGGATATATTATTTTTCTACTACTAATTCACAAGAGGTAAGAAATTTTGGGGGTAGATAGTTGGCTATTGTATGCTTACTTTTATTTACAAAGCAAAAAAGAAAAGGGTGGTAATATAAATATATGACTAAGGTGACATTTTTGGGAAGAGTACAATGTATGTGTCGCCACAAAGGTTAAACGAAGAGGGGGAATTTACTCTAGATAACTTAATAGCGTAGAAAAATATATACACATATGAGGAAGAGGACGTTGAGTAGGCTGAAAAATGTTGCAAAAATATGGTTACTATTTTATGCCACTCAGTTGTATTTGGCAGTCCTAGCCATTTCTGAGACTTGGTCTGGAAGATAGTCATTTCTAAGACTTGACTATATGCGATTTGCATTAGCCTTTGTGTGCTGGTCGATAGCATGAGGTTTTTATTGAGCTGGGGGATTCTCAAATGTGGAGATCTTTTCGGTGATACAGGTAGCTGGAGCACCCTTTTCGTGACCTTGCCATAGGCTATGTACTAGTGAGTCCTATTTGATGCTCGGGTTCTATTGTTGACAGTTTATGCATATATATACAGTCTATATTTTGGGTTCCTACTGCTCTACTTCTGGGGAAACTTTGTCAAAATTTTTCCAAGTTATGATGGCTAGTTTCTTGGTCTTTTGAGCCATTTATGCTCTTATGCTGTTGAAATTTTGGCAAAATCAGAGGTTAAGTCAGGTGTGCCTTCTTGGGAGCTTCATGGTTGGCTTTAATGGATGATCAAAATGGCCCTCAATTCACTCCTTTTCATTTAACTCAAAGAATCAAGATAAATGTTCATGTGTCCAGGAAGATTTTTTTCCAGCAGCACATAGTCTTTATGTTCGGGCCAAGAAGATTATGAGAGATCCTGGAATGTCCTTTGCCTGTTGTCATTCCGATGATTAACTATGAAAACTCATTTGATGTGCATGTGTTTGTCCTTATCTAAAGTTGAGCTCCATTGAAGTTTCTGGGGATTGGGTAGTGAAAAGTTTTGGGTTCTTGCACGTGTGTTCGAAGGGGTTCTCAAAGCATCATAATTTGGGTAGCCATGGCTTTCTCTTATCCCGAGTTTCATGGAAGAAGTGATGAAGAGGTAGAAGAATTTTTGGAAAAGATGGAGGTTGTCTGCATTAGCAACCAGATTCATGACCCTACGCAAATGTTACGCCTTCTCCAAATTTGTTTGAAGAGTGATGCACGAGTTTGGTCTAAAGCATTTGAAGAGGAGTTGCGTGTGGCTGATTCACCTGTAAGGTTGAGTTGGGACAATCTACGACATGGGTTGGAAGTGGAGTTTGTGAAGATAGAAGATCCTGACAAAGTGTGGCAAGAAGTACAAGCTTTGGTGCAAAAGGAAGGTGAGCCAGTAGATGCGTACATACGTAAGTTCTCATTGGCATGGGAGCGAATGTGCAAGGCCTTAGCACCACAGGTACCCCCGCCTGACATGATGAAGAAGGACAGGTTCTTGGCTGGTCTTTGGGAGAATATACGTTGGAGAGTGGAGCTAAAGAACCCTAGGACATATCAAGATGCACTAGAGGTAGCAAGGAACAAAGAGTGGAAGCTGAGGAAAATGAGCCAATTAGGGGTGCAGTCTTTGCCCATGAGGTCTGAATTTCAGCCTATGGACTCTTTACAAGGTCGCATGCCAGGGGTTCATCACAAACCAGTGGTTCCTATTACTACTCCGGTTATGCCAGCCAGGAATGGTCACTACATCGGTGCAAGATGATAGGCTAAGGCAAGACATGAGGCGAGTGGTAGATTTGATGAAGAATCTCAGCCTAAACATGCTAGGTCAAGTGGGAAATAATCGAGGTCGAGGGAGGTATGCCAATCAACCAGGAGGTGAAGAGAGACCTAGGAATGGTGTTGGACAAAGCAATGGTAGGTTTTGGAGGCAGACGCCCACATGTTACAATTGTGGAGAGTTGGGTCACATCAGCCCGCAATGTGATAAGCCACCAAGTATGGGGGGAGACATGTATCCATTGCCAAGATAGGTGTTAACTAGGTCAGATGATTGTGGCATCAAAATTAAGGGAGATGAAGGAACCAGTGGATTAACCCAAGAGGAAAAGGAAAAGGCAAAAGTGCTAAGTGTAGTCACCTTGGAGAAGGAATCAAAGCTAGAGGATACATTAGTGATTCCTATTGGGAAGAGGACCACAGAGGAAGGAAGAAGTTCCCCAGGTCCTAGTAAGAAGAAAGGAAAGAGCCATGAAGGCGAGGGTGTCAAGGCCAAGAGGAAAAGGAGAGCTCGTCAAAAGTTTCATGTTTCAAATTTTCCACTAGGGGATGGGCAATTAAGTTATGACTTGAAGGAGGATCTGACGAGTAGGAAGGCTGATGTTACTTTTGTGAAGCTTATAGAGATGGTGCCTAAGCTAAAGAGACAGTGGAAGAGGATGGTTAACCCAATGGAGAAAGAGCCAGAGAGAGGTTCAGTAAAGGTGTTGGCAATGGACGAGCTACCAGAGATTTGTCCAATAGTAGATGTGTGGCATAAAAGGAAAAATTTGGGACAAGGTTATGTGGATGGCGGAGCCCAAATATGCGTCATAACACACTCATGCGTTGAGAAGATGGGTCTCACAGTGGCTGGGGTGTCAAGTTTTCGGATCAGATTGGCAAGCCATCAAAAAGTAAAATGCTTGGGTGTTGTAAAGAGCTTATAAGTGGAGGCATATGATGCAAAGGCCGTGGTTGATTTTCATGTGATGCCAGCAAGGTTGGGAGAATATCCTATTATACTGGGCAAACCATGGTTACGTGCAGTGGGAGTTGTTCAAGATTGGCGACATGGTACGATTAGCCTCTATGGAAAGACAGGTACAAAGAAGCTTTATAATATGGACACAAGGAAACGATTAGAGGAGCTTTATGAAGATGAGGATGAGTCTAGTGAGGAAGACTCTTCCACGGTGACAGATGAGGACAGTGATAGCACTACCAGTAGTGATGAGGATGCTGATGTTGCATTTCTTTTGATGGACAAAGAAGTCTAGGAGTTTGGTTTAGTTGCATTTGCGAATGAGGTTGAAGATGAAAGTGAAGGGCCTTATGAAGTGATTGAAGGGCTGATGCAAACCAAGGTTGAGTTGTCAAAGAAGCAGGAATTGATGACACAAATGATCAGTGCAAACCTCTCAGCTATGGAGAAGGATATATATTTGCACATGCTGGCTAGTTTTCCTGATTTGTTCATTACTTCATATGAAGAGATCAGAGGGTTCAAGGGCAAAGAGATGCATATAGAGCTGAAAGAAGGTGCTAAGCCAGTGCGGCAAAGGCTAAGAAGGATGGGTCAAGAGCAAATGGAAGCCTTGCGAGAAGACGTGGACAAGTTATTGAAGGCAGGGTTCATAGTCTCTGTGGAGACCACAGAATGGGTGATTCCAGTTGTAGTCAGTCCAAAGAAGGATGGGAAGTGGAGAATTTGTGTACATTTTAAACCCTTAAACGCATCCACTAAGAAGAACCCATATCCTCTTCCATTCATCGATCAGATCTTGGATTCAGTGGCAGGTTATGAGAGGTACAGTGTGTGTGATGCTTTTTCAGGCTATTTTCAATTGAAGATTGCTCTTAAAGACCGCACAAAGACCACTTTTATTATGCCATGGGGCTGCTATTGCTACACAGTATTTCCATTTGGGTTGTCAAACGGACCTTCCTTCTATCAAGAGAGAGAAAATTGGGTCAAAAAATGGCATTGAGGCTGGTCCAGACAAGGTTAAGTCTTATTATTCTTCCATCACCTACAAGTACGAAGCAATTGGCAACCTTTATACACAAAGTGAAGTACATGGCAAGGTTTATTCCATTGTCTTCTCAAATTCTTTATCAATTACAACAAGTGGCAAAGCATGATCCATTGAAATGGGATGACAAGTGTGAAGAAGTGTTTCAAGAGGTGAAAGAGGTATTAGGGGGGTTGTTAGCCATGCAGGCTCCTGATTGGGAGAAATTTTTTTATGTAAATCCCTCAGTAGGGGATGATGCCATTAGAGCCATGCTATTGTAAAAGGGGAAGGGCAGCCATTATATGAGGCCAGTGTATTGTGCAAGCCGAGTGAAGTTGGTAGCGGAGAGAAAGTTCTCGGAAGTAGAGCTAGTGATGGCTAGTGTAATATTTGCTTGTCGACGATTTCGTCATTACTTGCTAACACGACTTTTGTTTTCTTGACGAGTTATGCCTTTTTGCCACAATTAATTAATGGTACTAACATGTCAAATGTGGTGAAGAAATGGGTAATTGAGCTGCAAGAGTTTGAGTTCTCTTTTCTAGTGGAAGATAGTACAAGGGCTACCCTAGCTGATTTGTTGACCTACAAGGAGAATCCCCTTATTGTTAAGGAAGAGGTGGTGAGAAAGGTAGTTGAAGAAGTGCCACAGATCAGAAATGCACATGTGTTGTTCTTTGATGGTTCATACAGAAAGAGCCATGATGCAGCTTCAGGGGGTATAGCACTTTATGATCCAGAGGGGAAGCTAGTATGCAAGAGAGGGTTCAAAATGGATGCTCATAGTAACAATGAGGCTGAATATGCTACTCTGGAAGCCGGATTACACGTTTGTTTGAATCATGGGGTTCGAAGGTTGAGCATAAAAGGTGATGCCTTGTTAGTGGTGAAGCAAGTGCTAGGTGTGTGGAAGAGCAAGAACACCTCATTGAAGGAAATGTGCTTCAGAATTAAAGGCCTAATAAAAAAATTCAAAGCATGGACCATTAGACACATTGAACGTGCTCTAAATGGAGAGGCACATGAAGCAACTCAAGGCATGATTGGGGAGCTATTTGTGTTGAGGACCACTTTACCTCTTTATCATGGCCGGGAAATTTTGGCTCAAGAAGAGGAGTTTTTGCTAACAGGAATCATTCCAAAGGAGATTCAGAAGTCTAAGAAGTATGGTTTGTGCGTAGAGCATACAGGTACAAATTGATTGGTGATGTCTTATACATGAAAGGGGCTGATCTCGTGTTGAGACGTGTACCTTGGCGAGAGGAGCTTTATAGAGTGTTGGAAGAGAATCATGAAGGCGCATGTGGTGGCCATTTTGCTCTAAAGATCACCTTGCATAAGATTTTTCAAGAGGGGTATGTATGGCCTAGTTTGCACAAGGATGTTCACCATTGGTGTAGGTCTTGCAATAGGTGTCAAGCATTTGGGAAGAGAGTGTTGAAGCCAGAGCTACGAAAAACCATTATGGCGTTTGATGTGTTTGAAAAGTGGGGGATTGATGCAATAGGCCCGTTACCTATCACAAGCAGGGGAAAAAGCTATATTTTGACTGCAGTGGACTATATCTCTAGATGGGCGGAGGCTATAGTAGTAAAAAACATCACTGCAAAGGATGTGGCAAAATTTATGTATGATGAAATATGTTGCAAGTTTGGGGTGCCACTGGAGCTACTTTCAGATAAGGGGCCTGGCTTTAGAGCTAAACTGCTAGATTTTTTATGTGCAAAGATGAAGATTAGGCACCAATATACCACTCCTTATTACCCACAGTGTAATGGCTTAAATGAAAGATTCAATGGTGAGTTGGTACAGATTCTTTCGAAAGTGACAGAGCTCCAAGGAAAGAATTGGGATTTGGAATTCCCTAGTGCATTATGGGCTTACCGTACTTCGGTGAAGACAGGTACAGGGTTTACTCCATTTCATTTGGTGTATGTAAAAGAAGCACTATTGCCTGCGGAAGTAGAGTTGCCTGCGGTCAAGATGTTAGAGAAGTTGCTTGGGACGCCTAGTGATGCATTCGAAGAGAGGCTCTTACAGCTACAAGAGGTTCAACTGGATAGGATGAGTGCATTGGAACATTATGTGCAGATGCAAGATAGTTCTTTGGCAAAGATAAATGAAAAGGTCAAAAGTAAGGGTATCAAGAAGCATGACTTGGTTTTGCGCTACAACAGTAAGCTGGACAACACCTTCCAAAAGAAGTTTAAAATTACGTGGGAAGGCCCTTTCAAGGTAGTGGAGTGTTTCCCGAATGGTACATATCAGTTGGCTAACCTGGATGGGTTTCTACATAAGTCAAGGGTAAATGGATTGCGTCTTAAATTGTATCATGTCAGGTTGATGATGGTCGAGCAAGATGAGCTGTATGTGGATCACGGAGTGTTGGTGAAGGATGAGGAGACTTGTGACACTGCGAGTCTCATATCGATTTTTGTTGCTGCTGATCATGAATGATCTAGCAGGCTAGGGGATGGGCAAATTATGTCAGGAGTTTTTTGGAGCAAGGGATTGCGCATATGTACCTACACATGCATGGTGCATCGAATAAAGGATTGCCCATTTTCCAGAGCCAGGTGGTTACGTGGGGCCCATATGTGTACAGGTAGGACAACATGTACATAGTGCATCGATTTTCACTATTACCAGTACCAGTGTGTTTTTTCTACAACAAGGAGAAGTTGGTAGCGCGTAAAAATTCTCGATGAAGCTATCCGCGGGCCGACGACATGAGGTAAGCAGGTGCGTCAGATGGCATCGAGTGGCGTCAGGAGGTCGAACGGGGTCAATACTTGCACGCGGAGAAGTACGGACACGACGTGGGTGTTTTCTTGTGATACTTATGCAGAAAGGTCATCATGAGGATCACTTTTTGGGGCCACTTCACGTGGTTGCGGGATGTATTATTGGGAAAAACTGAGTGCCAGGTGTGCGGATGATGCAAACAAGTGACAACTATGCACTACGAGGTCAGTTTTTGGCCTGTTCGGGGTCTGTTTGAGGTCATCTAAAAGGCCAAGGGTGCCCAACTAATAAAGCAAAGTGTGGGAACTGAAAAAACTGAGAGAAGACCAGAAAAAACGTGGAGAAGAGAGGAGAAACAGTCGTAGGTGTGTTTTTGAGGTTTTTGGAGCCTGTTTTGGCCGTAAACTGCTCATCCGATGTCGGATTTGAGCACTTTGACATTGTAGACTGGGGTTTTGGGCCGTTCCGGACGCGTGGAGCTGTCCATTTTTCCAAATTCCTCATTATTTTTCTGCTGTTTTGGCTGTGTAAGCTTCTCCTATGAGCGAAGCTTCTGCTCCAATTTGTGATTGTATCTGGTATCTTTTACCCATATTGTGTGAGCTATTTTCCCTATTGGTGTTGGCCCAAGCTCAATTGTATCTAAACATTAGAAATTATCCTCTTTTGAGCTGAGTTTTTTGGGTGTGTATGTGTGTGTGTGTGTCTGTATGGAATGGGTAAGTGGATAGTCTCTCTCCTCTCACTCTAGAGGTGTGTTTCCTGTCTCGTCCAGGTGTGTTGTGTGAGCCGAGTGGTGCCCCATAGTGTGTGTGTGTGTGTATCTTCCCAAGAGTGTGTGTCGGGTTGTTATAGAGGCGTTCTGTGTGTTTCCATTCTGCTCACAACGTATTTTTCAATTAAGATAGTGTGTAAACACTCATCTTGCTGTAGATTCACCGATTTAGGCAACACCAGTTATATGTGCAAATCCACCTGTTTAAGCAACACGAGTGCAGATTCGTCGATTCAGACAATACATCAATAAACTATAGATTCATTAAGTTTTATATTGAATGTAGATCCATGATTTAGACGGAATTAGTGCATATTTTTTGATCTATGCAGCAAATATTATTGGTGTAGATTCGCTAATTTATGTTGGGGTAAGCCCAACTTGTGGTGACAAAGTGGTTTCTATCTATGAGGCTTGCATAAATTGGTTAGACCGGAGGTCCCTAACACCTTAAGGTTTTGGGGTCTGGATGGCTAGACCAATTTGTGGAACGTCACAGTTAAGCGCATATGCGCAGGAACAGTACTGGGATGGGTGACCTCCCGGGAAGTTGTTGCCCTCATGACCTACAACTGGTATAGGGGGCTGCTCACTCTTCTGAGTCTCCCCACCCATATCTGTGTTGTGTGTCTCCTTCTCTCTCTCTCTCTCACTCTCTGTCTGTGGTGCTCCCCGATCCCCTTCAACTGGTATCAGAGCCATGGTTCAAAGTCCAACCTCTGAGTCCGTGGAACAGGACATGTTGATGTTGACTTCAACCTCTGAGCTAGCTCCCGGCCACGTTGAAGCTCTCAACCTCTGAGCCTAGAAAAAGGCGGAACACGTTGGTACTCAAGGGGACGGGAAAGTCCCAAGTTTGGCTTAAGGGGGCGATTGTTGGGGTAAGCCCAACTTGTGGTGACAAAGTGGTTTCTATCTATGAGGCTTGCATAAATTGGTTAGACCGGAGGTCCCTAACACCTTAAGGTTTTGGGGTCTGGATGGCTAGACCAATTTGTGGAACGTCACAGTTAAGCGCATATGCGCAGGAACAGTACTGGGATGGGTGACCTCCCGGGAAGTTGTTGCCCTCATGACCTACAATTTAGGTAACACAAATCACAAAATCATGTTGTAGTGGATGGCCACCACCATTGTCCTTAGAATGATTTTTAAACCCGGGTACCAAATGAAAGTTATTTGGATTTGGATTAGTATTTTGGAATTGGAATTGGGATTGGAATTTGTATATGATGATAGTGTTCATCGAGTTGAACTTGAGATTTATGAGAATTGATCTATTGAACAACAAGTGTGACCAATGATATCTTCATCCATTATGGCATATAGTGCCTATTCTAGTGGTATAGGACATGAAAATATGCAGTATGTGGATGATGATAGGCATAAGCAATGTTGTCTAATACTATGTGATATTTTTGACATCGTACACTAACCATTGTACGTGTTTTTTACAAGTATGGTTTGCAGATTCTCATCATCTTTGCAAGTGAGGACAACTGCTTTCTAATAGAGAGGTGTGTAATGGAAATTGGTAATTATCAGTCTACTATAGCTGATAGTTAGAAAAAGAATTATCAATTGATGGACTATGCAAAAGGACGCCACATATATGTATATTTTATTATTCAAGTGCTCTTTATGAGCTATGGCCATTTATGTTTGGCCGACCAATATATGCTCACTTTGAGCATTCAAGGAATCTTTAAATAAATACTTGCAAGAGGAAATGATTAGTTTTTCACGGGGGGAGATTGCACCCAGTCCCTATGTCTATTGTTCTTCCCTCTTCTCTCTCATAGTGCCGGTGTAGCACTCCACTCTAGGAGGTGCACTTGCACATGCTCTCTCACTCTTTCTCGCTCTCAATTTGTGTATTGCTTCGTTTATGTGCTACGAGATTCATCAAGTATTCAATTTAGTTTGTATTATAGCTTGCATCATGTAGTTTTTGCTATTTTGCAAGATCTTCTATGTCTCCACATGTAGCAAGTATATCTAGTACTATATATGGTCATTAGGAGTATAGTTTGGGCCACCTCATTGTATTTGAACTAATGTGCATATAATTAATATAGATACTTGTTCATTTTTCTCCTCGGTATAGAGATTTAGAATTATGAACTATAAAATCTCACGCCCTAGGACAAATCTCATCTACTCTATCGGTTCATGTGAACTTAACAAATCTTTGAACGCTATCTTCTTTCTCTTTCAAATAGTTTCCTCTCAGTTTCAGAGACTCGTTACACCTTTTGCTTCCCTCCATTCTACACTAAAGCGCTTGAGGGAATTTAGTGCCTTGCAAATATAGATCAAGGTCTTTTGAGTTTGGATAATATGAAATTCAATGGCTTGAATGCAACCAAGTCAACAACTAGATATGGCTGGTAACCCCCAAAAGATGTGAAAAATGAGAGTCTCTTAAGGAATTTAATTTAATATGCACTTATTTTGGAGAAGAGAGAGAAAGTTAACATACTTATAAGGTCCCTTTGAGAACCTAAACATTCCCTTTTTGGAGCATGAGCGATGGCCTTGAACTTGAGGGGAGAGTGTTGAGATATCAAGCTTAACATGTACACTTGTGTACTAGGAGGAGGTTGCAAACGCAGGAACCATTGTCGATGGTTGGACTTCACTCGTGTGGTCTACCCCCATTGAAAGTAATGGCTACTTATCATGAAAACTTAGTCTCTCACGATCTTAGATTGATTGTTGCACGTTCTTATTATTTCACATTTATCGCTTACGAATTGTAAATTATGTTATCCTTTTGAGTAGTGAATTAGAAGCACTATCTTTGAGCCTCCATCTCCATCATGTGCTCTCTTGGGTCCATGCATATGGGATTGAGAGACTCTCAAGACCTCTTCTTGTCTATTGTTTTGCATAAAAGTGGACATAAAATTGTAGAAATGGAGACACCTAGGACAAACATAAAAAAGAGGACAAAACATAAAATGCCTAACAAACAATGTGCCATCGCATCCGTAAAGGACAGGAATGTGCTGTAGATAGTTCGAATGAGAGAAAAGTATAACGAATAGTTCATTTAATACCAGAATGGTCACACAACAATGAGATGTAGCCTTTAGACTCTTTGTCTACTAGCCTTAAAGTATTCAACAAGATGTTCTATACAAACTCGAAATTGTTTCTTTCAAAAATATTTTTAACATGTGAATAAATACGGTTCCGTGTTTTGTCTTGGGAATGGGAAGCATATTGAAGAAAACCATTTGTAGTGACTAGGAGAGAATAGTTGAATTACTCGAAAACGTGTGATAACTTTAGGCATAACATTGTGTGACATTGAGAGGTATATCTTGGATGCGGCAGCATCCTTAAAGCATCGTCATCATAAGTGGAAAAATCATGGTGCTTAGTGATCGTCATGGTTCTATGTGTGGAAAAAAAAAAGGATACACACATATAGAGATAAAACTTGCTTATGTTAATAATTTGAGATGCCTCTAATAAGAAATACTTATCGATTGAAGTGATATTATCGTGCACTTTACTCAGAAGATTAAGTCATTACTATATTTTCTACCTAAAAACTGTAAAATTTGCAAAAGGTTTGTTACTTTATACTAAACCGAACATGACTTGTATGTCACATAAAACCTTCCCAATTGTGAGATGTGTAATTATTTCAGGGGAGGGGGGTAACTCAAAGCATAAAGGGCCCTATATACATATCCACCATGGCGATGTCAAATGAAATTAGGTTAAGTAATTTAAGTGCCAATAATTTGTAGAAGTGCGCACATGCCTTTCCTCAATTCTACATTGGATCATTTGAATGCGGCTATAAGTCAAAAATTGGCTACTCATGATAGAAGAAGGGATAGTTTGAATGATTTGAATGCGGCTATAAGTCAAAAATTGGCTACTCATGATAGAAGAAGGGATAGTTTAATATAGAGTTGGAGTACTCCGACAGTCCAACGTCGAGTATACACGGAATCATTACAAACATCCTTCGAAGGAAACCCAATCACTAGACACGCACGATGTATTACCGGGCCGTCAAGGTCCAGGGTCGTGGGGCAGGGGATCTCGGCCACTCATCTACTGTCCATTACTGATAGTAATTTCAGCATGGCCGTCAGATGTGAGACAAATCAGCACGCGTAATCACTCATGGCAATGATTGGCAATCATTTTATGACACCTCAGCATGCGGAAAAATGGCTGCCTGTACTTGCGCTGCAGGACTGCACATGCTCGTCGTCAGAGTCCAGTGCTTGGCCCCCCTTCCCTAGACCTTGACGGCCGGGAAAGGTCTTTTACTGACCTTTCCCTCGTAAAAACTGCTCCCGTCATGGCTCCTGGCTCCCCGCCGGTCGCCATGGGGTCGCACTTTTTACGGGGAAAGGTCAGTAAAAGACCTTTCCCTACCCCATAAGAGTGAAGAAAGACCTGGCACTTCATTTTGTACAACTGAGAAACTGAAAAATGATCAACGTGTAGAGATAAAAACTCAATAATGATCTGCACCATCTATTTTGTTACTCTGATCTGAAGTCAATATCCTTTTGTCAACTAGTCTTCTGATAACTACTGAAAATGCGATCCGAAATGGATCGGCCAAATAACATTGTAATATTGCAGAGTCCCATGGAAGAAACTTCCAGTGAGTGTGTCTTTAAGATTAATGACAGCTATATTAATTAAGCCACACATTCATGTAATCAGAATGTTGTTCGAAATATGCAGCTTGTCGCAAAAAGGGCTTGCAGGTGGCGCAATATTGCCTGCACAAGTCGGCCAACTAATTCTCGCCCTCCACAAACTCAATTTAAAGGACGATCACCAGCTGCCATTGCGCACATTTTACACCCTCCCACTTGCCTTGCAGGCTAGGCATGCTCCGAGACTCGAAATTCCAGCTTCGGACCGCTCCATTTGGGTGCTGAAAGCTCTGCTTGATGGCTTCCAATGCTTCGACCAGTTAGTCGGCCTCCATGTGATCGTCTTATACCAGCGCATTTGTGACTCTCTGTGTGAAAAGGAGCAACGTCACGGGCATGATGAGAGGGCAGCAGGAAAGAGCTTAACAAGCAAAGGAAGCCATATGTGATGAGCGTGCCTTTAAGATTAATGACAGCACATGAAGCTAATTTGCCTGCTTGCTCATCTGAGCCAGTTCCTCGAATTAACCTGCTTGCATTAATGAAAGTGATCAAATGCGACACCTCATACGAAACAGCTTATACGACTTCCAAGGTGAGTGTCTAATTATTACAGCCTACAAGCTTTACGTTGAGATCACGTACTATAGCTAGCTAGCCACGTATGCAGACGGCTACTTCTGCTACAGCTTATACAAATTCCAAAATCCTGAAAGGCCACTTTCAAGCTCTAATCACAGTTCACAATTAGCTTTAAGCTCAGACCATTACTTACACTTATTAAAGCGTCGCATGCAAACAACAATTACAGCTTATAAGTTCAGACCATTACTTACACTTATTAAAGCGTCGCATGCAAACAACAATCAGAATAAGCTGTAATTGTGAAATGCTGCACCGAGGTGGCCAGATATATTGCACAGAGCAGCTCAACTAAAGTTGCAGCAGAAAATGGTTACTTATTGCAAGTTTTTTTGGCAAAGAAGACAAATGATCTGCGGAAGTGGTATAAAGCTATAGCAATGTGTTACATTCAGTGATTTGGATGACTCTCGAATAGCAAATTGGGACCCGAGTTGGAAAAACGGGGTCTGGCTAATTACGACTCATACTACTGCAAGTTTGCAAAGCTGAGCAAGCAAATTGAGAGAAATCACCTGAGCTGCCTCCACTTCGATATTCATGGTGTTCGTGATGTCAGGTCCCTTCGCCATATAAATTGACAGACCTCAGCATCCTTCATGTTGCAAGGATAAACTCAGGATTAGATACAATAATATGCAACAGATCCTTCTCCAACTACCTCACCAGCTTCTAGTACGAAGATACAGTAGCTATATTACGACCAACCCCCGCTTGCAAGTAAGTTTTCAAGCTAGCCGGTGCCACAAGGAGCTTTAGACGTACTCCCATATAGTAATCCTTCCAACATTTGATTTATTTGCTAGATGCAAATAGCAAGCCTTGTGTGCGAGCCCAATTGAACTAGCAATTAAGACTACCTTTTAACTTAATTGCTAGATGGAAAAAAGAATCTTCATTCTGAACCAATTGCTATATAGCAATTTTGTATATTTACCAAATAGAAGTAGCAAAATCATAGTCACTTTGAAATTCCCATATAGCAATTAGATGTTGTTGTTAGATAGAACAAGTAATATTGTTGTTCCTATGCACTTACTATATTGCAGTTACTCATCCTTGCGACATGTAGTTGTTATTCATAAGCATTTCATCTTTTCATGTTATACAACTATGAACATGTGACCCTTTCTCTCAACGGGGGAGGGAGGTGAAGAGAGAGAAAGAGAGGGGGGGGGGGGGGGGGGGGGGGGGGGGGGGGGGGGGGGGGGGGGGGGGGGGTCGTCGATATGTCTTTCTTGACAGATGGGTGAGATTATCAGTTTTTTCTGTCGAGAGCCTGGTACATCACATAGAAGTATGCACCCCCACAATGGTTGTTTTACATTCGTCATATAGGCATTGTGCATTCAAAGGTCTTTATGTACACAAAATACAACCCGATTGTGTGTGTGTGTATGTGTGTGTGTGTGTGTGTGTGTGTGAGAGAGAGAGAGAGAGAGAGAGGAGAGAGAGAGAGAGAGAGAGTTTTTTGACATTATATTGGGCATACTCCACAATCAATGCACTCTTAGACACGCATTATCCTTCAAGATGCTGGCATCGGTGATTGCATCTATAGCTAGGAAGAGCTCTCACATTGGTTTTGTTGCAACAACTAGAGTTTTCTCACACTTGAACATCCCATTAGTAGTCATTTTGCAGACTCCACGCTAGTGTTAATTTTGAACAAGAAGCTAGCCAAGCACTTTTACTGCTTCGGTAAATGCCGTACATTTGTCATATGTTTCAATTGAACATTGGCAAGCATTCTATTTTTTTTGGATCGTGATTCATCCTCGACTAATAATCTCGCACTCCATATGTTCACCATATCAGCTTTTTGCATAATGCTATTTGAAGATGCAAGTCAAGATGTTGAATCTACTAAGAGGTCCTCTCTTTGCATCCGAGAAAAACAACCTAGACCTTCTTTGTCCTTCGCCACTTGGACATACTATGTAGTCAATTTTGAATAGGAAGGTAGCTAAGCACTTTCGTGCTTTTGCAAATACCATACTATTGTCATATGTTTCAACAGAAGATTGCCAAGCGTATCGTTTTTTTTGGATCATCCTCGACTAATAATTTCACATTGTGTATATTCACCATATTAGCTTTTTGCATAATGCCACTGGCCTTGAATATGCAAGCCAAGATGCTTGAATTTGATGAGACAGCCTCGCTTTGTATCTAACAAAAACTACCAAAAGCTTCGTTGTCTATGTGGTCATGTCCTTCTTAGAAGGGCACCGCACTAGGCATACATATTGACCAATAAGTGCTTGAAATATACATCTTTCTCAACCAATTAACAACTTTTTGGAATCTCAAAAGTAAACCACACTTGCATACATGTCAAGAGATGACCTTTGGGATTGGAATTTCATCAACAACTTGTTGTGCTCTCAAAGGTAACCATAGTCCAAGAGACAACAATTGAGACACTTTCAAACATATGGACAATCCAAGAGATGCCCTTTAAGACATAACACACATCCAGAACTTGGCGTGCTGATTCTTCATCTCACCATGTATATTTTAGCTATGTCAACCTCTTACATAGTGCATATGCACTCAAAATGTTGCCAAGAGATGACATCTCGAATCAAGATGTAGTACACGATATGGCAAATGAAACTAAAATCTAATCAGTAATTTTTGTGCTTTGATACGTCAATGTAGCATTTAATTGTCTAATAACTTGTGTGTAGCGGAAAATAGCATGAACATAGTGAGCATTTTATTAGAATAGCTTCCTAATGAGAATAACAAGAGTGTTTGGGTGGAGAGAGCAACGAAAAGTATAACACCTAGTTAGATAGCATGAATAATACTTCAAAAGAGAGAGAAATTAAGCAACTAACAACAGTTAAGGACCAGATTTGCATGGAGCCGGTCCCCCCTCCAAAAGGCTTTGTATTATGGTTTCTCCCATCAAGAGAGACATTTTACAATGCAATTCTTTGTGTTCCTTCAATAGTAGCTAGTGCAATGAAGATGGAAAGTTCATACACTAAGCAAAACACTTATCAAACACAACATCAATTGCCTCACGGTCTCAGACCCAAGACCTCACACACCTTCTTGTTGTTTAGGCCTCCTTCTCCCAAGCTTGAGAAGGAGAACAGAGTCTTCTTGCTTCACACATGAGATTGTGTGAGTGTGTGTGTGTGTGTCGTTGTTTATGATAATGCCTTCCAAAAAAAATCAGTCCCCTCTCTCTCTTGATCGAGCCCCTCTTGCTATTTGCTCATTCTCACACCATCATTTACCCTCCCCAGCCTACCAATGAAAATAAAAAAACATAAGTGATTGTCTTCTGACAATGTGTCCCCCTTTCCCTTTTGTGAGATCTTTACCGTAATTACTTAATTCAACTTCAACTCTCATTTGGACCCCTTTGCCTCAATCTGGCCAATAGAATCAGGCAAAGCCATTGGGTTGTTGAATGCTCATTGGACCCCTTGGGAGACTGTCACAATAGTCTTCTAAAGAGAGCTTAATTCTTATTGGTTCTTTTATTAAGTGTTTTTTAAATTAATTAAACTATATTTTACTCTAGTTTAATTCTCATTGGTCCCACGTCGAAGGCCATCCAATAGAACTGAAGTACA
Source organism: Adiantum capillus-veneris (assembly GCF_014529385.1). NCBI lineage: Eukaryota > Viridiplantae > Streptophyta > Polypodiopsida > Polypodiales > Pteridaceae > Adiantum > Adiantum capillus-veneris. Next base: position 70,876,970 of record NC_140957.1, read on the forward strand.
CCTTGTGGACATCTGCGCTAGGGAGCTGACATGTTCCCTCATTCCCTTTGTGCAAAGGGAGCTTGTGTGTGTGTGTGTGTGTTGTGTGTGTGTGAGGTTCTCTCTCATCTCCTACTTCTAGGGCGAGCACCCACCTCCTATGTAGGGATGGTTGAAGACTTTTGGGACACACACAAAGCATCCAATTTCCCTAGCTTTTGACCTTCGAACAGAACCTTTGAATTTTGGAACCTTAGCATTTTGAAGTCTTAATGGGCTGAACCTTAGGTTCTTTGAAGCCCATTGGTGCAACATTGCTCCTTTGCAGATGGTCCCCCTTTTGGATCCCTATTTACCCTCCTTTAGACCCTATTTGGCCGTGTTCTGCTAGCTTAAACAAATAATCAGCTTTTTCTCCTTGGCAATTCCCCCTATAATATAAATGATGATTTAACATGTGGAAATCATTTAGAGATCAATTAGATATTGAGTATTATGACAATAAACATCATTTAATTGAGTACTTTGGCAAGCAGCTGTCACGTTGCATACATATTGACCCCGAGGATGCTCAATATGTGTCGTGCTTCAGTAACCCACTAATTTTATTAGTGTATCCTAACTAACTTCGTACAGATCCTTCTTCTTAGCAGAGGCTTTTAGCGATATACTAGAATAGACTTTTCAAACCTCATCATTCTATTCCCCTCCATGTTTGGGGTTGTCTAGCAAATATTATTGGACATCAATCGTGGAGAATTGATATTTGACATCATTTGACACAGTCATCAAATATCCTAAGATGTAAATTATGAATTGATATCCTGGGGGGGGGGGGGGGGGGGGGGGGGGGGGGGGGGTGGGGGGGGGGGGGGGGCATGGGGGTAGTCGCATTCGCGGGGCAAGTGCAGGATCGACTGAGCTCGAACGATAGTTTTTCTAAGAGATGTTGTTGCCTGATAAGTTTTTTTTTTTAGTTTTTTAGGGCGAGTTACATCACGCAGTGCATTCGCTCGGGTTTGGCTTAGAGTCAAGAGCTATCAATACCTTGATACGCATGCGTTTGCGATACCTGCAATTATGCTTAATCGTTTTAGAAGAGGAGTTTACAAGACGAAAATACCTACGTTAAGAGATGGAATAATCTTGAGCTAATGAATAAATTGAAAGAACCTGCAAGTATGTACCAACGATTTCGGAAAATAAAAAGAAAAAGCAGAATCAACACAATTCTCTTGAGTCTGCATGCGATCAAAGAGATTCCCTCACTAATACATCGTGGCCTCTAGATATGGATCATGCATGGCTTCAAACTTCTGCCTTCACAAACGAAGCCTTTTCACTCTGCCATCTACGTAGAGCAGTGGCTTGGTGAAATCGCAACTCAGGCTTGCCTGTAAGTCGTAAAGCTCTCCGTCTCTGTCTCAAACTCTGCTTCTCCTCTTCTCTCTCTCTAGATGCAGGTGGTGGGAAAAATAACTCATCTGCCGTCCGGTCAGGGCCGTTCAAGGGGGTCGATCTGCATCTCTTCACTCGCTCTCTCTCTCTCTCGCTCTCTCTCTCTCTCACTCTCTCTCCTCTCTCTCTCCACTTCTCTCTCTCTCTCTCCTCTCTCTCTCCTCTCTCTCCTCCTCTCTCTCTCTCTCTCTCTCTCTCCTCTCTCTCTCTCTCTCTCTCTCTCTCTCTCTCCACGTGTGTGTCCGCGGCAGCGTGCGTAAGAGCTGGCTTGGTCTACACAGACCTGTGTGTGTGTGTGTGTGTGTGTGTGTGTGTGTGTGTGTGTGTGTGTGTGTGTGTGTGTGTGTGTGTGTTAGATTTGCAAGGGCAAGGGAAGGCATGCTATGCGTCTGTGTTGGCAGAAAGGAAGGAAGTAGGGATTCTACAGAATATTCCAGCAAATGAATTTCTTTTGGCACTTACCAGTATGTCGTCACAATTTTGCAAATTTTTTTATTAGTGGGTATCTACCCGAGATACCCTCAAACCGAAAGTCGAATATCAGAAGAAAAGTCGGGCATGCAAGGTAGGAGGAGGGATGGGGCAAGGCTTGGCGCAGATGATGGCGCATGGTCAGTTTTGCTGACAACTGAGCCGGAGTCACGAACAATTGTAAACACCGGAGGAGGGGGTGGCATGAGCAGCAGGCTAGGAAGCGAGCGCGCGACAGAGAAAGGGGGTCCTTTATTATTTTTTTAACGTTGGTTGTTGAGTTTTTGACAACATGGATGTTCGTCGGCATGGCTTATGCGAAATGCTCTCTAGGGTCGGCCAGCTCCCAGGTTCGAATTCGCCACACTGTTTGAGATTTTGGTGGTGCACGATTTTACTTTAGGTAAGGGATCTTATTAGATTTTCTCCAATAAACTTGAGAAGCCATCAATATACGAGTAGGAAGCATCAAGAGTCATAGGTCATAGGTCTTTTAATATAACATTTCATTCCATTTCATTTCATTTCTCTCTCTATCCTATCTCCAGCTTTCATCCAGGCGGGAAATTATACGCTTGCTAAACTCAGCCATGGCGCCGAATATGGAGCTCGCCTAGCTCTAGCCTGCTCCCTGAACTCGCGCGCTAGCATGCCCTTGCGGAATATCGCGTTCATTCCCTAGCCTTGTTGCTCACAATCGAGGCCTACTGCACGTCGACTTTAATTATCTGTTGCTGCTGCGCTCTACAGTCCCGCTTCTCGATGCCGCTGTTGGGCTTCTGAATTTGAAGCTGTTCGACGTCCTAAGTAGCTGGCGCTGGTGTGGAGGGTATTGAAGACCGCATGTTGCAGTACTGCGCGCGCTGTCGTTTCCAGCTAGCATCCACGTCCTGGCCTTCGAATTCGATTTAGCAGGTACTGAGCTTGCAGAATATTCATAATCAAAACGTGAAAGTGACTCAACTTGCTCAAAGCATAATATATATATTGAGGCTTGCTCTTTAATTTTTGTGACAGAGTCTCTCGAACCTCCTCTTCAGGGCTTTCCGAGAACCTCTTCTTCAGGGCTTTCCGAGCAGTGCCTGGCGTAATTCGTTCACTTATCAACAAGTAAAGCTTTTCATTTCAAAGCATTGCATTTTCAAGGCATTTCATTTCAACGAATTTTTTTTCGAGAAAAAGATCCTTTAATTCGTCTTCTAGGTTCAACATGTTCAAGCATTCAAGTGTATTCAACATTTAAAAGATAGGGAACTACAAGATATGAAGAAACTACAGCACGAGGACTAGACAAGGGATTGAACTTTGATTTCATTTGCATCGACTCTCCTTGGATAATGTGTACTTCAAACAACATGACCTTTTAGTTCCCTGGTTTCGATCAAAACTTCTCGCTACTAAAAATCTCTAGCATGTTTATTTCAAAATATAATGGCAAAGCTAAAAGTTTAGAAAACATGGATGGCCATTGTAACACCTGTCACACTCGGTTGTGCAATTGTGCTTATGAAAATTGGACTCAATATCCGACATATCCCTTAATCCCACACACTGATCCTTAGCTATCTACGTGCATAGCACATTTTTTGGTAAAGCCAAGGTATCTAACTCTATAGGAGTAACTAAATACTATTTTTTTCTTTCTTCAATCGAATGAAGTGCCTGGGGTAACTCTTGGTGTGACGCCCTCGTTCGGGGCGTCGCTGAAACGGGGCCGCGTCGGCTCACCTGCGATGCAAACGGGACCTGCAGGCAAGCGAACGCACATACAAAAGCACAACTTGAAAACTGAACGCAAGAGGGACACGAGAATGAGGGACGCGAACGAATGATCAATATCATAAGAAAGTGCCGAATACAAGGGACGCGAGCAATCACTGGAAAACGGGGCTGGAAAGTTGGGGGAAGTGGCACATACTTCCCTTATATACTCCCCCGGGTTGAGAGAGCTTGACGCCCACGTCAAGCCGGGGTTTTGAGGCGTGCCGATACAAAATTTGTTGCCGAGGTTGAGGGGTGGATATTTACAAAGATGAGAGTTTGTTGTTGCCACAATGTCTAGCTACCTAGGGTGTTGCTATTTTACAAGGGGGTTGAGGACTATTCTATGTGGTTTCATGTTGATCGATGTCCTCCTCTTCAGTGGGCATGTTGTAGAATCGGAGCACAAGGGGTCGTCCGAGACGGAGCATGATTTCTTCAGGTACCCAAGTGCATTCCGTCATGGGTCGGTTGCGCCACTTGACATAGAATAGTTGTCCCCGGCGCCCAAAGCGCGACTTTAGGATGGCCTCCGGCTCATTGGGCGGGCCATCCTTTACATATTCGGGGACATTCCGACCATAGGTGCTATCCGGTGCAAACCTCTTGAGGAGACTTACATGGAAAGCGTTGTGGATGTTGATTTGTGGGGGTAGCTCCAGCTTGTAGGTGACGTCGTTGTAGCTTTTGAGCACCTTGTATGGCCCGTAGAATCGGTGGTTGAACTTCGGGGAGAGGCCTTGAGGGAGGTTGATATTTTGGGAGCTTACCAGTACCAAGTCACCTTCTTGGAACAGCTCGGCCGGTCTTCTCTTTTGGTTGGCATATTTGGCTATGCGTACCTTGCTTTGCTCCAGGCTCTTCTTTGCGCTTTGCATGCGTGTTTGCCATTGTTGCAAAAACTCTTCACATTCCAGATCCTGGGCATGCACGTCGCCGGTTGCCAGTGCAAGAGGGGTGATGACTTCTTTACCTGTGGAGAGTTCGAAGGGGGTGTAGCCAGTGCTGCTATGAATGGAGTTGTTGTAGTGGAATTCCATGATGTCCATGTATTCGGACCAGTCCTTTTGATCTGCTTTGACGTAGTTGCGTATGTAGTCTTCAATGCCTTGGTTGACTCTTTCTGTTTGGCCATCGGTTTCTGGGTGGTAGGCGGAGGAGAAGCGGAGTTGGGTTCCTAGCAGTTTGAAGAGCTCGCGCCAGAGGTCGCTGAGGAAGCGGGTGTCGCGGTCAGAAACTATGGCTAATGGGAGGCCGTGGTATTTGAATACTTTGGCGAAGAAGTGTTTGGCGACTTGATAGGCTGTGACGGGAGGCTTGGCCGGTATGAAGTGCGCCTGCTTGGTGAAGTAGTCGACGACCACGATGATGGTGGTGTGGCCGTGGGAGGGGGGGAGGTCGACGATGAAGTCCATACTTACCATGTCCCAAGGCCGGGAGGGTGTTGGCATTGGGTGGAGGAGGCCAGCAGGCTTGACTCTTTGAGCTTTAACCAGTTGGCAGGTTGGGCAGGTACGCACGTAGTCGATTACGTCGTCCTTCATTTTTGGCCACATGTAGTGTTGATGAAGTTTGTCATAAGATCTCTTCTGGCCCCCATGTCCAGCTAGCTTGCAGTCATGAGCTTCCCACATGAGGTCTTTCTTTAACTCTGGGTCATTGGGGATGTAGATTTTTCCATGTGCGTAGAAGAGGTTATCTTTGACTTCAAAAAGACCCACTGCCGCTCTCCCAGAGATGTGGTCGTTGAGCATGCGGAGGACAGCAGGATCAGCTTTTTGAGCGTCGAGGATCCGTTGGCGTAGAGTGCTGGTTGCTGTGGAGATAACCGTGAGGTGGGGCATGCGGCTGAGAGCATCTGGCATGACATTTGTAGTACCTGGTTTGTGTATGATGTCGATGTCGTACTCTGCAAGAGTATCTTGCCATCTCGCTTGCTTGGGGGTGAGTTTGGGTTGTGTCTGAAAATACTTGAGTGAGATATTGTCCGTGTATACCTTGGTGTGTTTGTCTTGGACATAGTGTCGCCACTTTCGGAGGCAGTGGACGACAGCGAGCATTTCCTTCTCATGGGTGGTCCATCTGGTTTCCACATCTGTGAACTTGTGGGACTCGTAGGCGATGGGTTGATGTTCTTGCATGAGGACACCGCCAATGGCACCATCGGAGGCGTCGGTGTGAACTTCGAAGGGTTTGGTGAAATCGGGGAGTCAGAGGACAGGAGTACTGCACATGGCTATCTTCAGGTTCTCAAATGCTTCTTCTTCTTTAGAGGTCCACTGAAAAGGTTTGTGGCCTTTGGTTATCTCTGTTAGTGGCGCCGCGATCTTGCTGAAGTCGCGGATGAAGCGGCGGGTGTATTGACAAAAACCCACGAACTCTCGGACCTCTTTGATGGATGTTGGTGGGGCCCACTTGATGACAGCGTCCACTTTCTTGGGGTCCACCATAATGCCTTCGGACGTGACAATGAAACCAAGGAACTCGATCTTCTGGACCGCGAACTCACACTTCTCCAGCTTGGCATAAAGTTGTTGTTCCCGGAGGCGCTGGAGTACTGCTACGACATGCTTCTGGTGCTCTTCTAAAGTTTTGCTGTAAATGAGCAGATCATCGATGTAAGTGATGAGGTAGTCGTCAATCATGTCGCGGAAACTGTCATGGATGATTCTGCAGAAAGTACCCGGACCGCCGGTGAGACCGAATCCCAGGACCATCCATTCCCAGGAGCCGTAGCGGGTGCGGAAGGCAGTCTTCGGGATGTCTTTAGAGGCGATGCGGACTTGGTGGTAGCCCGATCGGAGGTCAATGCGAGTAAAGTATTGGGCACCCTGTAGTCTGTCCAGCAGATCTTCCATGAGGGGGACTGGGTACCTGTTCTTGATAGTGATCTTGTTCAGAGCCCGGTAATCCACGCAGAGTCGCATCGAACCGTCTTTCTTCTTGACGAACAAGACTGGGGCGCCAAAAGGGGAGCTGCTTGGTCGGATGAACCCTTGGTCTTCTAACTCTTGGAGTTGCTTCTTGAGCTCTTTGAGCTCGGTGTCGTTCATGCGGTAGGGGGCCTTTGCCGGGGGTGTGCTCCCTGGGATGAGGTCAATCTCATGTTGAATTTGCCGAGGGGGAGGTAGGCCGGGGGGGAGTTCTGGGGGCATCACATCCTTGTACTTCTGGAGGATGGGGGTAAGGGAGGGGTCGCCCACTTTAGCTTGCTCGATGGTGATAGAGTTGAGCCTTGCTGTGGGTTGCTTCTTTGCTTGTATGATGCAGAGATGAACCTGAGCTCCTTTCTTGATAGCCCTCTCTGCTTGCTTGGCACTCATGAGGTTGAGTTTGGGGGACGAGTATTCTGGGAGTTTCTGTTTTCCTTTCATCGCTGCTAACTGTGCAGGGTCTTGGCGGTTGGGGGTAAGGACTTTGGATTGCGTGTGCGCCTGACGGGTGAATGCTTGCTTCGTTGTGAGTCGGGCACCTTGCACTGTCACTGCTTTGCCTTGATTATTGAGCAGTAACTGATCCACCTTCATGCCGAGGAGGGCAATGAGATACTTGTCGTTGAAGGACAGCCCAATGATGGCCTCAAAGTCGTCCATTGGAACCACTATGAAGTCTAAGCGGCATGTGAATTCACCCATCTCGACTCTGACTTGACGTGCTGCCTGTACGTTGTTATCCTTTCCTTGGGCAAATTTGACGGTCGTTTCATTGACAGTGGTGAGGCGTAGGCCCAGGCGCGCAGCGCACTGAGGGGACAGGAAATTATGTGTAGCACCTGAGTCTACCGTGATCCATTGTTGCTGGGTCCCAATCGTTGTCTGGACGTACAAATTCTGAATGTCCGTGATTGATGCTGCCATACATTGAGGGTGGAGGGCTACAGCTCCAATCCGAAGTTGTTGGTCAGCGCTAGCGTCAGCCGTTTCTTCGATTCTTCGGTGGGGGGGGGAGGGTGGTTCTTCGATTTGTATGGTGTTGGCTCTGCCATATGATGTTGAGGCGTAATCGCGCGTGCGTACACACGCGTAGTAGGGACCATGATGCTTCTTGCAGTCGTTGCACCACGCGCGGTCAGGGGGTATGTTGTTATTATTGCCGTTGTAGTTCTGGGAGGCAAAACTGTTGGGTGTGTGATTGTAGGAGTTGCTTGCAAAAACGTTGCGTGGGACTACGGCGCCACTTGCGCGGCCTAGTCCCGGGTGGAGATGGGGCGGTGGGGGGCGGGTAACATTGCTTCTGTTATTCTGTACAAATCCGCGACCTTGCCCGACGGGTGGGTTAGGCCAGTGGTTGGGTGCAAAATTGTTGGGATGGTTGTTTGGGGGCAAACCTGGTATGGTGTTTGTGTCCCGGAGCTTTTCTGCCATGTTGGCGGCCACTTCCCAGGTGTTGGGACTCTGTTTCTCTACCTCTCGGCGGGCCCAGTGCTTAAGGCCGTACAGGAACCCATGCAGCCTGTCTGCTGCGTGCATTAATGGGAGTTGGAGCATGAGTCGCCGATACTTGACAATGTAGTCTGATATGTGGCCGTCTTGGTGTAGCTCGCGCCACGCATCCCTGACTTTGTTGCCCTCATTTTCTGGGACAAAGTAGCTTAGCATGTCTTTTTGTAGATCCTCCCAATCCTCCCAGTGCTTAGATTGTTGTTCAGTGAGGAACCAGACATAGGCGTCGTCGGCCAGGAAGGTTTTGGCCACTTGCACATATCTGCGTTTGCCTATGCTGTTCCACTGCATGTAGTCTTCTACCTCGCTGAACCACTTGTTGAGTGCCAGTGAGGAGCGGTTGCCTTTGTATTTCTCTGGGGGACTGGGTTTGAATTTTCCAAGTCGGTTTTCGTCTTCTAGATGTCGGTCCGGGCTGTAGTAGCGTCTTTCACTTCGATCATCCTGATCATCTTCGTCTTCGGGTCGTGTCCGTCTTTGGGTGTTACGTCGCGTGTTGACCTTGCTGGGACCGGGTTGATCTTCGTACCGTTGGCCTAGCTGTGTTTGAATCAATTCCCCCAGGTTAGCCGACATCAGGCTGATTTGTTGTTCCACGGAGGCCATGATGCGGGCCTCGAGTCTTCTTTCTACTATGTCTTGTGCATCTTGTTTTGTCTTCGTTTCTTTCTTCTTCTTCTTATTTAGATCGGGCTCGGTTCTGTAGCCGTCATCATATTCTTGATCTCCAGCCATTCCTGTATTTTTGTGGCCGAAACCGAAAAGAAAAAACTCAAAAATGTCGAAAACTGACAAACTTTGCAAAACGGCTTGAAAACGTTGAAAAACTATGAAACAGTGCGAAACTGGGTCCGAAACGGCGAAAACTGCGAAAAAACTGCTCAAAAACGGTGAAAACCGGTCCCAAACGGTGTAAGACGGGGCAAAACGATGTAAAACGCTGAAAAACGGGGCAAAACGGGGCAAAACGACGAAGAACGCGGTGAAAACGGGGCGAAACGCGGGTCAAACGAGGCAAAACGGTGAAAAACTGTAAAGAACGTGGAGAAAACGCGCGGAACGGGGCAAAACGGGGCGATCACGCAAAGAACGCGGTGAAACGGGTCAAAACAGGGCCCCGCGGGCCGAGAACGCGGAGCAAACGTGGAAAACGAGGCCGAACGGGCCGAAAACGTGGTTACAACCACGGGCCGTGGGCCGACGTCGGGTCGGCGGGGACTCGAGCCGAAGCTCTGATACCAAGTGTGACGCCCTCGTTCGGGGCGTCGCTGAAACGGGGCCGCGTCGGCTCACCTGCGATGCAAACGGGACCTGCAGGCAAGCGAACGCACATACAAAAGCACAACTTGAAAACTGAACGCAAGAGGGACACGAGAATGAGGGACGCGAACGAATGATCAATATCATAAGAAAGTGCCGAATACAAGGGACGCGAGCAATCACTGGAAAACGGGGCTGGAAAGTTGGGGGAAGTGGCACATACTTCCCTTATACTTGGCAAGGCAACTACTCAGTCTCCTACACTTTAACTCTTTCCTAAACTTGCTACATCACTCCCTCTTCTTGGACCTCTTCAATGAAGCTATGTTAATATATATGTTATGCATTCATTTTCTCATTGTGGATACTCCATATTGGTATATGTTTTAAAAAAATCATTTGTGAGAAGATTCTACAGAATCTCTCCCTCCCCACTCTTAATGCCTCGTCGCCATACTCCCTGCCTCTCTGCTGTGCCATGTTTACCTTCTCCCCCAACGCCTGCGCATCATCTTCTCCCCTCGAGTCTTGCTTCCCTGTACATGACTGCCATGCTTTCCCTTCCAAGCCAGTTACTTGCACAGAAAACTAGATAGTGTCCATGGTGTCTGTCTCCATCCCTCCCGAATTGATGTGTAAGCGAAACAGAGCCTTTCGAGCTTCTATAGTTACTGAAACTACCCATAGGGCTACAATCACCTCTTCAAGAGAGGGCTACAACAAACATGATGGGAGACTCTCCCAATGAAGAAACCAGCATATGTACAATAGGGCTAAATACAGAAATGGGGGAGGGAAAATCCACACAAGTTTGGACGTCGCTTTGAAAATTGTGGGTGGGATTACACTAAACCGAGGTAGAGGCTAATTACAGGCCTTGTAGAGTATGGAATTGCTCCGTTTAAATTCATCATTGCACTTTAGATCCATCATTACCCTAGGATTCTGTATCAGGTTAAGATACTCTTTATTTGTATTTGTAAATTGTGGTTGCTTCTATCAAGATGGTATGCATGAGAGAGATAGAGAGAAGGAGAGAGATGTTTGTTCTTATGTGAGTTTTGGCTATCAGTTTAGTTGATAATTACTTCTTCATAGGTTCCTTGCGCATCATTCAAAGTCTATTCAATGGCTCCATCTTGTGTTCTTCCTCGCGATGCTCGATGCCATATTTTTCAAAACATTTGTAAGGGCTTATTGCAACATGGGGTCTCTTATGTACCATGGCCGGAGAGCTCGTACTTTTTATTTTGCAAGAAAGGCCGAGAAACACATGTAACAACTATCTATATTGATGACACTACTGCTTGGTATTTAAATTTAGGAATGCTATTAGTGAAGAAAGATTTGTCTCTTGTAGATTACTACAAGATTTCCTATCTTGGAACCCAAAGTATTTCTCACGATGTTCTGCAATATAGATTCTACCTTTTGTTGAGCCTCTTACCTGCAAGAAAAATTGTTACATGTGTTCTTCCACCACTCTTTCCTGGGGGTGAACCATGCTTTTTGTATCCCTTGGTTACAATGGAGGAATTTAATTGATTTTAGTTTTCTCGTAGTGTTACCCTTATCAACTCTCTATTTTTGTGTGTCAATCTATTTTTTTAGCAGCTATGAGTTCGACTTTGTCTTGGAAGTGCTCTTGCAATTATTTATGTAGACATTCTTCTAGTGGTTGGGCTTTGGTGACCAAGAGGACTTTTTATCAACGTCGACAACAAGACTCCCTAGGAAAGCTTCATCCCTCAGTAAATAAAAGAAGAAGAGTCCAATCGGAGCCCAGCTCTCATGATACAGCTCCATCGCATCATGCTCCCATCATCGAAGCAACGCCTTCAACTCTAGAGGCATCCTCTTCCCAAATTGAGAGAGAATTAAGGAGTGTTGAGAAGCTTGATCGGAGCATCCAATGCACTTGCACATTTTATTCTGGAGGAGGTCGTCAAGTGCACTTGTCTACTTACTATCGACATCAAGATCTCATACGCAAATATGAGAGCTTTAAAAAAACTTTTGGCCTATCAAATCTATTTGAAGTTGGTGACATGGATCTTATATCTAATGCCCAACCAGATGAAGGATCCACTCTTACCTCTTTGGAGCTACCTTGTGAGGAGGAGCTAGTTAATGATGAGGATAACATGGACATCCATGAGAGTCAGAAGGATGAGTCCTCTACTTTGTTTATGAAGTTAGTGGAGAGAGTAGTAGAGCTTCAAAGTTTGTGGGATGAGCATCGACTACCAATTGGCGTTCAAGATAAAATGTTACGCTTGCTCTTTGGCGACTTTGGGGGGCCAAGAGTCACTCACAATTATTTCAAAAGAAGTCTGGCTAAAATGCTAGTCCAACTTCCATCTACATGGGATGGTGACCTTGGGGGTATTCAAGTTCCAGCATGTTGGGATCAAATGCAAACCATGCTTAAAGGCCTTGGAATGGTTAATGCTCGGCGCTAGCGTATCTGCACAGGAAATCTAGGAGTAAAACATCCACCATAGCTTCTTCAACCAAGCATAGAGGATAACTATGTAGGAGAAATTCCAAGATGTGTATGCAATGCTGGATCCTCTTCTAGGAAGTTTAAGAGGGATTGCTCCAAGTGTTGTGAGAAGTGTCCGATTTGCGAAAAGATAAGAAATTCTATGCTTTCTTTTGATTATATTCCGATCGGTCCTCAGTTACAGCTTCTGACGAAGAGTAGTACCTACTGTCATGAGTTGCTAAATCTATGGCGTCACAAACATAGATGGGACATTGCATCTGCACTCAACAATGAACAGAGGATCATCGATTTTTGGGATGGAAAAAAGTTTCAAGAAGTGAAGGACTTCTGGAATCCAAGTACATCATATGAACTGCCTGTGGTTTGCTCAAATTCAGCATGTAAAACGTGATACACCACATTTCCAGTCTTTAAACGCCATGCAACACTACAAACCGGATGGGATGCTGTGAATGAAGTATATAACTTTATCTGCATTGAGTGCTTCTAGGACATCAAATGTCGCAAGAAAATTGAAGTGGTGAGTTTGGCTTCTCTTTTAGAGGTTCCTTTTGCATTCTGCTTATGTGTAATATATGTCATCATTTGGTTAGGGTGATCCTCGCAATATAGCAATTTTACTACATTGGGACGGCTTTCAAATGTCAAAGACGACCCAAAAGAGCTGTGGTGTTGTGGAAATATCGCTGCTTAATGTTGGATGTAGTTCTTCCATAGATGTTTTACCAGTTTTGTTTATTCCGTAAAATTGCAAAAAGATTATAAAAAGTTCAGGAGATGTATTTGGAACATTCCTAACTCCATTGGTGGATGAACTTGAAAGCTTATTTTTGGATGGGATAGATGTATTATATGAGTATCCACTAGACAGGATTTTCGACAATCCACAAGGGTTTTCCAAGTCTTGCAAGATACGTGCACTGCTCATGATGGTTACCGGCGACCATCCGGCTCAGTGCAAAATAGGTCTACTCAAGAATGGAGGACAAGAGTTTTGTCGTCGTGATAAAGCTCATGCAACTTTGGTAAGAGATGCCACCAGGCCTGATGGATTGTAATGGAATTAGCCTATTCAACTTGAGAATAGCGGAAATTAATGAGAATACTTTCGAGAAATAACTTTGTGAGCATAGCGGGTAGACATAATTGAAGATAGCAACATAATCATAGCAATTAGTTAACTTGGCATGAACAATACTTTTGCAAGAGAGAGAATTTGGAGAACATGACAACAGTTGAGGACCGGATTTATGTGGAGCCGGTCCCCCCTCCAATAGGCATTTGTATTATGATTTCTCCCATTAAGAGAGACTTGTTACAATACATTCTTTGTGTTCCTTGTGACCTAGGTGATGCAATGAAGATGGAAAGCTTCATGCATCACAATCATAGCATAACATGAACTTGAAGAAAGCTTTAATTGTCCCAAGCCTCAGTCCCAAGACCTCAAACACCTTCGAAGGTGGAGAGAGCTAGCAGGGAATGAGGGTAGGGAAGAGGAAGAAGAAACATTTCATAGGAGAAAGAACTAGTTCCTCACTTATCATACTCTTGTTGCTAGCATACATAATAGCATAGTAGTGAAGAAGAAGGAGATGTCAAGATTAAGCATTGAAGCATGGCTCTTGGTTAGATTTGCACTCCATAGACAAGAGTGTTCGTGTAGGCTCTCAACCTCTACTTGCTTGGAGAAGGAGAGGGAGCTCTTGCACTTTGCATAGTACACAATGAGAGTGCTTGTGAGTGCGTGTGGGTGAGTTTACCCCCTAAGCACCCCCCTAGCTTTCTTGGGTCGACCCCCCCTTGTAGCTCATGCTTGAAGCTCATTGGACCCCTCCAGGCCTAGCCAATCACAAGCAGGAGCCATTACAAGCAACATGGGTAGCCTTGGGACAAGTGTCCCCCTTTCCCCTTTGAGAGAGAGGACTTGATAAATGCTAAAACAATTAGATAATTCATGTAATTTATCATTGGACCCCTTTGAAGCCTAGCCAATAGGCTTCAAGCAACACATGAAGGTAACATGGGTAGGGGCCTGACATGTGTCCTTGCTGCCTCTTCAAGTTGGGGCTTCCCTTGTGTGTGTGAGTGGGTGTTCTCTCTCTAGCCCCTAGGAAAAGGGCTCGCCCCCCCTCTTGTAGGAATGCTTTTGACTTTAGGTGATCAAGCACCTTACTCACCAAGCATGACAAAGCACTTGAACTAGGGGGTGTTCCCACAAGCATCTCAGGCAAGATTCTCAAGGCACCTCAAGTACCTTAATCATGCAGCAAGTCAAGCACCTCAAGCATGGAGCCAGTCAAGCACCTCAAGCATCTTAATCAAGCACCTCAAGCATGACAAACACCTCAAGCACGACAAACACCTCAAGAAAGACAAGCACCTCGAGCTTGGGCTCGGTTCCCACCTCAAGCTCAGCCCTAGCTTACCTAAGGTCAAAGGACTTTTACACACATTTATTGGAGGTCTTCAATGAAGCTAACCCTAAGGTCTTATGCTCCATTGGTTAGCCTTGCTCTTTGATAGACCATCTCCCTTTTGGGCCCCTTTACCATTGGCCCCGTGTTGAGATAGATCTATAAGCACATATCTATATCTTAACACTTGTTCCCGTTTATTCTCCCACATTAAGTGATCAATTTAATATGAGAAAATCATTTGGGTTGGTTAGATATTAGATTTTATGACATGGACGATATGTCTATGATGGAAATCGCTACCAGGCAAGATATCCACCACCACAACGAACATTTGAGGAGATGAAATCTGCCTTAGAAGAGGCCAAGCGTTGCTGCACACAAGCAGAGAAGGAAGCTGCATGGAAACAAGCAGGCCTATCAAGCAAGTCCATACTTTGGAGGCTCTCTGACTTATATGGATTTGATATATCTCTTGATTGTGTGTATGATGTTATGCACACTTTAGCATTAAACATCTTCAAGAAATATATTGCTCAGTTATTTGAAAGCTCTAACAACGCTCTTAAGAAAGAGATAGATTCAGCAGTGTCTTCACTTACAAAGGATGTGCCCAACACTATCCGCTACGGAAGGTGGCCAAACTCTCCCAGTAACTACTTTGAGTGCTTCAAAGCTGAAGAGAATCAAAAGTTTATTCAATGGTGCCTTCCATATATCCTAAAAACTGTAAATGGTATTTCGCCAGAAATGCATGTTTTGGGAACTCTCTTGGTAGATATAGCTCATAACTTTTATAACTACAGTAGAGATCATGGTTGGTCCATGGAGGATATTAGAATTATGAAGATACTACTGCAATCTTGGAGAGTTCGAAGGGAAGAGGCATTTGGGGCTAATTCATCGCCTTTAGAGCATATCGCCGGTATATATATTTCTCTCATTTTTGAGAGTTACTTGGTTTTTCTATGTGTGTGAGCATAACTATTTATTTCCATTTTGATTGTAGGTAATGGTGAGCTTCTGGACGATATAATTCGGCATGGGCTACATGATCGTTATTGGTGCTACATATTCGAGCGTCTTGTGAAGATCTATAGCACCATCAAGACCAATAATCTCAGCGATGAGGCATCATTCGTCCAATTCTATTTGAGGAAGTTTTTCACTAAAGTTTTTCAATTTGTCCTCTCTGACAACGATGGTCTCTTACCTGATCAAAGATTCTTGAGAGATCTACATTCCTCAATGAGTGGACTCAGCAATGTCCCATGTAATGAAGGCCAATTGCATGAGTGTTCTGCACATCATATGGATGGGATCTTAGTTGTTTCATCGGTGGCCAAGGCAAGATCCCTGTGGAATGCTCTCTTGAAATATGGCCATAGTGCACCTTGTATTGATTGTCTTCTTTTGAAGGGAATTTGTATATCAAGGAAAAGATGCATCTATCGAGAGCTATCAACTGAGGAGTCCATATTTTTAAAGAGGTTTTGGAATATGAAAGAGAGCTTTCCAATTGCAGATTTAAAGATATACGAAAAGGTATTGTACAGAGGAGAAATATATAAAGTTGGCTCCCATGTGGTAGTGAGAGCTGAGGATACAAATAGTATGTCAGATAAACGCGGAAATTGGAAGGCTTGTATTACCTCTCTTTTCTCAATGCAGTTCAATGGGAAGTCTATGCTTTTCTTTGGAGGAAGATACTACAGACAATGCATCGTAGGTGATGATGACTCTGAAAGGTTACTCATTGATGCAATCACAGGAATGAGTGTCCTTGAGAAGACACCAATGCCCTTTACATGGGATTGTATCCAACCTATTTACTCTCTTCTTCATAAATTTATACCAATGTCACTACCTAAAAGCCAAAAGCTCATTGCCTATGAAGTAAAGGACTTGAAGCACAAAGATAGATTGCTTATGGAAGGAGAATGTGGGAATGTTCCTTTATGGTTAGAGGAACAAGATATAGTGAGAGTTTCTATGAATAGTGGACTTGAAAAAGTCTTTCAACATGCTGTGGTAAGGGAATCAAATCCTGAGGAAAAATTGGCAAGAGTTGCCATCTTGAAGCCTGATGTACACCAAAGAAATACGTGGACTATTCACACCGAAGAAGATCATTGGAGAAGTTGGGATAGCTGTCATATTCTAATAAAAAATTGGACTGTGATAAGACAAAAAAAGGTTACAAAACCTGGTGTGCTTGAACAATGGATACCTATTATGTGGCGATCTCCATGATGTATAAGCATTTGTATCTACTATTTTATTCAGGACTCTCTTTAAAGTTGATTCTACACAAAAACTTTCTCTCTTTTGTGATGTGTAAGAATTTTGATCGAAAACTCTTTAAAATTGATTTTATGTTGTTTTGTTTCAGTTATTTGATTTAAACTTATAAATATTGTATCGTAAATATGATTTTGTTACTTTGTTAGGGCAAGTATGAGTTGCCCACAATCATTGTTACAGAAGCTACTAGGAGGATCTAGTGAAGAGGCTATTAAAACTCTCAATGTGTGGAGAGCAAATTATTCTGGAAATAAGAGGGTAACTTCGGATCCCTCTAGCATCGCTGCAATCAGTGATCCACCTAGATATGATCCTGTTGTGTATGATCAAATTTTTAGGCCACCACCACCAAAATTGAGAGAGAAAAATAAGTTGTATGGTCGAGATTTTCTCTTAAAACAGCATCCTGAGCAATATAGAGTATTATATGTCAGTTATGGAGAGGTGAGAAAGTGGTTTGCTAAAGGAGAAGCCATTGATGATCTTCGTAACAACAATGAGCGAAAGAATGTAGTTTTGAGGATCATTAAAGAGAATATAGCAACGCTCAAGGCCATCACAATAGATGGTGTGGCTTATCCATGGAAGGATGAAGATTTATACACATGGTGTATCAAGCCATTAGCGGCAAAACGTAAGTGGAGCAAAAAGAAGACAAGCCAAGCGACACTTTGCTCAACCAACTCCATGGTACAGTAATTTATGTTGAGCTAATATTTGTTTTGACATCTTTGCAAGTTTGTTAAATAATATTTAGAATTATAGGTCTTATGTATGGATGATGATAATATAACGATTGAGCTTAAGGATGAGAAAGATGATCAAGAAGGAGAGCTTCATGCAACAGTGAGTACATATTCTTTTATAACAGGGGTTTTATTTGATTTGTTATATGTTATTCACATTAAACTTCTTTCAGATTGAGAGTTCTCATGTTGATGAGCAAGTGACGAAGTTTGTTGTCGATGATAAAGCTGATGATATATCAAATCGTGTAGGTTCTTTTGTGCTATGACATTTAAATTATTTATGCTCGCTATGAGGTAGTAATAAGTTTACTTTATTTATGTTTCTTTTTTGTGAATGTAGAAAGATGAGGATGTGTACATTCCTGATATGTCATGGATGGAAGAGGATGATCCAAAAAGTGCTTATGAGGTTTGTTAATCAATCTCTCTCTCTCTCTCTCTCTCTCTCTCTCTCTCTCTCTCTCTTTGTGAAGATTATGTTTTCTTTACAATTGTATAGGAGTATCAACATTTTATAAGAGATGAAAGCTCAAAAGTCTCATTACAAGGAAAAGAGACACATATAGATCATGAGGGGGGTGGCAATGGTGATAATGTGACGAAAAAGGTTTGATTGTAAAAACCTTATCTGTTGATGAGATTCATGCTATATTTTAGTTATGTAGTGTCTTTATTGATTTTTATTCGTGAGAAAATGAAGGATAAAAGTTTAAGCGAGTCTTGTGCTGCGGATGATATGGATGCGAGCTCTAGGAAAAGCAATCGAAAGAGAAAGGTATACTTAATTTTCTCATTATCTTACTTAGAGTTA
The DNA here is from genome assembly GCF_014529385.1 of Adiantum capillus-veneris. NCBI lineage: Eukaryota > Viridiplantae > Streptophyta > Polypodiopsida > Polypodiales > Pteridaceae > Adiantum > Adiantum capillus-veneris. Next base: position 70,895,131 of record NC_140957.1, read on the forward strand.
ATGTGATGCTCTTCTTAGCATTTTAAGTTATTGAGTCATTTTTATTTTAAAAGGTTACAAGTAAGCTAAAAGATTTGTTAGAAGAAAAAGACAAAGCTTCTAAGGCGGCAAAACATAAGAAAAAGGTAATTACTTAGGATTTCATTTAAGAATAGTCTTTGATTGCTTATAAATAACTTTATTACTTCAATGGTATAGGAGTCCTTAAGAGAAGATGGTGGAGAGAAGTCTCTTATGGAAACCAAGGTGTGTTTTAGATCATATGAAGTCTTGCTTGCATTAGTTTTTTAAACATGAGAAAGATATAGCATTTTAGAATCTTACACTTGCATCATTTTTTCTTGTAGGCAAGAACATTGTCTACTAGAGACAAAGAAGTCATTCTAATGAAGTGGCTTCATACTCAAAAAGTGGAAGAGATCTACCAATTGATCAAGCCCACTTACTGTGCTTTGAAGAAGACACATTCATTCTTTGGTAGGAAAGTGAATGACACTACTTCCTCAACAATGTGTGAGGACTTAGTGGCATGGCTCTTAGTTGAAGGAGTAGTGCATATCGATTTTGCAAAGCTTGGTGTTTTAACTTTAAAAGACGTTCATTTGTGTAATGATGATTAAGTAATGTATCTAAATGGACATTCTCAATGGTTGTTGATTTCCAATGTTTATTAGCTTGAGGTCAAATGAGTAATATGCTTTATGTTTAGATGAGCACTCTCAATTAACTTCATATATGAAATTGACAAGTGATCTTGAATTCTCTTGATTCATTTAGCAATTATTTACTAATTGACTTACTAGTTGGATATTGTAGTTGCTACATGGATTACTACTTCTTGCTTTGAAGTTACTAGATGAATTACTATTTCATATATTTGAGTTGCTAGATATATTGCTAGTTTCATAACACATCTCAAACTAGTAAGTGAGATTGCTCTTTTGATTCATCTAGCAATTATCTTACCATATAGCTACTCAACTTATTATATGGTAAGAAAATTACTACTTGAAGCATCTAGGAGTATTCTCACGCTTACTAGTTTGCACTTTTGCTAGATGTGTGTATTGAAACTAGTAATATATCTAGCAATTATATATTTTTTTCCATATGGTAAGTCGTCCAAAGCTCCTTGTGTGCTGGCTACAATACTGCCAATGAAATTCCAGGAGAAACGCATCATTAATATTTGATTAACGCAGCCGAGAAAGCAATACAATATACAATCCACAAAGGCGGAGAAATTAAAGAGAGGACGTAGATCTAGAGCTGCTGCTAACGAATCAAAGCGCTGAGAAACGCAATTTCGTAGAAGTTGTTGCGATAATTTCTCGGAAATGCATGATCTACAATTGTCCAGATTAATCGCTGCTAATTACATTAAAACACAACAAACTCGTTAACTCTGCAATTGTGCAGACGTTGCTGCTAATATTCACTTCGAAAATATGTTTCGGCATGCACCATCAGCATTTGTCCAAGTTAATTTCTGCTAACTATGTTTAAACACAAAAAACTCACTACATCTGTTGCCTAAACTAATTATTAAGCTGAGGAATGCATGTTACGTCAACTATTCCACCAAGTAGCACAAATAAGCAGCAACAGAGTTTCATTTCATTAAGCAGATAACTTCCTTTGATCTCTAGTCCGACGCCGAGTCTTTGGGACGGCGAAAGGATCAGACTGATATATCAACAGGCCGAGCGGTTGTTAATTCTGCCACGTTTGAAGGATGTTATTCCGCAAGTCATGGAGGTCATCGACATGGCCGTCAGGCTAAACCTCGAGGATCAGTACTTGAGAAATCTCCAATAAGGCCTGATAGCTAGACGTGGCGAGGTCGCCATATAAACTGACAGATCTCGGCGACCTTGGCCTGTCCTGGAGTGAAAGAAGTGTCCTTATGATTAGCGGAAGCATCAACAAACCAATGTCATCTGCATGGCGAGGTCGCCATATAAGATGACAGACCTGGAGTGAAAGAATTGTCCTTATAAGCGGAAGCACGAACAAAACGAAGTCATCATGGCCGTCAGGTTTAACCTCGGGGATCAGTACTTGAGAAATCTCCTTCAAATTAACGTTTCAAGCTAGCCGGTGCAGACATCACTGCAGCCAATAAAACTCCAGGAGCAGATTAACGCATTATTAACGTATCACACATTAGTTAATGCAGCCGAGAAAGCAAAACAATATACAATAACTACAAGGCTGAGAAAATAATTAAGACCAGTACGTAGAGCTGCTGCTGCCAACGAGTCAAGACGCTTAGAAACGCTTCTGCATACGTGAGCTGGAATTGTGCAGATGTCGTTGCTAATTACTTGGAAATGCATTATCTCCAATTGTCCAAATTAATCGCTGCTAATCAGTTTGACAATATACTTCGCGATTTGTCCAAATTAATCGTTGCTAATTATTTTGAGACACAAAAACAAACTCACTAAATCAGTTGTTCCCTAAACGAATTATTGAGCTGACCAGAAATGCATGTTACTTCGAATTTCGACTATTCTACCAACTAGCATGAATAAGAAGCAGAATTTCATTATATTATGCAGATAACTTCCTTTGATCTCTCTCCCGCCGAGTCTTTCGGATGCTTGCAGCGCAAGGCTCAGACTATTATATAATATCCTGCTTATTATATCAACAGGAGCGGTTCTCAGCTCCGCTACGTCTGCACGATGACACTTGCAAGTGATCCTCGCCCGCGCTATAGCAAGTCATCACATGACAGATGCAGGAAATCGAGGTCATCATGGCCGTCAGGCTAAACCTCGACGTCGAGGATCAGTAATGAGGTCGGCTAGCTGGCGAGGTCGCCAGAATTGACAGACCTCAACGGCCTCGACGTGGAGCGGAATCACCAACAAAACGAGGTCATCATGGCCGACAGGCTAAACCTCGAGGATCAGTACTTGAGAAATCTCCAATGAGGCCAGCGAGCTGGTGAGGTCGCCATAATTGACAGACCTCGACGGCTTTGACCTGGACCGGAGTGAAAGAAGTGTCCTTCTTAATTATAAGCGGAAGCACCAGCAAAACATTTAAATACCTGAAACGTGGAAAATTCTTAAATTTTTGTAGCTATGTTTCACAAGTTTCACACAAGGAGATTTAGACCAATTGCCACCTAGTAAATATCATCCCATTTTATTGTTTTGCTAAATTGAACTAACAAATCTCTAGCAAATATAGCAGTTGCAACTACCAAAAGTGAGGCCTTGCTTGTATTTGCTAGATAGAACTAGTAAAATCATGCTTCCTACAAGATCTCTATATAGCAATCTAATGTTAATGGTAGATAGATCTAGAAAAATGGAGTTGCAACATTTCCTACATAGTAATAGTTGCTACACATTTGATCTCTAGTAATTTAGTGTAAGTGATTACTATATAGTAACTCATAGGTTGTAACATTTTCTACATAGTAATAGTTGCTACAAATTTTCTATCTAGTAATTTAGTGCAAGTAGATCGATGGATATAAAAAATTTCATTTTCTGTATAGAAAAATGTGTGTAAGTTAAATGCCTCTCTCTCTCTCTCTCTAGATTTCCAACATCGAGTGGGTTCACTTGTTTTCCTCATAGACATGGGTCCAACAGAGTGGATTATGTTTTGGAAGCCCAGTTTCATACACTCTATTCAAGAATTTACAGTCAGGCCCATGCCTATTGGGGTAGCGATAGATCATTCTTTCCTCACCTTTATTGTCTCATTCCAATTCAGCACAGCTGGATTGGCACAAACACCTAAACATACTCGATACACTTTTTCTTCAAAGACTGATTCTGTCTACATAGATGGTATCTACAGACGCTTATGCACAGATGATCCGAGGAGACCTTTAGCCGGGGAGCTCACTTATATATTGACAAAAACATAGAGGCATACCCACACATTGAGCCTGGGTAGCAACAATTTTCTGGGAGCACACTCCAAAATAGCTGGTATGATGAGGAGTGAAGAGAGATATGAGCCTGCCTTCAAAGGGAGGTACTTCTAGAATTCATTACTCATAGGCAATCAAAGATTGCTTCTCGGCATTTGGTAGGACGGAAGAAGAGGGAATTTCTAGCTCAATTAGAGAAGGATTTATGTTAGTTGTTTTTGAGCCAGGATTCAAGAGAGGCATGGCAACCCTTCCATGAGCACTCCCCCCCATCGGTCACACTTATACGGAGGTAGGGGGTCAGTATGCATCATCTCTCTACACAATGTCGGGGTAGCCACCGATTCCAGACCCACTAGAGCCATGCCCACACACATGTGCTTTCTTTACCGTCGAGATGGTAAAGAAAGCCATTGACAAGATGAAGACTAGGAGAGTATATGATCACCATAGCCCGGTAGAAGAGCATTTTATACATGCTAGAGATTTGCTTGCAGAGTTTTTAAAAGTGATGTTCAACCATGCCATGTGCGAGGTCCTACCTGATACTTGGAGTCTATCCATGACTGTACCTATCTTCAATTCAGAGGACCCTATGGAGCATGGGAACTACCGCACTATCATGATTGGACACACATTGGCATGATTGTACACATCCATCCTTAAGCAACAATTGAGTAGATAAACAGAGAGAGAGGATGTATGGGTAGCAGGATAGATGGGTTTCAGGAGAGGTTTCTATACTCTTGATCATATTCTGATACTCAGAGCCATTATTGAGGAGGGGAGATTACGTGGGAGACTTCTCTATTGTTGCTTTGTGGACTTTCGCAAAGCCTTCGATACAATGCCTAGAACTAGATTGATGCACATATTGTGGGAGACGGGGGTACCCAAAGAGTTGACTTGGGGGATCATGGCTCTATACAAGTCAGTAGTGGGGCATGTATGCACTCCAGAGGGGAGTTTTGATTTGGTTCACTCCACTCTTGGGATGAAACAGGGTTGCCCGCTATCTCCTACACTATTTGACATGTATGTGGATGAGGTTACTAACTACATTGAGAGGGATGGTGATAGAGGAGCACAGATGGGAGGGACATGGATCTCACTATTGCTATATGCTAATGATATTGTGCTAATTTTTAACTCCCAGAGGGGATGCAACGTCATCTAGATGCTTTATACACATTTGCGCACAATAGTGGATTGTCTGTTAACCTGAGAAAACCAAGGTTATGGTGTTCAAGGACACACTACAGTGGGCCATGAGGTCTGCACCTACTTTTACATATGGCCAGAGATGGTGGAGTATACAGACGCATACACCTATCTTGGGATAGTCTTCAGTGGACCAATGTTTTCATTGAGGAGAGTAGCAGAGACTAGATTGACGAGAGCCTATGCAAATTTGGGAGAATTGGAGAAGATGTGTTCATAGGTTCAATTTCAAGAAACTAGAACAAAGCGATGCCTTTTTGACACTCTAGTGGCTTCACCTATGCTCTATGGGGTTCAGATTTAGGGACTCGGCCCCCATTGGACCACCAGAGCAAATATGGTAGCACTGATGGATGGATATGTATGGAGAGGTCTCTAGTCTCTATGATCTCTCCAATGATTCGGACTAAGGCCTCAGCGCCACATGAGATTACTCGAGTTGAACTAGATACCAAAAGCACATAAATGCAACTGGTACAAGGGTTTGTTCAATAGCACTCAAGGGGTTTTTCGGGACTACTTCCTTAACACTATTTCAACTTTGTTTGTTGTACTAATTTGTATGGCTCTTGTTTGGTAAGCTTCGAGATTCGACAGCTACCTTTTTGCAATTTAGCACTTATGGAGCCTCTAAGTATGGCCTTGTGTACAATTCTAGGTTCCATTCACTAATAAGCTTAGCAAATGTGTGGTTATGAGCATAGCCCATTTCATTTTTCCAACTTGTAGAGGAATTAAAAGTAAGAAAAAAAACCAGACTCTCCTCTAATTTGTGGAAATTCCCAAAATACTCCTGAATTAAAAAATTAAATTCAAATACCCCCAAAATTTTAGTCTTTATGATCTCTTGAATGATTCGGGCTAAGGCCTCAGTGCCACATGAGATACTTGAGATGAACTAGATACCAAAAGCACATAAATGCAGCTGGTACAAGGGTTTGGTCAATAGCACTCAAGTAAGAAAAAAACCAAAATATCGTCTAATTTGTGGAAATCCCAAATACTCCTGAAATTATAGAATAAATTAAAATACTTCCAAAAAATTTTCATAAATTCTTAAAATGCCCTTCAAAATTTCAAATTTTCCAAAAAAACCCTAGTTATGAGATTAAATGTTTCCAAACACTATTGTCTATCAATACAAGATTCTAAAACTAGAGTTTGAGTTGGTTATGTAGGCTTAGGATTTAGCGTGGCAAATATCATGCTGACAAAGGTTTGCCAAGAAACTGCAGCTACTCCCGCCACGCTCGAGCGACTGGAGAGAGAGAGAGAGAGAGAGAGAGAGAGAGAGAGAGAGAGAGAGAGAGAGAGAGAGAGAGAGAGCACGGTGTGGTCTGCACACACACTGACACACACAAAGAGAGATACAGAGAGATAGATAGATAGATAGATAGATAGAGAGAGAGAGAGAGAGAGAGAGAGAGAGAGAGAGAGAGATAGAGAGAGAGAGAGAGAGAGAGAGAGAGAGAGAGAGAGAGAGAGAGAGAGAGAGAGAGATAGTGCTACCATTGGTGCTCGCCGGCCGGAGTCCACCGAGAGAGAGAGAGAGACAGCTGCTGGCACGCGCACGCTACCGAGCCAGAGAAAGACAGACACTGCTGCTTCGACTCAGAGCGTTGTAGCCGCCAGCCCTCATTTAGCATCATTCAAAGAGAAGCAGATTACGTGGCAGCTATTCTTGCCCCCTCTTCAGCCTCACTCTGATCGAGAGCTCGCTAGTGCAGTTGCAACGCGCCGGACGTTAATTATCTCCACGTAGAATCTTTGTGAATCTTTTAAATTAATTGAATCTTTTAACGCTAATCTTTTAGCTCCTGTAATTTGTGGAAATTCCCAAAATACCCATCAAATTTCAAAAATTCCCAAAAGGCCCCCCCAAATATTTTATCATAAATTCCAAAAACACCTTTAATATTTTCCAAAATTCGCAAAAAAAACCTTGTTTCTGAGATTAAATGTTTCCAAAGATAAAAAAACTCATAGCTTTTGATAAGAAGATTGTTTGTATATCAATACAAGATGATAAAACTAGATTTTGAGTTGGTTATGTAGCCGTATTATTGGAACTTGTCAATGGCTACTATTCGGGAAAAATGTGTCTTAGCTTAATATCGTGCCATTTTCAATTTAAAAAATGCCGATTGGGGGCAAGGGAAAAAGGAGAAATTCCACCCCAAAATAGAGAAAAATAATGTAAAAACTCCAAAAAAGATCAAAATTTTTAAAATTTCCTCTTGGCAAATTCAAGAAAAAGAATTTTGTATGTTTGGAAAAATGATTTTTCCCGAACACTACTGTGGCCCCTAATCTTTACGGAAGTGTCACCCCCTAATGTACATAAGTATTGAAAGATTTGCATAACAATGGAATTTGTTATGAATAAATTATCCCTAGGCAGGTCACACAAGTCTCCTTGAATGTGTGTCGTTTATGTAGCAGTGTCAATTTGATTATATATGGCACTCAAATTTCTTTAATAGATGGCACTCATTTAAAGCCATCCATCATAACTAGACCAAGGGTATTTAGGGGGGCGACACACACAAATACACTCATTTGGAGCCATCCATCCAAACTCCGCCACTCACTTGGCTAATTGTTGAAATTGTATTAATTATGGGGCACGCACACACACACAGGGGTATTTTGACACTAGGGTCATCCATCCAAACTACGCCACTCATTTGGCTCATTGTTAAAGTTGTTTTAATTATATATGACTAAAAAAGACTAAGTTATGCAAAATTTGGGCTGGGGGGGGGGAGGGCGGGAGAGAGACACACTGATTTAATTGGAGCCATCCATCCATCCATCCCTATCTGAGCGTCAATTTGATTATAAATGGAACTTATTTGGGGACACACACACACACACACACACACACACACACACACACACACACGCGCGCGCGTGCGAAGAGAGAGAGAGAGAGAGAGAGAGAGAGAGAGAGAGAGGTATTTTAAATTTATGCTTTTTGTTTTGTGGTAGCTAGGACAATGGTTGCAAAAAAAGCATTGTATAAGGTGCATTCCGAGCTGGTGCAAAATATTGTGGCCAATTTGGGGCACAATGATGCGGAGTATGATCCATGGCCAGAGAACGGTACTTTTTATTTGGACAGAGAAAACCCGCAATCATAGGAGTCACCGTTTTTATGGACGATCCAAAGGACTGGTACCTTAACCTAGGAACCAGTTTAATTAAAGAGACACTAGGTCTCATTAGTTTCTACAAGACTTCTTCTTGTGGTTGCAACATTGTACCCACCTATGTATTGGGCCTTAGGCTGAGCTATTTGATGACTATGCTACCAAGGAGAAAGATAATAATTAGAGATCATCCCCCATTATCTCCTAAAATTTGGAATAGTGGAATGTTTCTATGAAATCAGCAATTTTTTTGAAGTTAAAGTATTTTGTGCCTTTTTATATTTGTGTATCTTTCATTGGATAGATGTGCTTACCTTTTTCATGGATATAGAATTTGCTTTTTGATGAAATGGGTTAGTCTCTCTTTGTATCTTGGATTGGAAGCGCCTTTTCATGTAAACCATTGAGTAATTTAAAAATTTTCAATTAATAAAACTCTAATTATTCAACCCTATGCTTTTAGGCAAGGATGGCTACAACAGTAGGTAGTATGGAGACCCATAAGTGTCAATGCAATTATAAATGCAAGCACTCAAGTGTGGGATGGGAGTTCGTAACAAGGAGAACCTTTTAATTACAACCATCAAGTTCAGGACTCTTTAGAAAAAGTTCATCCATCGGTTGGTAAAACCCAACCCACACACATATAGACTATGAGGGAGATGCTACTCCCTTGCAAGGCGACATAGAAGCAAATGTACACTCGATTGGTAGTACCCAAAATGCAACAAACAAAACTGTTTTTTGTACTTGCAAAGTGAACTGTCAAGGTGGACGACATGTTCATCTATCAACCTTTTATAGACATCAAGCAATCATGCACAAATTTCATGTAATGAAGAGTGGATTTGGATTGCAAAACACCGTGCAAGTAGACCCTTTTCCTTCAAACTCCTCACCAGTTGAGCATGGATTTGGTGCGTATATGGACCCAATATGTTAGTGTGGTCTATTCATATGTTTCCTATTAATGTTCATATTTTTTCATGTCTTATGAGAAATTTTCCCTACTTACAGGAAATGGTGAGTTGTTAGATGATGTCTTGTGGCATGGCCTACATGATCGCTTTTGGTGCTACATATTTGACCGAATGGTCAAAATTTATAGTGGCATCAAATCCAATAACCTTAACAACGAGGCAACTTTTGTGCAGTTCTATTTGAGGAGTGTTTTTACAAGAGCATTCGAAGTGATCCAAGAAGACAAGGATGGGCTACTACACAATGAGCGTTTCATTCAAGAACTCCATGGCTCATTACCTCTATCTTGTGAAGTGAAGCATGAAGATCTTAATTGAAACAGTTGTTTTTTTTGGCACATAGATGAATTACTAGTTGTTTCTTCAATTGGGAAGGCTAGATCCATCTGGGATAAATTCTTGAAGTATGGAGATATGGGCCTTGTATTGATAATCTCTTAACAAAAGAGATTGCAATATCAAAGAAGAGATGTACATTCAGGGATCCAAGCATACATGAAGCTACATATCTTAGGTCATTTTGGCACATTGAGTCTTAGTCGTTTTGTATAAATGACGTTACAATGTATAAGAAGGTGCTTTTCAGAGGAGAGGTCTATGGCATTGGGGACCATGTGGTTGTGAAGGTGGACCAAGATGAAAACCTTAGAAACTGCAGAGGGCATTGGAAGGCAAGAATAACTACAATTTTTTCAATGCAACATAGAAATGAGCACATGTTGTTTTTTGGTGGAGAATCTTGTGATACTCCTATTAGGAGTATGAAACTTTTATTCATGACCATCTACTTGAAAAGTCGTCAAATATTTCTACAAGTGACCATTCCATCCAGCAAATTGAGGTATTTCTTATAAAATGCTAAATATGCTTTCCTTTATTTATTGCATTTTAAAAGCCTTAAAAAAATTTTGTGGACTTCCTTGCTATTTTTAGGAGGTGGGCATGCACACATTACCATTATAAGAGGATCAAAGGAAGAGTGCACGCAAGAGAAAGGTTATAATTTGAGAATTTTAAATGCTTTTAAAAAACATATTCTTAACCAAATCATAATGAGTTCATTTGAGGAGTTTATTTTTTTGCTTATAGCCTAGTGCAAAATTATCGCAATTATTAGAAGATACGAGTGACATTTCAAAGAATAAGTGTCCCAAGGTGATCTTCTTTGTTTTATTACCTTCATTGATGAGTTCTTATTTTGAGCTCTATTCATGTAGTAAAGTTTGGCTTCTTATTTAGAATGCGAGTGTTGATAGAAACGAATTATCTTCTCCACCAAAAGAGCAGGTTTGTGATGTGTACTTTATAAATGTTTTCTACATTTGTCAAATCATGTTAAAATATTTTCTTATGTTTTAATTAATCCCTTACTTTATTTCAGACACAATGATTGTCTAAAATTGACTAAGAGAGGATCATAATGAAGTGGTTGGGAGCAAAGTAGGTGGAAGAGACTTATCGTCTCTTGAAAACCACTTATATGACCATGCGTAAGATTCCAGGTTTTTTGTTTAGAAAATCAAGTGAAATTAACACTAAAATTATGTGTAGTGATATGTTCACTTGGTTATTTAACGAAGGCATAGTGTTTATAAATGCCAATAGCATTGGGTGTCTATCTTTAAATGATGTCACATTAGATTTGATTAGGAAGGCTATTCATGGACTTTTTGGAGATAATATAAATTTGATTCATTGAGATTGCTTATTTTTTTAAATAGAGTCTTAATTTTGAGCACACACACTCTCTCTCTCTCTCCAAGTTAATTATAAGTTCTAAGCATGATAAACCAACTTGATATTTTTAAACTTTTTTACCATTTGATATGTAGCAAATAAGACATCCAATTAGCTAGATTATTTGCTATGTAGCAAATAAGCTGTTCAATTAGCTAGATCGTTGCTAGATTAAACTAGGAGTGCAAACTAGCAAGTGAGAGAATTTGCTAGTTGAGATCTAACTAGCAATTTCTCACTATGTGGTCATTGACTTACCATATACTTGCCATGTGGGAAATGTGTACTTGGTATATGGTAAGTCACTTACTATATGGTGAGAGACTTGCTACTTTAGTATCTAGCAAATTCTCATAGTTTCTAGTTTTCACTCTTGCTAGTTTAAGTTAGCAAACATATAGCTATATTTTATTTTTTTTCTACATGGGAGTTGGTACAAAGATCCTTGTGTTTTTTTGAGTCCCAGAACTAGATCAGATGGTGCTCACACAGGAAGACTTGTTATGTGTGTGTAGAGTAGAGAGAAGGAGGAGGAGGAGGAGAGAGAGAGAGAGAGAGAGAGAGAGAGAGAGAGAGAGAGAGAGAAGAAGAAGAAGAAGACGAGAACTTTAATGTCTTAGGAAAATTATCCCAAGAGACCTTAATTAAAGATCTAAACGACTAGGAGAGTTGAACTCAAGACTTGTTACTCGAAAGGGAAGTGGCATAACCAATGTACTGCACTTGGGTGATAGAAAGGTATACTTATTACAAAGACTTGTTATTCAAGAGGGAAATGGCATAAACAATCTATCACGCTTGGGTGATAGAAAAGTATACTTATTGCAATACATTTGACTGTGAGATAGCCATGGTTGTCATAAAATACACAGATGGAAATATACATTGATTGCACTTTATATCATAGTCATTTCCTTAGAACTTTATATTAGATTAATTGCGTCTCTTTGTGTGTCCACATGAAAACGGGTGTTATTTTCTAAAATCCCCTTTAATGAGAATGTTTGCATAAGGGTAAGTGGAAATTGCATGTTTAATTAGTGTACCCGTTTGTATGTTTAATATATGCTTATTAAGTTGAGCTACATTCAATCTATGCTAACCACAACTGCTTAGAATTAGTATGCGTATAAGTGTCCTTTCAGGCTTTCGGAAAAACATCAATACTCATAGTATATGTGTGAATTTTCAAACTGTCATGCCAAGGGCATACCCGGGGGGTCACAGGCCCAGGCGAGGTGGCCGACTCCGAGTGTGGAATAGGGATTCAAGGGCCGAGGGCTATATATGGGGGGTTGGGTGATGAATCCAGACCAGGCAGACCTTTGCATTATACTGGACTGACCGGCTGCAGGGTGTTCAAAAAGTTGAAGATTCTGTATGCCTATTATGGTGATTTAGGAAGGTGTTGTCCCGCGGACATTGGCCCCACCCCTTAATCCACTAACCTCAATAACCCCGGAGTGTTAAGTATGGATCCTGATTTACCCTTGTAATTTTCTGCGATAAAAACGTACATTTGTAAGGCCCCCATTATGAGGAGAAGCCATCGTGCGTGAAGGAAAATCACTCACTAGAAAGAAAAATCACTCACCGGAAACCAAAATTTTCACGGTCGAAATTCAGGGGCAACTTTAGAGAAGCCCTCGAGAATTGTTTTTTTCCCCAAAATATTCCTTTTCGTCGAAATATTATGGCCGGATGGCAGTTGGAAAGTGGTCGAAAAATGACCAGTCGGTTGGCCGGTGGTCGGTAGTCAATGGCTGGTAGCCGGTGGTCTGAAGTCAATAGCCGGTGGGTGGCCGGTGGCCGAATTCAAAAGTGGACTTGTCGTCTAAAGGGAGGCCACACATGGGCAGATTGGAGGGTCCGATTTGGACTTATCTACACAAGGGTGGCTACACATGGTTGTCTCTCATGAGAGAGGGCAGCCCTTTTGGCCTATAAAAGGAGGCCATTTCTACACACATTTCATAGTGTGAAGTTGATGCAACAAGGTGAGTGTGAGGTGGTGAGAGAGAAGCAAGGCGGGAGCTCTATTAAGGGTATAATCCCTTTGTAAACTACTTCTTCTTTTGAAGTACTAAAGCCATTGAGTGGCCGCTTTCCTGTGGACGTAGCCCACATTGGGTGAACCACGTATATCGTGTGTACTCTCTCTCTCTCTCTCTCTCTCTCTACTCTATAATCTCTTGTGTGTGAAATATGTCTCTCTTCATTAAGTAATCTACTCAAATATCTATTTAGCTACGTCATATTTCCTAACGGTATCAGAGCAAGGTTTGCTCGTAGCTAAATTATCTGAAGGAAAGAATTCCTTGAATTGAGTGGGAGTCATGGCAGAGGAAGGGAAGCTCAAGAAGTTCAACGGCAAAAACTACCAACATTGGAAGATGCAGATTGAAGACTATCTCTACGAGAAGGACCTCTATTTGCCACTGGGCAATCTTGCAAAGAAGCCTGCAACGATGGCAGATGAAGCATGGATTGTCCTTGATCGAAAGACACTAGGAACAATCTGTTTAAGCTTGGCATCAACGGTGGCCTTCAATGTTCTGGAGATGAAGACCGCAGAGGACTTGATGAAGTCACTTGATGACTTCTACGAGAAACCATCGGCATCCAATAAGGTATTTCTCATGATAATCTTGTTCAATCTAAAGATGGCAGAGAATGGTTTAGTTGCAGGACACCTAAATGACTTTCACACAAATATAAGTCAACTTCGATCGGTGAAAACTAATTTTGATAATGAAGTGTGAGCTCTCCTTATACTATCATCTCTACCGGATAGTTAGGATAGCCTTGTGATGGCTGTAAGTAGTTCTATCTCTGGCACAAATACTCTTAAGTTTGATGATGTTGTGGGTGTTCTCCTAAGCGAGGAAATGCGAAGGAGAAGCACAGGAGAATCATCAAGTGTTGCAGTATCAATGGAAACAAGAGGAAGGCCTAAGGAGAGGTTCAAAAACCAAAGGGTCGTGATCGCTCAAGAAGGAGCAAGTCACACACAAAGTCAGTTCTTGAATGTTGGAATTGCGGCAAAAAGGGCCACGTCAAGAAGGATTGCTGGTCCAAGAAGAAGAAGGAGACTGAGTCTCAAGACAACAAGCCAACATTAGAGGCCAATGTGGTAGGTAAAGTAGATCAAGATGCTCTAATTCTCTCATTAGACAATGCGTCTAATTCCTGGATAGTAGATTCCGGGGCTTCATTCCATGCAACACCACACAAGCAACATTTCCAAGATTACACCAAAGGTAATTTTGGGTATGTATACTTGGGAGATGATGAAGCTTGTGAGATTGTCGGCAAAGGTACAGTTTCTGTCAAAACTGCTAACGGAAATGAATGGAAGCTTAAAGATGTTAGGCATGTTCCTTCTCTTTGGAAAAAATTGATCTCTACAGGACAATAGGATGATGAAGGTCACAGCATTGCATTCAAAAACAAACTGTGGAAGATCTCGAAGGGATCTTTGGTGGTTGCCAAGGGAGAAAAGTCAGTACACTTTACTTGTGTACTATGAGCACGCAACCTTCATCTTGTGCAGCAAACTACAGAAGTTGACAGTGCGGTGTGGCACTACCGGCTTGGGCATATGAGTGCCAAAGGAATGCAAATCCTTCAAACAAAGAAGCTTCTGCCATGTTTGAAAGAAGTGGACTTAGAGCTCTGTGAAGATTGTGTTTATGGTAAACAAAAGAGGGTAAAATTTCAAATATCAGGAAATGAAAGAAAAAATAAAAAACTTGAGTTGGTTCATTCTGATGTTTGGGGTCCTGCAAGTACACCATCACTTGGTGGCTCATTGTACTATGTAACATTCATAGACGATGCGACTAGAAAAACATGGGTTTATGTCATGAAGAATAAGTCCGATGTATTTTCCATATTTCAAAGGTGGAAAGCCTTTGTGGAGAATAAAATAGGTACCAAGGTTAAATGCCTCAGATCCGACAATGGAGGCGAATATTGCAGCCAAGATTTTGTGCTAGCAATGGCATTCGAAGGCAAAGGACAACCCCAAGGACACCTCAACAAAATGGGATTTCGAAAAGGATGAATAGAACAATCATGGAGAGAGCACGAAGCATGCGGCTACATGCAGGACTACTGCTTGAGCTTTGGGCGGAAGCTGTAAGTATGTCTATGTACTTAATCAATCGGTCACCCTCAACGGCATTGGATGGGGGAGTTCCAGAAGAGGCATGGATAGGTAAATCGGTGAATTATGCATTTCTCAAAGTGTTTGGGTGTGAGGCTTTCAAGCACATAGATAGAAGCTTAGGATCAAAGCTAGATGCAAAGTCCAAAAAGTGTTTCTTCATTGGCTATGGAGACGGTGACTTGGGGTATCGCCTATGGAATCCTGAAGATGGTAAAATCTTAAGGATTAGGGATGTACTTTTAGCGAACAAAATATGTACACAGATTACTTGGAAAGAAAACAAACAAAAGAAACAGGTGATGAGTACATGGATCTTGAGGACGATGAAGACTCAAGGATTGCAAACGGGGACAATGTGCAACAAAGTCAACCAATTGAGGAGCCTCAACCTATTCCCCGAAGATCTACAAGAGCAAGTAGACCTCCAGAAAGGTTTGTTCCTTCCTTCAACCATCTCTTGATCACAGATTCTGGAGAGCTGGAATCATACGAAGAAGATATGCAACATGAATTTAAAGAATAATGGACAAAGAGCATGCAAGTGGAGATGAACTCACTACATCGCAACCAAACATGGGAGTTGGTTGAGTTGCCTAAAGGTAAGCGGGCACTTCAAAACAAATGGGTGTACAAGGTGAAGGAAGAAGAAGGTGGGAAGAAAAGGTACAAGTCTAGGCTTGTGGTAAAAGGGTTTTCTCAAAAGAAAGGTATTGACTTCAATGAAATATTTTCTGTTGTTGTGAAAATGAACTCAATCAGGCTTGTCTTAAGCCTTGTGGCTGCTCATGATCTAAATCGCGAGCAAATGGATGTAAATACGGCATTCCCTCATGGTGACTTAGAGGAGGAAATCTGCATGCTTCAACCAAAGGGGTATGAAGTAAAAGGTAAGGAGAAAATGGTTTGCAGATTAAAGAAGAGCTTGTATGGTTTAAAACAAGCATCAAGACAATGGTACTTGAAGTTTGATCGATGGATGTTGGATCATGGATTCACAAGATGCAAATCGGATCACTGCGTCTACACGAAGAATTTGGGAGATGGGAAATTCATCATCCTAATGTTGTACGTTGATGACATATTGATTGCAAGTGCTAACATGCAAGACATCAAAGACCTAAAAGAGGAGCTGTCTAAATATTTTTCAATGAAAGATTTTGGTCCTGCAAAGAGGATACTTGGTATCAAAATATCAAGGGACAGGACAAAGAAGGCAATAAAGCTATCTCAAGAGGATTACATCAAGAAGCTAGTAGAAAGGTTTCTACACCTTTGGTTGGTCACTTTAAACTAACGAAGGATATGTGTCCAAAGACACAAGAGGAGATAGCCTATATGTCTAAAGTTCCATATGCTGCAGTGGTAGGTTCTCTAATGTATGCTATGGTCTAGACAAGGCCAGACATTGCACATGCCATAGGAGTTGTGAGTAAGTTCATGGACAACCTAGGTAAAGAGCATTGGCAAGCTGTGAAGTGTATACTTAGGTATCTAAAAGGGACAACAACAAATGCTTTGTATTTTGGAGGATCTAATATTTTTCTAGAAGGGTATGCTGATGCAAATATAGCAGGTGACAAAGATACTCGAAGGAGCACTACTGGCTATGTGTTCACGGTTGGAGGCACAGCAGTAAGCTGGGCTTCAAAGCTGCAGAAAGTGGTCTCACTTTCTACCACGGAAGGAGAGTATGTAGCAATGATGGAGGCACGCAAAGAAATTATGTGGCTTCACAGATTCTTAGAAGAGCTTGGATTCAAACAAGACAATTATGTCTTGTACAGTGATAGCCAAAGCGCTATCCATCTTGCGAAGACCTCAACCTTTCATTCAAGGACAAAGCACATTGACGTGAGATATCACTTCATACGCACTCTTTTGGAAGAGGGACATCTAAAGCTAGGAAAGGTGCATACAAGTGAAAATCCTGCAGACATGTTTACAAAGGTGGTCAACAAGGAGAAGTTGAGCTTTTGCTCATCTTCAATCGGCATTCAAGGATAAGAAGCCAAGATGGAAAGCAGTCACAGGTTTTTTTTGGAGATCAGTCTCCAAGTGGGAAATTGTTAAGTATGGAGCCCGATATACCCCTTGTAATTTTCTGCGGTAAAAACGCACATTTGTAAGGCCCCCATTATGAAGAGAATCCATTGTGCGTGAAGGAAAATCACTCACCAGAAATAAAAATCACTCACCGAAAACCAAAATTTTCACGGCCAAATTCAGGGGCAACTTTAGGGAAGCCCTCGATATTTTTTTTTTCTTTCACTGGAATATTATGGTTGGACGACGGTCGGAAAGTGGCCGGTTGGCCAGTGGCCGGTAGTCAATGGCCGATGGCGGAATTCAAAAGTGGACTTGTCTTCTCAAGGGCAGCCACACATGGGCAGATTGGAGGGTCCGATTTGGACTTATCTACACAAGGGCGGCTACACATGGCTACCTCTCATGAGAGACGGAAGCCCTTTTGGCCTATAAAAGGAAGCCATTTCTACACGCATTTCATAGTGTGAAGTTGATGCAACAAGGTGAGTGTGAGGTGGTGAGAGTGAAGCAAGTCGGGAGCTCTATTAAGGGTATAATCCCTTTGTAAACTACTTCTTGTTTTGAAGTACTAAAGCCATTGAGTGGCTTCTTTCCCGTGGACGTAGCCCACATTGGGTGAACCACGTATATTGTGTGTACTCTCTCTCTCTCTACTCTATAATATCTTGTGTGTTAAATATATCTCTCTCCATTAAGTAATCTACTCAAATATCTATTTACCTACGTCAAATTTCCTAACACGGAGCCCATTTTAGCCCCCCTTCCCATGGCCATTGGCCCAAACCATTGATCCCCTTAGCCCCAAGGCTTCCCACAAGGTCTCTCTCCCACGAGCAAAATTCTACAAGCACAAGGCTTCAAGGGTAATTTGTTGTACATAACTCACAAGAACTCCAAGTGGAGGGTATTTTTCAAAACACCACCAATCAAAACAAAGGGCACTACCTCCTTGTGAAAAGTAGCTTCACTACAGTGAAGAGGAGCTTCACAAAAGGATCTCTCTCTCCCTCTCTCTCTTACTTTGCAATGAAATGAATCCATCCAAGCACAATGACTTTCCAATAAAGTTTCTCATTTCCTAGGGGCTATTTGTGCTTGTGTAAAGAGGTAGACACTGGCTAGGAGAGTCTCCTAAGCTAAGATCCCTCTATTAGCACAAATGGGGGATAAGGGAATATAAAAATTCAATAGGGAGAGGTTTCACACCTGAAAAACGAAGTTAAGAGGTTACCTAATGAAAAAATATTTATGGTATGTCATCAGCACTGTCTTAGAGCAACAAGCCGAACCCGATGGAGTGCACACTAAGGCAACTACATTGGTAGCAAGTGCACAGAATTTGGCCAAAGATGAACAAGCGTTAGGAATCATCATCACCTCCTTGCATGACAACTATGTGCATTTCATAGACGAATGTAAGCATGCACATGATGCCTGGCATGTCCTAGAAAGTAATTTTGGAGCCACGGCCAAAAGAAGTAAAGTTAGTCTCAAAAGACCACTTTACAAAATCATTATGACTGAAGGGGAAGACATTGCTAGCCTAGTAAATAGGCTTAAGAGCATTGTCACGCGACTCACTTACATCCAGGTTGAAGTACCGAATGACGACAAAGTGGCCATACTTTTAGTGCACTTCCACCTTCCTATGACCAGTTAGTCACAATTCTTGAAGAAAAAGAACCGGCTCCACCTTTCCAATATGTCATCAACTCAATCCAAGCAACAGAAAGAAAGAAAAAAGGATCATTAACCTCAGGGGCTTCTTATCACGACATCCTCAAGGGGAAGATATTCACCATCAACATCATCAGTTGGAAGAAAGTGCTATGAATGTGGAAGAATGGGACACGTAGCGATAGACTGCTACACAAACAAACCTTGCAACAAATGGGGTAAGAAGGAACACCCTCCTTCTCGATGCTACGCAAATGGAAGCAATAGCAGTGGAGAAAGTAGCAGTAGTAGAAGCAAGTGCAGAATCTACGAAGGGAAGAGACCTATCAAAGGGTCAGCTCACAATGGTAGAAGATGAAGAAGACAAAAGCGAGAACAACCTTGTCTTTTATGAAGACGTACTTTGAAGATGCAGCCTCTCTGCTTGTAGGGGAGGACTTTTATTTTCCTGTGTGGATATTATCATCCTGTGTGGATTTTGTCAGGCTGTGTGGATTTTACCATCCTGTGTGGATACTGCATCTTCAGTATTTTGTCTTAGTCCAAACCTCAAGGGGGGGATTTTAAAGTGTGAGCTTTTTCCTAAAGTATGAGTCAAGGAAAGAAGAATGGAATTATCCCACATGATATGGAGCAAGGATGTAGAGCTACTTAAAGCTGTCATGAATGAATAAACACAACTCTATTTTGCACTACATGCTTATGTATGGTGAGCCTATACTAAGCTAAGTCAATACTCAACATTGTGCTTATGAGTCCAAGCTAATTTTACCTTGGAACCTAAATCACTTGAGTAATAATCTTTCTTACACACACACACTCATACACTTGCACTATGTTTCTCTTTCATCCACTCTAGCTAGCACGATCCCATTCCTAACATAGACACCTTTCAACAAGTACGTAGGTTTATCCGTGTTCTCACACCAGAGCTTAAGAAGCAGGTCAAGACTCAAGACCCTAAAACACTTGAGGAGGCCATAGTGAAAGCTCACATTTATGATGACCCAAATGATAAGAACTCACATAGTACTAATGTGCCTGTTAATCCACATGGTAATACTCTCACACAGCAAGGGCACAATAAAAGAAAATTTATAGTGGCCAACTTAGAAGCAGCTAAGAAACCCAAAGGCTCTCGAGTGCCTCTCTCTATTGAGGATTTTGAGAAGGCTAGAAAAGAGAAGTTATGTTTTCAATGCTTGGGAAACGACCATGGAAAAAAGGATTGTCCCAAGGGGAAATCTATTTCTCAAGGCAAGGAGAAAGTAGTGCTCACGGTACAATTGTTGCCTATTGAGTCTTCCTCGTGATTCTCTAAGGTGGAGGTAACACACACTGAGATGGTGCATGAATGTTGTATCATAACTTCCAATAGACCTTCGGTCCACATGAGCTAGTGCGTATGCACGGATCTATTCAAGGGCATAAGGTGTGTATCTTGGTAGATGACGGTGCTACTCACAATTTCATTAACTACGGATTAATGAAAAGGCTGAAATTTCCCCAAACTCCAAGTTCCCACCACTACAAGGTAGCAATGATGAACGACTATGATGTTGAAGTATGGGATACTCAAGTGAGAGCTGTACCGTTGAAAATTCAAGGCTATTCTACATCCTTGGATTTCCAAGTTATGAACATGGAGAGGGAAGATGTGGTACTTGGTAGAGAGTGGTTTCATAGCCTAGGACCATCACTCAAGTGTATCTATGAGCACAACAATATGATGTTTAAATTCCATGGCACACATGTGTTTTTGCTAGAAGGATGTGCCTTCCTCACCATTGATATGTACGACAGAGCTTATGAAGCTCACTTCCGATAATGAAATAGAAGAAATTTTCTTGTGTTACACATTGTGTAATTTTCTTTCAAATGCTGAATCAGTTGAACATTCCTCAACGCCGCATGCTTCTCTCTCTTCTCTTCCATCAATGGCTACTACTCTCTCTTCTCAACAAGAAAAGGTTGCTAGTCGGTTAAAAGATTTATTTATGGAATTTCAAGATGTTTCTCCTAATGATTTGCCACAAGGAATACTGGCGACACAATCTGTGCAACATGGCATAGACATGATTACAGGCAATAAACCACCCTACAGAATGAATCCTGAGGTGGAACGTTAGTTGGCTGACTATCTTAGCAGAGGGTTTATTCAACCGAGTTCTTTTGAGGCTGCTGAGGTACAACGTTAGCTTGCTGACTATCTTAGCATAGGGTTTATTCAACCGAGTTCTTCACCATGGGATTTTCCTATCCTTTTAGTGAAGAAAAAGAATGGTAGTATGCGCATGTGCATAGACTACCGTGGTTTAAATGCGGTGTCATGAAAATCTAATATCTAACCAACCCAAATGATTTTCTCATATTAAACTAATCATTTAATGTGGGAGAAAAAATGGGAACAAGGGTTAGAATATAGACGTGTGTTACAAATCTATTTCAACACGGGGCCAATGGTAAAGGGGTCCAAATGAGAGATGGTCTGTCAAAGAGCAAGGCTAGCCAATGGAGCTTAAAAGACCTTAGGGTTGGCTTCATTAAAGACCTCCAAAGGTTAGTGTTAAAAGTCCTATGACCTTAGGTAAGCTAGGAATGAGCTTGATGTGGGAGCCCGACTTAGGCTTGAGGTGCTTGTCGTGCTTGATGACGAAGGTGCTTGTCATGCTTGCTGACTAAGCTGCTTGAGGTGCTTGTCATGCTTATTGATTAGGGAGCTTGTGGTGCTTGTGGAAACACTACCCAAGCTTGAGGTTCTTTTTCATGCTTGCTGACTAAGGTTCTTGAGGGTAAGTGTTCAAAAAGTCAGATCCCATAGGGCTACAAGAGAGGAGGGACGAGCCCGAAAACTAGGGGGATGAGAGAGAACACACACATCCTCACACAAGGCAAGCTTGGTACAAAGAAAGAAAATAGGGCACTTGTCAAGCCCCTACCACAGTTGCCCTCATGGTGTGCCTAAAGCCTATTGGTTGGCCTCCCAAGGGGTCCAATGATAAATTAGTTAATTTTTTATTTTTTTTGCATTTATCAAGTCCTCTCTCTTAAAGGGGAAAGGGGGACACTTGTTCCAAGACTACCCTTGTTGCTTGATATGCATTCTGCATGTGATTGGCGAGGCTTGTAGGGGTCCAATGAGCTTCAAGCATGATCTACAAGGGGGGATCGACCAAAGAAAGAAGGGGAGGCTACTTGAGGGGTATACTTTCCCACACAAACTCACACACGCTCTCATTGTGTAAAATGCAAAGTGCAAGAGCTCCATCTCCTTCTCCAAGCTAGTAGAGAAGTTGAGATCCTACACCAACACTCTTGGCTATGGAGTGAAAATCCAACCAAGAGACATGCTTCAATGCTTAAGCTTGCCATCTTCTCCATCTTCATTATTATGATATTATGCATGCTAGTAAGAAGAGTGATGTTAAGTGAAGAACTATTTCTTTCTCATATGGAATGTTTCTTATTCCTCTTCCCTATTCTCATTCCCCGCTAGCTTTCTCCACCTTCGAAGGTGTTTGAGACCTTGGACAGAGGCTTGGGATAGTTAATTCTTTTTTCAAAGTTTATGTTATGCTCGAGATGCATGAAGCTTTCCATCTTCATTGCATCACCTAGGTCACAAGGAACACAAAGATTGTATTGTACCAAGTCTCTTTTGATGGGAGAATCTATAATACAAATGCCTATTGGAGGGGGGACCGGCTTCACATAAATCTGGTCCTCAACTATTGTCAAGTTCTCTAAACTCTCTCTTGCAAAAGTAATGTTTATGCCAAGTTAATTAAGTACTATCTTTATGTTGCTACCATCAATTAAGTTCGCCGTCTATGCTCTCAAAGTAGTCTCACAAAAATGTTCTCTTTAATTCTCTTAATTCCACTAGTCTCAAAGTTCATAGGTCATTTCCACTACATGCAATCACTGTTAAGAACAAGTACCCTTTACCACACGTGGATGAGCTGTTTGACAAGCTCATTCATGCTCAAATTTTTACAAAGACAGAGCTAGCCCAGTCCTCTTGCGAGCCTGCCTCCCACCACCTGGAGTTCACTCCAGTCTGCAAGGGAGCTTCCCTACCGTATATAAGGACCCCTAGGCACCTCACGAAGGACATTGCATGCTTTGAAATCTCTTCAAGAGAAGGAGACTCTACTGAATTTTCACACGCGTGCGTGCACACACACACACACACACATACATGTGAAGGTAGTGGTGGTTCACGTGAGACAACGAGGAAGCAATCTACTATCAAAGCCTTGAGGCTTGCGAAGCGGGAATCCAAAGGTAGACAAAATCAAACTTCAACATGAAAATGCACTCTCTTATGCTTAAATGACTCTCTCTCTCTCTCTTATCAAAATTAGTGATTTCTCTCTCTCTAGAATTTTACGTAACCATTCATGATATGTAGCATGAAACTCGTGCATGCATGATTATCACATGCTTAAAGCCCCTAGGAATGATAAGAATCTTTGAAAATTACAAATATCTTGCATGCATGCTCATTACACACTTATAATTGCTCTATATGTGCATACATGGACCTAGAAATGGCTGTATCATCAAGCAAATTGAACATAATCATTTATGAGCCATTAGATTTAATTAATTAGTATTTAGACACCATAAAATCAATTAAGAACATATTTTTTTCTAATTAATAGCTAAATATTAGCTAATTAAGAGTTAAATATGCATCCAATCAAAGTTTTTTTATCACTAAGATTATAATTCTTAAAGTTAATTCTTGCATGAGAAAAATTATTTGTGATTTTTTCTAGATTGTTAAAAGATATTTTCTAACTTAAAAAAATACTTTTAGGCATAAATCAATAGGATTTACACTAGAAATATGTAATTTTAGCATAGAAAAATTAGGAAAAAATAGTAACTATATTCAATAATTTTTCAAAAATTCTCACAATACTTTATAAGATTGTTTTAATGTTTGTAGATTTCTTTGTGATTTTTATGTGCATTCATAATGTTTGTATAGTTAAATTTCCATCAATTTACATTCAAAAATCGACTTTTCCCGTAACTTCTAGGAAAATAAGGTCCACTAGACCCTAGAATTTATGGTTATTAAAGTATTTTAATTTTGATTGAACAAGCCCTTGGACTGGCACATTACACAAGGAGCTTTCCTACTAATTTTAATCTTTGAGGTACAGGATGGCCCCGAAAGTGACAACAACAATGATGGAGCCGGCCCAAGCCATGCCCAATAGCCGAAGCAATGAGCCCCCACAACTGAATTTTTTTGTAAATCCAAACCAAGGAACCACTTAGTTTAAATTTTATGCATAGTAGATAAGCATGCCATTTTGAGCTTAGGAAACCATAAGAAAAACACTCGTTGTATAAACCGAAACACATGCTTTGTTCATAGAAACTCAAATAGGAATTACTGCTGAAGATATTGTTTGGGTCAAGTTTAGGTGAAAAAGAATTGGATGGAACAGACCACCTGTCAACAATAACAACAATGGGAATGTTAATTGTCAACTTCGTCCAAGAGGAGCGATAAATCAAAGACCTTGGGAAAGAACTCAAGATAACAGAGCTCAAGGGGCTAGAGGTGAAGGAAATCAGGCAAATGCATATGTTCATGCTGCAATTGAACATCAGGGAGTGAATGAACAATTTTCAGTTATTCAAATCCCAGCGGAGTATCAAGGTAACCATTTTACCCTATTGGTTCATTTAGGAAGTACACATTCTTTCATATCTCCTAAGTGCATCAGAAACCTCAGTCTGATTGAACACCCTGATACAGACCTTACAGTAGAATTAGCTACGGGTAGAAAGGTTAGATCTTCTACTTCGGTGGATAATTTGAATTTTTCTTTGGATGGTCATAATACTTCTACAAACTTCAGAGTCTTACCCATCGGAATTTACGATGGAATCCTAGGAATGGATTGGCCGAAAGCCAACAATGTTGACATACATTGTAAAGATGCTTGATTGACTTTTCAAAATGATCAAAACGCTAGAGTTACAATTGCTGGGAAAAGGGAAAAGCCTAAGCTCAAACTAGTGAAGTTTACCAAACTTATGAAGAGTCAAAGGAAGAATGAGAGGATTTAGGTAGTAAAGCTTAACCCTAAAGAGAAGAAGATAGATTCACCTGAACCCGAATGGATAACAGAGTTTGATGATGTATTTCCCGAAGAACTTTCTCATCTACCACCCAGGCATGATGTTGATCATGCAACAGAGCTTACCCCAGGAGCTCAACCAATTGCTCGTAGACCTTACAAGATGTCAGTACCCGAATTTGCGGAACTCAAGGAGCAGTTAACACAACTTCTTGAACAAGTCATTCGAACTAGGGTTTCTCCGTGGAGTACTCTTGTTCTCTTTAATAGGAAGAAGGATGGTACTTTACGTCTCTGTATTGATTATCGTGGATTGAAGTAGGTAACAGTCAAGAATAAGTATGCAATACCAATGATTGACAAATTTCTTGATCAATTACATGGATCTTCTATCTTCACAAAGATTGATCTTAGGTCAAGGTATTACCAAATACGAATGGAGGAGGAGGACATACCAAAGACCAGATTTAATACTCGTTTTGGACATTATGAATTTATAGTTATGCCTTTTGGACTTACTAACGCTCCTGCAACTTTTAATCGTCTTATGATAGACGTGTTTCGAGAACATCTTGATGATTTTGTTCTTGTCTTCTTTGATGATATCCTCGTTTACTCAAGAAGCAAAGAAGAACACGAACAACATGTGTGGCAAGTTCTTGAACTTCTACGTCAAAATCAACTTTATGCCAAACGTAGCGAATGCACCTTCTTCACTGACAAGGTGGAATATCTGGGATTTATTGTATCCAAAGATGGTGTTTCTACTGATCCAAGTAAGATCAAAGCTGTCAAAGCTTGGCCTACACTGAAATCATTATGAGAAGTACATGCTTTCTTGGTTTGACAGGGTGGTATCCCATCTTTATTGAAGGTTACACTAAGATTGCATCTCCATTGACTAATACACTTAAGAAAGCAAAAATGTTTACTTGGAATGAACTTGCTCAAGCTAGTTTTGAAAAACTCAAAGAAGCTTTAGTGAATGCTCCAATACTACAGCTTCCAGACTTATCAAAGGCATTCGCTGTACTCACTGATGCAAGTGGACAAGCAATTGGTGGTGTTCTGTCTCAAGAAGGAAAACCAGTAGCTTATGAATCTCGTAAGTTACATATACACGAGTTGAATTACCCTACACATGACTTGCAATTATTGGCCGTTGTGCATGCTCTTAAAGTATGGCGACATTATCTTCTTGGATCATAGAAGCCTAAAGTGGATCTACACCCAACTTGACCTTAATATGCGACAAAGAAGATGGATGGAGTTGTTATGCGAATATGATTTTGGAATCGAGTATAAACCTGGGAAGGAAAATCTGGTGGCTGATGACTTGAGCAGGAAGAGTACGGTAGTGGTTGTCACAACCTCTACTACTTCTCTAATTGACCTTATTTGAGAAGGTATGACTAATGACCCGTATTACTTAATAATCCAATACTTGATAAACCTAAATAATCGCACAGAGAAGCAGGAAAGGAAAATCAAAATCTTTTATGTTGAAGGTGATGACCTTTACTTTGATAATCATCTTTGTATTCCAAATCAAGCTGAAATCAAACTCAGATATTACAAGAAGTTGATGATATACCTATAGCAGGACATCGAGGATACATTAAGACTTCCTCTACTGTAAGATAGAGTTTCTTTTGGCCAGGACTAAAGCGCGATGTGCTGAACTATGCTACAAGATGTTTAGCATGTCAACATATTAAAGCTGAACAAATTTGATATCCCGGTAAGCTTCAACCTATTGATGCTCCACAAATGAAGTGGGAATTCATATCTATGGATTTTATTACAAGACTTCCTACATCTCTGAGATATGAATCTATTTTTGTGGCTGTTGATATGCTTACAAAAATGACCCATTTATTTCCAGTCAAGACAACATTTACGGCTAAGGACATAGCTCAAGACTTCATGAAAGGCGTTTTTATGTATCATGGTCTACCTCGAAGGATAATATATGGTCGTGATGCAAAGTTCACCTCTAATTTTTGGAAAGCGTTATTCTCAGCTACAGGAACCCGTTTAGCCTTTAGTACTGCTTATCATCCTCAAATTGATGGGCACACAGAGAGAACAAATCAAATCATTGAAGACATGTTGAGAGATTATTGTATGCATGAACATAGTAAATGGACCAGGTACTTGTATTTGGTTAAATTTGTGTATAACTCATCATTTCAATGATCAATTGGAATGTCTCCTTTTTCAAGAATTGTATGGACAAGAGTGTCTTACTCCACTCACATGGACAGACCCTCTCATACGAGTTCAAGCATCCAAAGAAATGTTGGATAAAATGCAACTACAAAACGATCTTATACGGCAAGATATTAAGACTGCTCAAGATAGACAGAAGAGTTACGCTGATCCAAAACGATCTACGAGACTTTTTGAAGAAGGCGATATGGTATTCTTGAGGGTGAAACCCAAACGTAGTTCTTTATCAATGGGTAAGTGTTAGAAGCTAAGTGCAAGATATTGTGGACCTTTTGTAATCATAGAACAAATTAGTGATGAAGCTTATAGACTCTTGTTACCACCACACATAAAGGTATATGATGTTTTCACGTCAGCTTACTCAAGAAGTATGTACCTGATCTACATCATAATCTTGATGACTCTCTATTATCTACATCCACCGATAGAACTTTGGAAGTATATCCTGAAGAAATACTTTAGAGCAGAATCAAGCCTCTACGTAATCGGACCATTATTGAACACCTTGCTTAATGGTCAACGTATCCTCAAGAAGATGCCACTTGGGAATGTGACGATGTAATGAGATTAATTTACCCAGACTTTATGTCGAGGTGAGGACACCTCGAATTTTTCAAGTGTGGGAGGATGTAAGATCCCCAATTTTTGGGTCTCTTCTAAAGAAAAGAAAAATAACTTTCAATATCTATTTCATCGAATTTTGATTAACAGTATTGGAAATTCATAATTATGTCGGATGTTACGGTATGGCGTAGTCTAGCTACGGTTTTTATTAGTTGGTAGATATTGTTTAGATGGTCAAATATAATGTAAAAATTGAATGGTAAGTAGGAGAGTTGACCACCAAAAAGCAAAGTCTTGCTTTTAGGAAAGAAAGAGTCTTTAAAAAAAAAGAGAGGAGGAGCTTAGTTTAGAACTCTTTTCTTGGAAGCCAAGCTTCTTCTTAGAGTCTCTAAATCGCGCATCGAAATCCGTGTCCTAAAAAAAAAAACCTTATATATATATATATATATATTATAGTAAGCCGCGAACGTGCACGAACTTGTCTCTCCTTGCCTCACTCTATTCTTAGCTAGTGCTTTTGGCCTTGAGAGCCTATATAAAGACCTCTCTTCTTTCACTTTGAGGAGGATAGATACACTCTCAGATGCAGAAGCTCGCTTGCCTTGACATCAGAATTACTTATCTATTATATGGAGTGGTGCAAGCTCTTCATCGCCATCTCCATAAACTCTTTTCTCTCATGAAGAAGAAGAAGAAGAATACTCTCTCTCTGATTGCTTATTATCTTCTCCCTTGTTTCACGGTGTTTTCGTGGCGGATACCTCTACGTAGCTATCATCACCGCTCTCTTGCGGCAAATCAAGAAGCCTTTCGACAACCCCAAATCGATTCGAAAGCACGATGAGAAACCATAAACTCCATAGTCATCATATCTCTCTCTATCTATGTCGTTTTTCTGTGTAGTCACCCTCTCGGTGATTTTTTTTTTGTATATGAGTGCATGTATGGATTAACCAAGTACATACAAAGTTGCCTCATGATTGTTTCATCATGTTTTACATGTTGATTGATGCACATGATGCGTTATGGTCACGCACGTGCATAAAGAAGCGCTTTTTGTTTCACGTCATAGAAGCGGTAGGAATACTGTTTTGGTCATAAATCAGAAACCGTTATGAATCAGCCCGAACCCTTTATACCATAGATAAAACACATCATTTAGAGAATTTTATCTCTTATGTCTCATGTGAAAAACATGTACGATTTAAGAGATATGCTCAAAAAACAGATTGTTGCCCACTAAACCAAATTTTTTGACTCCAGGCTCCTTGGAGAACTACTATATAGGTTCATTGGATGGGTAAACCCACTTAACAAATTCAGAAGATTGATAAAAATTGATGATAAATGAATTTAGGTCTCAGTTATCATTTTGGGAATGCGAGTTATTAATCACTCTATTATCAGTTTTACCTACACGCGTAGGAGTTCTATCAAAGGGGGTACGATATGACATCCTGAGTTAACCGAGCCGTTTCGATATGTTTTATGGTTTGTTTTGGTGAGTTAATTTCAATTATTAGATGGCCCTAAAATTACATGAGAGTATATGTTAACTTTTTGAACCGCATAGCCAGATATGAATAAAGTGACTTTCTTTTGGGGTTACTGTTTGTTGTGTGAGTATCATATGGTCAAAGTGACATGATGGAGTGATAGTCTACATTATAGATCTAAACTTGATGCATTGGGTTGAGGCCAAACACTTTCATTTGCATGCTCCCGAAAATGACAAAAAGTTGTTTTGCACATGTGTGAAGTTATGGTTTATGGTTGACCTAAAGGTCAGAGTTGTTTTGCATCATGTTTATGGTGTTGAAATGTTATCATATAATGTATGGAAACTCATGGATTGATGTGGATTCCTCATGTGCATGGTTATGATTTCTTTCCACCTTTCTAGGTTAAAACTAGCTCTATGTGCTAGAGTGGTGAAGTGCGGATGTGATGCATCAACTTTGCATGGTTGGATGTTGTCAAAATTGGATTTTTATACCATGATTAGTCGCTAGTCGGACACTTTTTATGCATGAAAGAATCACATATTAAGGGTCACAAGTGTGTAGACTCCGATAGATTGTAGAGGACATGTCAAACTCCAAGTGTGGGCGTTGGTTCAATGTGATTATGATTTATGGTTAAGGGATGAGATTCCCTCATGTATTATGGTTGATATTTTATGGTGGAAGCCGGTGTGGATTATGGTTTTTTTTCTGGATTGAGTTATGCTGCCGAAATGTTTGCAACCATGTTATGTTCTAAAGTGGTTAAGCAGGATTGGTAGTGCCTCACCCAAGTACGGTGGAGATCTCACCCGTGTGATGTGATTGTATTATGGTTTTGGATTGGATCATGAAGTGATCAAGATGGTTTATGATAGACGTGTAAGGGTAGAGACCCTGTACAGTCTAACTGCTTGGAAAGGAATTGTTTGTCCATATGGGAAGTGCTATTGTGATTGGACTCATGTGTTATGTTTCTCATGACAGCGTCGCTACAAGACTAGGATCACCTATATCGCTTAGCCTTAGACTAAAGGGTCACTGACCTGGGCTTTGCTGGATCAAGGGTGTTGCCTAGGTCTTCTTCTTTTTGTTAGGCTCATCTACATGGTTAGTACATTGGGGGTTGAATGACCTACACGGCTAACACGTTGGGGATCATACCTTAGCTTGGCCTAAACACCCAGTGCTGGGCATCTAAGAGGCGTGGCACCTAAACTGGTATGGTTGGTGTTGGTACCCTACCACCTGCTAGTATTTGGAATCCTTTCAGAGCTTTTGTTCATGGAGGGAGGCGAAGCGGCCTCATCTATGTCTGGCTCAGGTAGGATGCAGGTGTTCTGCGAAATTCTCTCTGACCATAGTAGAGCGGAAGTGGATGGGTGGACCGGTGGATCCCTACACAGGGTCCGGTGCTTTGCTAGTTGTTTTGTCATAAACTTTTTTTTGATGTTATGGTATACCCAGATTTTTTCATTGCATTAATACATGGTTGCCTGTTCCATTTAGATGGGCATTAAAGATTCTCTGTTGTCAATTTCTCATGTCTCTGTGCACTCTATTTCACCCTCCACTATATTTTCTCTCTCTCTCTCTCTCTCTTCCCACAAAACGGTGTACACATATATTCACCCTCCACAATGTTATATTTTTTATTGAGTACGCTTTCATTCGTAACACCCATTCAGAGGTAGCACTAATCGCTAGGTACCTCTGGATGCAGTCCGGCTCATGGACTAAACTCCATGCTTGGTTGGGCGCTGAGAACGCCTCCCCTATGCAAATGCTTCCGCAACTTTGATGAATATTGAAAATTGTATAAAAGTGTATATTGTATATTTTGTACATAGACCCCTGGGGAGGGGTATCTCTCACACACAACCAGCAGCAAGGGGAAACATAAAAGCAGGAGAAGGAGAAGGGGGGAAGGGGAAACAATAGCAAGAGGGGACAACAGTGGCTTGATTTCACTTCAAAAGGCATGTACACTAGCTTGCGCTGCCATCACCATGGCCATTTTCATAAAAAAAATACAAAGGGCTTTGATAGCCACACTCCTCTGTCAGAGAGCTCCAGTTTGTAGGCTTCAAAAGAAACAAAAAATCATGAAAAGAAGCCCCTAATTTGATTAAAATTTGACTTTTATAGGGGGGGTTTTCAACTTTCGAAACTACTCTCACATTTGAACACCTTGCTTCATCTCCTCAATTCCTCTTTCTTTTGCACTTGGGCGGGGGGGGGGCGCATTAGCGGTGTCGCTATTACCCCTAGGTACTTTTTTATTTTTCCTTTTTCCTTCATTTTTTACCCTTTGGGCTACCCAAACTTTGCACTGCCCTTCTGGCTCCTTTTTGATCACCTCTATCCGGTTCCCTTGACCTTTTTCCCACCAGCCTCCTCTCTCTCTATTTCTCTCTCCTCCTTCACCCTTTTGGTTTGTCTCCCACATTGCTCTTGCCTTGGCTTGTCCTTGCTCATCCCTGCCTTCACCTCTGTTGGGACTTGCTTGGCCGGCCTTGGAATGGTGCTTGCCTTCTCCTTGTACACATGGCGGCCCTCCGGCTCTCTCTCTCTCTCTCTCTCTCTCTCTCTCTCTCTCTCTCTCTCTCTCTCTCTCTCTCTCTCTCTCTCTCTCTCTCTCTCTTGCACAGTGTAGGACCACCCCCTTGGAACCTAATCTCCCGGCTACTTTGGCCCTCTCTCTCTTGCTAACATGAAACCTCCCCCACCCCATGACAGTAGCGATGTTGCTATTGGGGGCGGGGGGGAGGGTTCCCTTCAAAAAAAGCTGGGCCCCAAGGGTCACGGCCACAAGCGCCTACCACATCATCACTGTACTATAGCCACCAAATCACCATTGGCTCCCCACGCATGCGCTCATCACCTGTGCCGCCCCTCTTGGCCAAAACGCTGCCAGGCTCCGGCCCCGTCGCTCGCGCATAGCGCTGGAAGTCAAATACCCCCTCATGCTTTATTCATCATGCGCATGTGGGACCATTGAAGGCCACGTGAAAGCTATTGGTTCCGTGGTCTCAAGCCCACCGAAAACCACCAAAAAAATTATTTAAGATCCTCCATTTTTTTTCCTTCTTCCCCTAGCTCCCATATCTTGCTTCCATGTCAGACTGTCAAGCCGCAAAGCCCGGCGAACAGAACCTATCATTGACTTTGAAATCCCGTGCGCTCACTGTACTCCGAATTCTCTGAGCCCGTAATTTGAGGCCGCAAAAAAGGTAAAAAACACTTGCCAATTCCTTCCTCGACATTAGCTCCCGAATTTGTCCTACTCTATCCTATTGACCGAGTATCCAATTGATGTGCTGTCAATTTGTGCTAGCTCCACATAATGCATACTATCACTGAAAACATTGGCGAGGCAAAAGAGGTGCCAGATGGCACATCCTCTGTTGTGGGCAATTGGACTAAGACCTATCCCGCGAAAAAATTTCAACTAACCATAACTTGCTAACTAGAGCTCCGATTGGCAATCCTAGAAAACAGACACACTCCATAATTTGAGCTCTACACATGCATCTAGTAACATCAGCCTGGGCCACCTGTCCCCAGCTGCCCTTTCCATGGAGGATCTACTATACACTCTATCTTTGAATTGTAATATCTTGAGCACCGGGTCTCTCTTTGTCGAGCTGTCTGGACTTGCTTCTCGAGCACATCAAACACTACATTCTAGAGAACTGACTTGGCATTTTGGACATATCCATATGCTATCCCAGTTGATCCAACTTGGAGCTATTTTAGCTTAAAAGGTTTCCTTGGGCATACATTCCCGCTACCCCTTTGGCTGCTGACGACCTTGGTATCTGCCCTAGTCTTCTCTCCACTGCACCTCCCTGCAACCCTCACTTGGCATAGACCACTCCCCAGCACGGACCAACTTTTGTTGCACCATCATTGCAGAGCCCCCTGGTCAAACATTTATGTTCGCCCCAAAAGCATATGTACATAACTTTAAACTAGTATACCAAACTGAGAATTGAAAGCACTCGCAAAACCATAACTTTATGTACAATCTATGTACAAAAACTTTGTCTTCTTTCGCACACCGCATGTATTAGGTGGGTTTCTCACCCCCCTTAGCTACAATTTGATGCACCTCGGGCACTAGATCCTTCTCGAAATACAGCTTGAGTTGTACACCATTCACCCTGTTCATAAGGAGCTTGTCATTTGCCCTTACCAACTAATAGGTCCCATTCGGAAAGGCCTTTTTCACTTTATACGGATCCATCCACTTCTTCTTAGATTTGAAATTCTCATACTTCATCACCGAAACCCTTTTTGCATCTCTCTACCCGGAAAATTTGGTTTGGTCTTCCCCTCTTGCTCCTCCTGTTGCTTTATATCATGATCCTTTGCTACCTTTCAACCTAGCTGCAAAACATGCATATGCATTTTGACCTCCCCCATAGACCGTGCCATGCGCCTCTCATGAAGCCCTCCATAGCATGCTTCTTCATTAAACATATTTGAACTGCCTGGCAGAAAAGACTCTATAGCATGACCCACACTAGGAAGGCCTCATAGTGGATGTAAAGATATCTCCAAAGCAACCTTCAACAGCATACTTACCAATAGTACAACATCAAGCTCCTGCACCTAGTCATCCTGATCTTTAGCTTCAAGAACTTGCTCTGCCAAGTCTTCAACCTGTTCACCATAGACTGCGCAAAGCTGATCATCTTCCAGCTTTGGAATTGCCAACTCACTTTCACAATCTAACTCCATTTGCCCTTCTAACACCTACTCTACCGTCACATCATCGGGCAAGCAAGACAAAAATTCACTCCACACTTCTTCTTCATCAAGGTCAGCATTGATTTCCTCATCTGCACCAAAATCCTCTATAGTGACTCCAAACAAATCTGTATTAATGTTTAGCAAATCCTCTGCGCTTTCCTCTTCCTCTGTGAGTGCTAGTCTAGCCTTCATCATAGCCTGTCTCTGATTCGTACTCATAGCTCGTCATGTCGCCCTCATCTTTAACTGCCATAGGGCGAGAACTACTCTCCTTGGTCTTCAAATCAAGCACAATTTGCCTTTCCCTCTCTTTGTCAGGCAAGGTGAACACTTGGCTCTCCCAATCCTATTTAACACCTATTGCTAAAAGCCATGGCCTACCCAAAATAATCGGATAAGCATTATCTCCTGCCTTCATCACAAAAAAGTCTATCAGGCACTCTATGCCTATCACCTTGACCTTCACATCTTGAGCCACACCCAGACACCTGGCCTTAGTATGGTTGGCCATCCTTATGTGCACATTCGACTTGACTACTGCCTTGACTCCTGTCTCTTTCATGGCTGCTTCTATCATGACGCAAACCTACGCTCCACCGTCTATGTAGGTGTGTACTTGCATACTCTTTTCTATAATAGCATCCACCAATGGAAGAACATCAATGGGGTTACCTAAACTCAAAGCCATGTTTTGCACCGCTTGCACACTTCCCTTAGCTCTCGGTATCCTGATGCTAACATTGTGGACCACTGCCTCCTTAAATTTGGATTTAAAGCTAACAACTGACCAAAAGTAATGTTCGCTTTTTGATTTTGAATCACTTACCAGATTGTACTCGGGACAGCCACACCCTAATTGGAAATCCGCTTGTTTGATTTTGTGATGCCTCCTTCTTTTGCTAGGCTCGGGTTTCTCTTTACCTTCATACCCCTTCTCTTTGCCTTTGCGAGCTCTGGTTTCCAACTTCATCTCTGTCTCCCTCTCAACTCTTTCTCTCTTATTGGCCAAAATCTTCATATCCTGCTTATCCACCCCGATAGTATTTACTCTTGGGACTTTGCCTCCATTTCACCAGAACTAGCTGCACAGGATTATCCATCGCTTGCTCTCTTGGACCATTGAACTGCCCTTGACCTCGACCTCTGCTAAACAACGAGTAAATGCCTCCTCTCTCCCTTTGTGGCTGAGGAAATCATATGCATAGTGCCCCTATTCTCCACAATTGTAGCACCTACCTAGCAGCGGCCTTGCCCTGCCCCTTGCTCCTCTTGGCTGTCCTTTGTCCATGACATTGAGCCGCAATTCCTACATTTGCTCAAACAAATCTTGTACCGTGCGTACCCAATTTTGTGGCACAACAGCTACACCTGGATTTCCATGATTTTCTTCGTGCATAGATTCTCTTGGACTCTGCGGTTGAACAGGGGCCATCGTCTCGTAGCCTGACACACCATGCTCCATCTTCTTCTTTATCTTCCTGCTCTTTGATCGTGCAATTGGCACTGCACCATTGTAATTCTGTGGACTCTCAAAATTGACTTTTTCTCTCACCTTAGGATGCAGACACGCCATGAACTTATCTAGCTTGAAGCAGTCTCCATTAGCCAATTGCATGGCTGTCGCTAGTTCTGCCAAGCACTCTTCAAAATGACCCAAAAACAGATTAAACTCTTCACTTACATCTTGCTTAAGCACCTTCAGCTTCGCATCCATCTTAATTGGGGACGCCTCCTTGCAAAAGTTGTGAAGAAACCTCGCCCATATAGACGGCCATGCGTGCCTTGGCTCCCCTTCCAACGCTTCATACCATGCTTTAGCTTTCACTAGGTGAAATTGGACTCACAAAGGGGCCCTTTAACACTAGAATGGTAACAGGACACTTTTATGTCCTTGGACACTTTTGTGTCCTGTTAAGTCACCATTTTGCTTGAATTATTTGAAGAGTATGAAAATGAATTTCTAGGTGCTATATATCCACAAAGTTGCCGTATGAGCTGAAAAAAACTAAGCTTTTTTTTTTGAGTATCGATCTCACCATTAACCTTACTCTTGCACAACATTTTTGAACCTAAACCGTGTTCAATTTTTGGCAACTATACCACCCTAAACTTCATGTTTGTGAGGTTTAGATGGCTAGAGGTTAGGCCTTTATAGTTCTCAACATGTTTGATGCTTGTAGGGAGAGCTAAGTGTTAAAATTGAAAGTTATGACCAATTTACAAGAATTGCATAATCCTGTTTTTTGGCCAAAATTAGCACTTTTATGATTTTTTTGGTGTCTTTCTTGATATCCAAATTCAATTTTGATTGTGTAAGTGTAATGTATAACATAAATCTAATCTTCCTTGAGTTTTGGGGGACCTAATATGCTATATAGCATAGTACATGATGATGGTTGAGTTTTTTTATTGTTGAAGAATACGATACATTTTAGAGTAGCAAGTATAACTTTCTCAATATTGCTAGTTTCTTAGGTCAATTGTGTGTATTTTGTAGGTAGTAACCATATCTAATCATAGACTACAAACTTGGCTAGATATTGAGTAGTTTCTATGGGTTTCTAGAAATCATAATGCTAAACCCAGTTTTTTCATGTTTGTTGTATTTAGCACTTTATCATTGCCCCCAAGGTTCCAATTGTAAGAGATCCATTATCCTTTTGACATGCTCCATGGATCCTTTTGATTCCAGAGGCCCAAAGGGAACTAAGAAAACATGTATATAGTATCTATATTGAGCGTGACTATAGAAACTTTGATGATAGGTCCACAGAATGGCAAAAATGCAACTCTTTTGTAGCTATTTTTTTTGCCCAATAAAAATTAGTGAGGTAAAATCAACCATATGTTTTGGTCACCAACCCATTGAAGTTAACGGGGCATTTTATCTCATGTCCTACAAAAATCTCCACTGTTATTTATATGCAATCAACCATAAGAAATTGTTGTTTTGGGCAAAATGCACTCGTCCATCAACTGTTGAGGCTTGTAGTGACCAAGGGATGAGAAAAATTACAAGTTTCTCATTTTTTCCATATGTAGTATTTATTGAACTATAAGCTCATGAAAGGATTTTTCAAAATGAGTGGATCTACTATGGTTTTGGAAATTTTTCCCAAAACCCTGAAAGGACACTTTTATGTCTTGTTAGGTTACCATTCTAGTGTTAAGGAGTTTGACTTTACCTCTCTCTACCAAAACGGGCGCATGGATAAAATTTTGCAAACAAACTCCAAAGTTGGTGGAGGTTTGACAATTAGAATGTCCTCTTCAAGCTCTATCTATTGATATATAGCACGCCATGAGATTCCCAAACCTCGGCCAACTTTGGAGTTTGTTTGCAAACATTTATCCATACGCCCGTTTTGGTAGAGAGACGTAAAGTCAAACTCCTTAAAGGGCCCCTTTGTGAGTCCAAATTTCACCTAATAACCACGCATCACCAAAGGAAAAGCCTGCACCTTGCTATCCTTGTTTGGCATACGCAACGATAGCATATACAACTCAAAATCCGACATCCACTCGCCAATTGCTTCCTCACTTGTGAAAATCGGTCCATAGCTTCTAGCTGCCATGACTCCCAACGCAAAAAACTACTTCTCTTCCATGAGCTGGGAGCAATCAGTGTGCTCCTTCGTGGGGGCACCAAACGACGGAGAGGGGGAACACACCCGGCACAAACACAAGGGCCTCTCTATAGCTCAGGGTATCCACAACACCCCTATCCTCTCAGAAAACACCTTCAAAGAAACACTTCTCACTAGCAGACCACCGCCTGCTCAATTCTTACAGCTCACACACTCCACAAATCCACCACACAATGCACACCTGCTACCAGGGTCTGTCTCCACACTTGCACACGCTCACAGCCACTCAATCTTACTCTCTCACACAAAACATCGTCGGTCCGGGGGGGTACACACTTCCACACAACCGGCACCGAGGAAAAACATGAAAGCACGAGAAAGAGAAGACGGGAAGGGGAAACGACAGCAAGAAGGGGCAACAGTGGATTGATTGCACTTCAAAAGGCATGTACATTGGCTTGCACTATCATCGCCATGGCCATTTTAAGGCAAAAATACAAAGGGCTTTGAGAGGCACACTCCTCTGTCAGAGAGCTCCACTTTGAGGCTTCAAACGACACAAAAAAGTGGGAAAAAAGCCCCTAATTTGATGAAAATTTGACTTTTATAGGGGGGTTTCAACTTTGGAAACTGCTCTCACATTTGAACACCAGGCATCTCAATTTTAGCATCTCTTGGAAGGGTTATTCTCCTTGCTTCATTTGCTCAATTCCTCTATCTTTTGCACTTGGGGGGGGGGCATTAGCGATGTCGCTATTGCCCATAGGTACTTTTTTATTTTTTCCTTTTTTCTTCATTTTTTACGCTTTGGGCTACCCAAACTTTGCACTGCCCTTCTGGCTCCTTTTTGACCACCTCTATCCGGCTCCCTTGACCTTTTTCCCACTAGCCTCCTCTCTCTCTCTCTCTCTCTCTATTTCTCTCTCCTCCTTCACCTTTTGGTCCGGCTCCCACCTTGCTCTTGCCTTGGCTTGTCCTTGCTTGGCCCTGCCTTCACCATTGCTGGGACTTGCTGGGCAGCCCTTGGAATGGTCCTTGCCTTCTCCTTGTACACATGGCGGCCCTCGGGCTCTCTCTCTCTCTCTCTCTCTCTCTCTCTCTCTCTCTCTCTCTCTCTCTCTCTCTCTCTCTCTCTCTCTCTCTCTCTCTCTCTCTCTCTCTCTCTCTCTCTCTCTCTCTTACACTGCGGGACCGCTCCCTTAGCACCTAATCTCCGGGCCGCTTTGGCCCTCTCTCTCTTGCTCACATGAAACCTCCCCTACCCCATGGAATTAGCGATATTGCTATTGGGGAGGGGGAGAAATTTCCCTTCAAAAAAAGCTGGGCCCCAAGGGTTGCAGGCACAAGCGCCTGCCACGTGTTCACTGTACTATAGCCATCGAATTACCACTGGCTCCCCACGCGTGCACGAACCGCGTGTGCCACCCCTCCTGGCCAGAATGCTACCTGGCTCCACCCCTGCCACTCGTGCACAGCGCTGGAAGCACCGCCAAGCTCTCACACGATAGCTCACAGCTCCATGGAGATTGCTCGCCACTACGATACCCTTCTGACAGGATTGGTGGAAGCCATGTTATTGTGCATGGAGTCGAGTTGGCAGCTTGGGAGAGGTTGTGTATGACTTCGAGGGTCTCGGATACATGGCAGCACTCTGGTTTTGTGAGGCCCCCAGACAGTCTTGCCTTCTCTAGATCGGACGGCAGAGTGGGAGGAGTGAATCTATCGTGGATAGATCGCTTCTACACTAGTGACCACTTTAGTGACTTGGGGGAATCAGTGGGCATCCTGGCAGGGACATTCTTCTTGGACCATGCACCAGTGATCCTCTCCGTGGCAGACAGGCAGAGGAGTGGGAGCACGATGCTTCGCATCTTAGAGAGGGTCTTGTTGGACTCAGCACTAAGAGAGAGAGTAGAGGCTCTCTGGACAGAGGGCATGGACAGCCAGGTCTCACCTGCAGACAGATTGGCCTCAGGCCTAGCTCAACTTAGCCACTTCTTTCTTCAGGAGTCTCTGGCTCGCCGGGCTGCAGTGAGAGAGGCGGAGCAGCGTCTCAGACGAGGCATTGCTTCACTACAGAGGATGGAGGAGCATCATCCAGAGAGTCCATGCTTGGAGGAGTAGTTACAGCAGGCTCGACAGAAGCTTGCTAGCACAGAGGAGGGGCGTCATGAGTTTGCCTTTCACCGACAGGCATGCCAAGGTCATTCTGTCGAGGAGGCCCAATGGGTCAGTTGCTTGTGAGCCCGAGGATATGCGTGCAGTTGCTACTAACTTTTACTGTGAGTTATTGTCGGTTGAGATGCGCCAGAGGTTAGAGATGCCACTTCAGCTTGAGGAGCTGCACACGGCTCTTAGGGCCCTTGCTTGTGGTAGCTATCGAGGTGAGGATGGGTTGACTCCCAACTTTTCCTTAGAGTACTAGGACCTGCTTGGCCTAGATCTTTGTAGTGCTTTTCAATACATTTTGCACACAGGAGTGATGCCTGACAGCATGAGTGAGGGCCTGATCTACCTCATTCCCAAGGAGGGTGGCTCCTTGGATGAGATTCGACAGTGGCGCCCCATCACCATCCTCAACTCAGCCTACAAAATTCTTGCTAAGGCTCTGAGTTTGAGGATTTAGCCACTTTTAGAGAGCCTTATACATGGGACTCAGACACGTTTTGTCAAGGAACGCAGTATACTTGACAACATCTTTACTTTTTGGGAGGCCTCTGCCCTGGCACGGCTCCGTGGTGAGGACCTAGTGATTCTTCTTCTCGATTTTGAGAAGGCATACGATCGAGTTGACTGAGACTTTCTAGAGGGCACTCTCCGCAGGATGGGCTTCTCAGATGCTTGGATCAGAGGAGTGTCATCTTTGTACAGACAGACTCACAGTCAGGTGCTTTTGGCAGGGGGGAGAGGTGAGCGCTTCATGATCACACGCTCGGTCAGACAGGGTTTTCCTCTTGCCCCCTTTCTCTTTCTGTTCTATGCGGAGGTGATGAGCAGAGTTTTGGTGTCACAGCAGGTTGGTCTTCGGGGCTTAGCACTCCCTATTCAGGGAGATGAGCTACTGGATGCTGAGTTTACCGATGACTTAGCCTTGTACTTAGATGGCTAGGAGACCAATCTTCACAGATGCGAGCAGACTTTGGAGACCTTCTATTGTGCATCGAGTGCACTGATCAACTGGAGAAAGACAATGGATTTCTCAGTTGGTAGTGCTCATGTTCCAGATTGAATGCCAGGAGAGGGTTTCAGGTGGATTTCCCCAGGGACTGCAGTTCGGTACTTGGGTTGTCAGTTTGGTTTGGACTTGTCTCCGGAGCAGCAGATTGCTCCTCTTCTCCTGTACATCAGGAGAAAGCTGTTATATTGGAGCTCAGCACGACTTTCGCAGGCTGGTAGAGTAGTAGTTGCCAACCAGGTGCTGTTGGCGACTATGTGGTACATCACTTTATGCTGGATCTTCTCGAGTTCTTGTATCAGCCAGGTAGAGAGGCTAATCAGGAACTTTATTTGGTCAGGACGTGACACTCAGATGGCCCAAGCCAAGGTGGCTTGGTCGGTCATCACGCTTCCTTGTTCTCAAGGAGGGCTTGGGATCATTGATCCAACACAGTAGAGTAGAGCCCTTCTTGGGAAGTTCATAGTCAGAGGACTTCTTCTAGGTGAGGAGCCCTGGAAGGAGTTCTTGTTGCAGAGGCTTCGTGCTATGGTGCCTCAGTCAAGAGGCCCTTGTCAACCTTCGATGAGATGGATCTTTACAGAGATGCGTCGAGTTGGTTTGAGCAGGAGACTGGAGGACCCCTTCACTGTGAGTTTGCTTTGTTCTTGGGAGCTCTTACGGCGTGGCATGGAGCAGCGACAGCCGATGTGCATGGAAGAGCGCCTACAGCAGCCCCTCATCTGGAACCCCATGGTTAGCACTCACAGAGGCCACTTGGTTGGTAGTCTGCCTCATGTTTCATGGGGTCCCATGGCAGCAGGTCCAGCGCGCTCTCTAGGTGACCAGCTAGAGTTCACAGGTTTGTCAGAGGAGGTGCAGGGTTTCCAGCTGCTTGCAGGGCATGAGAGGGGTGCACATCATGTGTCAGGACATCTCAGAGTCAGTTCCAGCTGAGTGGCTCACGCCTCTCGATCCAGTAGTACCCCGGTGGATGGGAGCCTTCACATGACTAGAGGTTCTTATTTCAATCAGGGCCTGCTCAGAGACTATCCCGGTCCTGTTCTTCGTGCTTCAAGGTGGGGGACGATTACAGCGAGTTGCAATAGAGGCCTCACAGGTAGTAGAGTGTTGTTTCCAGAGGATCCAAGTTGTGGGCATCCGTGGGACTGACACGAGTACAGTGGGATCCTGGTCAGTGGCTATGGCGGGAACCCTTCTCTTTTGCAGACCACGCAAGAGTCCCCTTATTTCAGTACACTATTTGGCTTGGACGTCATATACTTGCATCACAGAGAGAGGCCCACCCCACTGCAGCACGTCATTGGTAGGAGGAGGGCCTCACAGTCGAGTTCTTGGCAGCCTTCTAGCAGAGGCTGTGGGACTCCAGACAGCCAAGGCGCGTCACTTTGTTTCAGTGGCTGGTTGCACACAGAGCTATAGCAGTAGGGAGCTGGCTTGTGCATAGTGGTCTCTCGGCTCCATGTGCAGCCTGTGACCAGTTGGTGGAGAGTCAGCGTCATTGTCTTTGGGACTGCCCCTCAGCCCAGCAGGTGTGGCTATGAGTTCTTCGGTTGATTCCTACTCTCTCCACAGCTAGACAATACACTTGGGGGGCAGCGGCTTGGTCTACTCTCACGGGCCCGGCACTTGAGTTTGAGCTATCTTCCACTAGCAGGATGATAGTGATTCAGGGGGGGCGACCTACACTCCAGCCTGCTACAGACCTTACTCCACAGGAGTGGTGCAGTGAGAGAGAGGAGTGTTGGGAGCTCATCAGTGGCCTGACACTTTGGTTCATCTGGCGGGCCCGCTGTTTTCACATTTTTGAGGCTCGCTCCATGCCACCAGCAGAGACTGTTTGTGACTTTTGGCTATAGCTGATCCATACTCTCAGAGGATAGCTTGAGAGACTACAAGGTAGCTCCGATCGCATGCGGGAGCGCCGCGAGGCTTTCCTTCGACTCTGGCGCCCTGGGCCTTTCTACACCATTGTCGAGGGTGTGCTCAGATGCACGATCTACCACCTATGTGGCTCTTCCCTCCTCCCATCCCTTGATTTATCCTCATTGTATATATGTTGTTCTTTCATTGGGAGAGTCTCCCCATCATGTTTGTTGTAGCCCTCTCTTGCAGAGGTGGTTGTAGCCCTACGGGCAGCTTTCATTAACTAATAGAAGGATCTTTTTCTCGGAAAAAAAAATGTTTAAAATGACTCTCTCTCTTTTTGTAGAGTGAACACAAAGATCATATGTGTGTACTTCTAGGGAGTTCCATAGATATTCCTTAAAATAATGGCTTATCAATCTTTGGAATGTTGTTGGTACATTGGTCAAGACAAAAGGCGTAACCCTATATGCAAAAACTCCCCATTCCATAGGAAAAGCCATTATATGTTGATATTTGGGATCTATGGTCAACTCGTTGTAACTAGAGAGTTCCTCTAGGAAACGACAAGCTTCCTTATCGGCTACTCGTTCTAGTACATGATCCGTGATAGGAAGAGGATAGTTATCGCGTAATATATTGGATGCATTCACCTTCTTAAGGTTAACACACACTGTGAGTTTTCCATTCTTTTTTGGTACTACCACAATAGGCGATACCCAATCAATGTGATATAGGCAAAGGTCTCATTGTAGGTGTATGGTCCTTGTTTGCTTGGCTTAGCATCATCTCTCATAGGGATAGTGTGGTGACAGATTGCATGATCCATCCCCTTGAGGTCCTTATAGGACCAAGAAAAAACATCCCTATATTCCCTTAACATTTGAATGAGAATCACTTCCTCTTCTTGTAGAACATACATAGCTATGCATGTGGGCCTTGACTCTTCTCCATTCTCTGCAAGGTCAATTAGTTTGACGTTCTTAGGTCCCTCATAGGACTTCTAGGGCTCTTTTGGTTTCCGCAAGAGTTGCTCAATAATGATTCATCTATCTTGTAAAGTGTACTTTTTGTAATGAGATGAAAAACTAATTGCCCATAGTTCATCATTTCAAGTTTCCATTTTCGTGGTCTAGACTTCTTTCAAGGTCCATTTCAGGTCCTTATATTTTGCTTTATGTTCAATTTTTATGATTGGGGATTCTTTTCCTTTAGTTCTATCAGCCTTGTTTGTTTTTTTTTGTGTGTCTAAATATTGTCCCATTATCTTGTCTTTTATGTAGCCCGTTGCATGTACTTTCATCAAGAATTAAGTTTTGTTTTCCTTTGCAGGTTTTTATCTCTTCCTTTTTATGTTTTTTTCTTGTTTTCTTTGATATTTTGTTGGCATCTACGATACCGGTTTGGAAAAT
This sequence comes from Adiantum capillus-veneris, assembly GCF_014529385.1. NCBI lineage: Eukaryota > Viridiplantae > Streptophyta > Polypodiopsida > Polypodiales > Pteridaceae > Adiantum > Adiantum capillus-veneris. The sequence goes on from NC_140957.1 coordinate 70,939,219, forward strand.
TTTTAAAAAAAAATCCTCTCCTCCCCTGAGTAGAAGTTTTTCTTCTATGTGTTCTTTTTCAGAATGAGATCCCTTTGTTGTAATTGTTTCTTCTTCCAACTCATCCATAGCATCATAGTAGTGATCAAAGAAGACATGTTGCTCTTTGGTCATTTCAATGAAATACCATCTGAATGGGAGCTATGTCATAGACATCCTCATCACAAAAGTGTGTGGGTGTAGATTTGTTAATGCACACATCCATAGTGGCCAAAATTTGAGCTCACTCAAAGGGTTCAAACAAATGTTCAGGAAATGTTTCACATATGTATTCAACATCATCCACTTCTCTGTCTAAGTAACAATCTTTCGTTCATAAATTGCCCAATTCAAAAGCCCCACACATCCAAATTGGAGTGTCTTGTTGTATCCACAATGGAAATTTAGTCTCCATTGAGGTTTGAGAGTCCAATTCCTTTAGAGGTGTCCTCAACAAATCCTTGTAAGAACGGTCCTTCAAATTTACTAGAGTAATTGCTCCCACTTGTTTCACGTGTAGGTAATCATTTCCCTAGTCTTGGAGGACTTGTATTTGTCTCATGAATGGTCTCCCCAAGATGATTTCAAAATTGAGCTTCTTTCCAAAATCTACAATGGCAAAAGTGTGTTGGTAGTAAATTCCATAAGAGCTGACTATCACATTTTCTAGTAAGCCCATCGGTTTCTCAATGTGTCCATCTGCCAATCCTTGTTTGTCTAATGGCTAGTTTTCCCTAGGCTTCCAAAATAGCTTTTCTTGCTATGGCTATGCCTGCCCCATTGACCAGGAAAACTAAGGTTGTTACATCATTGTGTTATACTAGAAGTTCGTGTTTCCTTCATTCCCCTCACAGGAGTCTCCTACTTTGTTCATGGGCACATAGTTGACAAGTTTAACCAGTAACTTTTCTTCATTTTGTGCTAGCTTCTCTTGGGTCACTCCTTTTAAGCCCATCTTTTGCATAGTTGATTTCAAATCTCTCCACAGATGTGGACATACCTTAAGTAGCTTCCCCAATGTGATTATGCATTAAATGGAAGTCGACATTATGGATTGCAAATTTTCCACATACAAAGATTGTTTTGGTCGATTTAGTTTTTTTGTTTTACAAACCATTGACTTCTCTTCATTTTATGCTAGGTACAAAGGTAGTGTCCGAACCGTTCCCACTTTTGATAAGCCTAAGTGATCTGATCCCCAATCTTGATACAAAGATTGTTCATCTAATTCCATAGGTGGTCCATCTAGCCATACGTTTTTTATTAAACCAATTTCAACGTCAACCTCCCATATTTTTCTTCCCTAACTCATTTATGTAGGTGGTTTGGCCAATCTTTCTCAACTATGGGATCTATGTCCCATCCCTCCTTACTATCAAGAACCATCATTTTAGGTGATGATGCATCAGAGTCTCTCTGAGTTTTATTCAACTCTTCCTTCTCTGGCGTTTTTTTCTCATTGGTTTTTAGTCTCAATTTCTACAGATTTTCCCATGCTTTCCAACTAAGGTTTCTATTTTTTAGCATGGACTATGTTATCTAGACTAAGTTTTTATATGCTTCTAGTTTTGCAACTTCCATTTTAGGTTCTAGATAGTTTTTCCATTTGGTTTCCAATGTCTGGCCTGCTTTCAATTCGTCTTTGAAAGCTTCCAAGGCTATGTTGATTTGTTCGTAAATTTTGTCGACCAATATCTATCCTTCCAATTTTGTTTATGGTTCCTTAAAGTGTGATGACAGTGATTGCATCTTTTTCTCTAGCTTCTTTTGCACTTTCTCTTTGATGTCTCTACGTTGTTTTGTCTCCAAATATTATATTATTTGCATCATTCTTTCCTGGAATCTTTTGTTGTCCTATTGGTTGTGTCTCACCCATTGATACTTCTCTGTTTATTTCCCTTATAATGTGCCCTAGTTACTACTCAAATATTAATAATGTGTGTTCCTCCTTTGAGGAGATATTCGACACCACTTAAACTATGTTTATGGTTGTTTTCTCTTTTCTAGGATAGTATTTTGGGAAATGGTCCCCCTTACAATCACACGCTCCACAAAATGTCTCTATAGCTCTCACATTCTTATCTGGTTTAGGACATTATTTTTTTTATGGTCATCTGCTCCGCAAATATGGAAATTTATGTTTTTTGTTTTTGACAATGGTTTAATCATGGGAGATCTAGCTGCATGGTTTTCAATGAAGTAAGCAAGTATTGCCTCTGGTGGTGTTTGGTAAACTGGATCTGTTATAGTAGATTTTGATTGAGTATATCATTCTTCCTCTACCCCCATTGGTACAAAACTTATGGCAAGGTATGGTGTAATAGGTACTAGAGCATGTTCATCTATCTGCCCCTCAAGAAACATGTACTTGACTGGTACAATAACATTCCCTAGTAGTGGTGGCTGCTAACCTAATTTAGGTTGCGGTCTTTCCATGTTCATGGTTTGTCTTTGCATTGGTGCCAAATATGGTGGATATTGATACATGGGTTGTCCTAGTGGTCTGATTGGGACATACTAGAGATTTCCATCATGTTTAGGCTTATAATAGCACTCATTTGTCTCATGGTATGTCCATTTTTTTTTCAATGGAACACCATTTCAATGGTCTCTATTGTTCGATAGGTTATCCTTGACGGGAAATCGTTCCCGGCCCTCTCATCAACATCCTTTGCATGCTGGACATCATTTCGTTCATTTTCTTAAGCGTGTCTTCTATATCATTTGTGGAAGCTACCACAATTGGTCCTGCTTTTTCTGGCACAATGTATGTGGTTAGCTCACTTTGTGAGTCTTTAACAATTATTTCCTCATTGTAGATCTCACAATTATCTCCCAAGCTAATAACATCCAGACTACATGCTTCCCAAGTCGTGTGTGTTTTTCTATATAATATAGCAATGCCATGCATATACTTGTTTAGTCCTTCTAAAAATGATGAGACCAGTCACTCCTCGCTTGGAATTTCCAACTCCGTACATCTATCAATGTTTTGCCTCATTTGACTCACACAATCTCTTACAGTTTCACCCTATTTCTATTTAAAATTATAGATTTATGCCACATTGCTATGTGTGATTCCCATTTTGAGCAAGCAACAACAAATGTCATGGCCAAGGTTGGTAGGTCAGTTATTGACCCAAGAGGGATGGTCTAGAATCAGGTCAAAGATTCTCCTTCTAAGGTCATTCCGAAACCCTCAAACTGTGTGTGAAATTCAGTTATACATTTAACTCTCAGAACTTGTCTGAAGCTTGCTAAGTGGTCATACAAATACCCTGTTTCGCTTTTTTTTTTGACCCATTTTTGGAAATCTAATGGTGATAGTAAAAAAATAGATGAAACGGGAGAGAGTTATGGCCACTCGAAACTGGGGGTGTACTCTCTTTGCTAAAAAACGAGCTCTCTAGAAAGTGTACAAGTGTTGCAGCTATTAAAATGGTGCTTCTCTTATCCTATTTAACCAAATTTTCCTCTTCTCTCTCCTCAATCGACATGGCCTCTAGGGGTCTTTATTTAATTGGTTTATTTTGGGCCTTTTTTGGTAAGGAGTGGAGTCAAGTCGGTGCCTTTGTGCACATGGGAAGGGGTGGGAACTTATCTAGAGGACCAAAAATAGGAGAAAGCGCCTAAGCAGGCAATGTGAACATCTAGAAAAGGCGTCCCCATCCAAGAGCCCACGAGCCCAACAAGCCAAGCTCCTCACCAAGTGATGCAGCTTATGGGAGTTCCTCCCTTGCCCTATATACCCCCATTCTCTCCTTATCCCTTCCCAAGTGGGATAACTCCTATGCAACATGGCATCTTTGTCCACAATCCTCCCAACTCCCTCATGTCCAAGTTGATTTCCAGCTTCTCCTCCAAGTACAAGAACTTATCGGACAACTTTCCCAAAAGCATAACTTGTTGCTCTGGTCACAAAATGACACACCGTAAAGTATGTCTCGGGGACCATCACCTCGGTTACTTTTAGAGATTTCAAAGCTCATCATTTCTAATTTAAATCATCAAGCTGGACCAATTTTCTTTGTCGCATGCAGTTGCAATCACTTTTTAAGTCGAGACTGCCCACTTCAGACGCACATAACTCATGATGTACAAGTCCGATTCACAAGTTATAAAGCACGTCTAAAAATAATTATTGAAAACCACATTTGGGGACTCAAAAAACCCAAAACATTAGTACCAAATCTTGGCAAATGCAACCCTTTATACATGAATTTTCACATCGTCACTCCCAAGACTTGCAGCACTATGTTCACATATATACATGAGGCTAGTTAGTAAGATTTTTGGCACAATCTACTAGCTTTATGCTCATCCAAAAAAATGCATGACAATGTTAAAGGAATATAGTGATGTCTTTTCATGGTCTTACAAAGATCTCAAGCGGGTGGATCCTACCATCTGCTAGCACACTATCCCTATGAGAGATGATGCTAACGGCGATTAGAAAAATACCATATACCTATAATGAGACATTCACCAAAAAGATCAAGGAAGAGATTGAGAAACTCAAAGAGGCCGAGTTCATCTATGAAGTAGAACACATTGATTGGGTATCACCAATTGTTGTGGTTCCTAAAAAGAATGGCAAACTCAGAGTGTATGTGAATCTCAAGAAGATGAACTTCATCACTATACGAGATAACTATCCTCTTTCTATCACAGATCATGTGCTAGAACAAGTAGTTGACATAGAGGCTTATAGATGTTTGGATGAATTCTCTGGTTACAACCAATTGAGTATAGATCCCAAAGATCAACATAGAATGTCTTTCGCCACAAAATGGGTAATTTTTTCTTATCGAGTCATGCCTTCTCATTTGACCAATGCACTACCAAAATTCCAAAGGCTAATGAGCCATGCTTTTAAGGAATTTTTGCATAATTTCTTGTAAGTATACATGGATGACCTTTGTGTGCACTCCAGAAAATGTGAGAGTCCTTTCAAACATCTACAATGTGTCTTTCATAAATGCCATCTATATAGGATTTTCTTAAATCTTGAGACATGCATTTTTATGTTAGGCAAGGAAAAATTCTTGGACATATTGTGTCAAAAAATGGTATAGCCACAAACATGGAAAAGGTGATAGTGACTATTGAAATGGATAGACCAACATCAGTCAAAGAATTTATGGGATGATGTGGTTATTATTGTAGATTTATCTACATGTGTTTTCATAGCATGTATCATAGAACAACTCCATGACATAATAGCTGCTAAAGTTGCTAAACCCATCTATAGCCTTATCACTCATTTTGAATGGACCAACAAATGTGAGGAATCATTCCAAAATCTTAAGCAAGCTTTCAGCATAGCACCAAAGCTAAAAGCTCGCACCTGGAACAAAGTGTTCCATTTGCATGTTGATTCTTTGAGTTTTGCTATTGGTTGCATCTTAGCCCAATTAGAAGAGGGGACCATGGATTTTCCTATTTCCTTTGCTAGTCAACAACTAAGCCTGGTGGAAAAGAACTACAATACCACTTAAAGAGAGCGACCTTGGTATGGTATATTCAGTCAACAAAGACACTACTTGTTAGCTAGCAAGTTTGTATTTTTTGTAGCGGCCTTACTCTATTTGGCGAGCAAATCGTGCAATACACTAAGTATTATGAGATGGTTCATCATCTTACTTTAGTTTGATCTCATAGTTAGAGTCAAAAAAGGCTCCACACACCAAAGAGAAGATCATATGTCACCACAGGGGAAGCACCTAAAGGGTAGAATATGCTTAACCAAATGTGTATCTGTTCTCTATAGAAATGACTCCAAGATGGTCAACAAATCTTGTATCCATTATGACCATAGCACAAATACCATTCCCTATTACACCACGATTGATTGAGAAATCCGCCCTATATCAATTGTTGGTTGGAAGGTTGTAACATAGAAATAAGGATGGAATCTTGCGCTTGTGCATTAATCCTAAAGAGCAAGATGCCTACTTGAGCCAAGCTCATACCACTGTAGTAGGTCTACATTTTGCATGATATCAAACCTTATGAGGATTGACTTGGTTGGGATTTTACTGGACTACCATTAAAAGATACGCTCATCATTACGTGAATGATTTCTCTCAATGTAAAGAAATAACTGCCATACCCCATGGCACATTATTTTAGATTTCAGTGACACCATAGTGGAAAAGATACCTGGTAGAATATTCCCAAAAGATATGAGTAGACAGAGACAAAGGGCAATAGAGACCGAAGCAACCATCTATGCAATGATTGGGAATTAGCAACGAGGGAAAGACCAACAACTTAGGCTATGTTCCAATGAAGAGGAGTATCTTCCTATCTTAGAGAAAGCACACATAGGTCTAGCAGGGAGTCACTTCACTCATGAAACCACAACCAATGCTATATTGATGGCAAGAATCTGGTGACCAACTCTATTTACCAATGCAAAAGAAATTTCCGATGATGTGTTGCATGTCAATGAGAAAAAATGCCGACAAGAATTGATAGTATTCCACTGTGACCTATGATGGGTGCATGCATATTTACTAAATGGGGTATAAACTTTGTGGGTCCGATACAACCACCAGCATACAAAAATCGAGTGTAATATATTATTGAGACCACATATTACTTAACCAAATGGACCGAGGCACAAACCACTAGGAAGAACAATGCTAGAACTACAGTTGTGTTCCTATACAAATGCATATTCACTAGGTCTGGAATTCCTATTGAGCTTGTAAGTGATCGCAAATCACATCTTCCTCAATGAGGTGATAGAAAACTTACTACACAATTTCATGGTAGCCCATAACAAATTTGCACCCTATCATCCTCAGGAAAATGGTCTAGAGGAACATACAGATAAAACTTTGAGCTCGTTACTAACTAAGATTGTTAGTTCAGGTAGAACGGAGATGCATCTTCATTCAGCCTTGTGGACGTATCAAGTCTTATTAAAAACAACTTTAAACACAACTCCTTTTAACACTAGTTTGGTACCAAAAAGGACACTTTACTGTCCTTTTTTTGCGAATTTAAATAAAATGGTACATAAAATCTAGAACATATCTCAAGAATTTCTTTTGAAAACTTATAAAATGTTATTCAAAGTACTCATAGAAATTATAATCCCTCACTTTTGATCATAACCTCAGTAGTAACTACACTGATGAAAAGTACCTATGCAAAATAGCATTCAATGTTTCATTAAAACTCGTACTCTAGCCTAAGAAAAAAATGAGCAGGGTGCATGCAATAATCCGTGGTAACTACTTATATATGTGTTTGATATTTTTTCAATTGTCATGTGAGAAAAAAATCCTTTGTGACTAGAGTTAAATACAGAAAGTCCTGTGGATCAAATATGCAATGTTCACACATTCAATTAACGATCACCAAAAACATTTAGTTCATCTAAATTTACAATGTCTTATGATGCGTGTATACTAGATCTATGACTCCATTACATAAGGTGTTAATTTTTAATGGCTATGCAAGCCACATCTATTGATTTATGACATATCCAAAAAACTGTGCATGTTGTAATTATGCTTTTTTATTTATCAATGATAAATCTTAAAATAAAGTCCACTTTTGGATATTTCTGTTCATCTCATTTATTTGTATACAAATACCTCATATGGACACAATTGAGAGATTTATATACACACTTTCATTATTTTTTCATAGCATTGTTTTTTTTGCAATAAATTATGCACTACAAAATTTTTAAAATGAGGTTGAATTATAAGATGCCTATGAGTTTGAACCCTTGAAAAATGCTTAGTTGATGGGTATTGACCTATAGATACATTATACACCTTAGATTTTTTCCCATAACCTCATCATGCTAATGAAAGAGGCCTTGAAAGACCAGAATTTTGCTCTTTGTCAGCATTTTCAAGATTTTGATCTTTTGATTATAACAAAAATCTAGTCACATAACTAGTTATGAAGCTCAATTCCTTTCTACAATAAGTTTTTTCCTATCCATACACCTTGAAATCTATGCAAAGTCTTATTTTGATGAGAAGTTATATTCAATTTATGAAACTTTTGTAAAAATGGCACTAAGTTTTATGATTTTTTCATCTTAAAACTTATCATTATAATCTTAATTTGGTATTAATTTCGGTAAAAGTAAAATTTGGCTATGTTCTTCACCTCATAGCTGACCTAATATATAAACGTGACCTATGAATTTTTTTTCTAGACTCACCAAATAATCAGGACAAGTTGCTAGAAAAACAGGACACTTTAGTGTCTCGGGCCATTTGAGTGTCCGATTACAAAACTAGTGTTATGTTGTTCTAAGGCTTGGATGCAATATTGTCAATGGATCTTATTACCCACTCTCAGAGTTTCACATGAGTTGTTTCCAATGACACAAGAACTTAGAACGAGTAGATGAACAACAATTAGCGGCCATTGCCCATATATATACACAAAAACAAACAAAAAAGAAAATTTGACTCATATTTATTGGCCAAATTTTGCAAACCAGGGGATTTGGTTACAGTGTACTCCTTGAAACAACATCTACCCAAGTTCAAGAAAAAAGTACATGGTCTTTTGTCATTGAAGATGTTTCACGAAGTGGTGCAGTCAAACAAGCTACCTTAGATGAAGAAATCATGGAAAATTGGATTAGTGGAGGTCCACTTTGCAAATACCATCTACCCTTGACTATGCTCTTTTGCAAAGAAAAGAAAGCTTAAATGACAATACGTGATTGATGAGGCCCAAGAGGAAGCACGCATTCGAGTTTTGAAACAAAAAGTTGCAAGGAAACCTATTTGTCAAGCTCTACCCCTCAATACCATTTAGATTCAACTCCTAGCAGATGATGAATTCAAAACTGATGACAAATGGTTGGATGGTCTTGATATGCGAATCACGGTGAATCTAGAAGAGAATTACATGGTCAAGGCCTTAGAGATACAGGTGCCATAGTCAATGCAGTCAGCTAGTCTAATTATTGCAAAGCAACTACTTAACCACTTGAGTATTTTCAAGCCAATGTTAAAGGATGCAACAAAAATGTCACTTCAAATTTAGGGAAAATAGGCTTGAATATCATGGTTCATGGATTCTCTTTCCCGCATACTTTCATATGTATAGCAGATGAACACATGAATGAAGTACCATGGATGCGAACCTATAAAGCAATTCAAGATTGAGATATCAAGATTTTGGAGCTTACACTTAAAGGAGGATAGTCAAAGGTACCGTTTGCATACAACAAAGAAGAATGGAAAGAAGTTCTTGGTGATTTTGAGTTGATAAATCATGAGTCAAAGAACACAATCACAATTGTTGCTTTGCCAAAGCTTTCTTCTTACAGTCATAACATACAGGGAACCATGCAAATTTGAATACCCAAAAGTCAACTCATCAACCGACCTCAGCAAATATGGGTGCCTAAAAAGCTGCTACCCTCCTGTGAACCCTACCCACCTCAAGAAAGGAGACCTCCATTAAAAACAACAAAGTGGGTTTGGAAACCTAAGCACCAACCAAAGTTCAAAACTAGAGAATGCTGTAAAACAGTTTTCAAGGCAAAGCCCAAAGCAATTAGATACAAATGGGTACCAAAAGTTAAACCATCATCCATAATGGTGACCAAGGATTTCAGTCATCATACAATAAATGGATAGTTCATACTTCAAAATCGAAGAACGAGATCAATTTCTACAAGATTTACTCTTCAATAGAGTTCCAACATACAATACATCACCATCAAAACCCTTGAGTGCAATCCTCAGGACCCACCTCTTGCACATCATAGCGTGTTTACGTGCATTGACATCAATAGCATGACAAGGCCAATCAGGGCCATGCATAGACACAACTTTAAATCCCATGAATTGCACAACCCAGACGGTATTTTGTCATCTCGGAGGACTTGAGCAAGAAGGGAGGAGAAATTCTCAATGTGGACCCAAGCGTATGAATCTGGAAGAGAAAAAGGGAAATGTTTTGAAGTAATTGTGTGTTAACTTGCTTTTTAAAAAAATAATTAGATGATAAGCCCTAATAACTAGAAGAATGGGGAAATGGAATATCATGACCCCTAGGTGTGTATACATTGTTACATGTCAAAAAGCCAAAAATAGTACAATTTTTACTTGTATTGTGTGTTTTCAGGCCAAAAACATGATGAAAATGGAGAAATCCAAAAAAATACGGCCCAAAAAAATGGGGGAATGTAATATCATAACCCCTAGGTGTGTATACATTGTACATACATGTCAAAAAGCCAAAAATAGTACAACTTTTACTTGTATTGTGTGTTTTCAGGCCAAAAACATGATGAAAATGGAGAAATCCGAAAAAAATACGGCTAAATAATAACATTAAAAGTGTTTTAGTATTGGTGAGTGTGGAATGAAATATTTATGAGTAATATGATTGATTTCCTTCAAGGTTTGTTAGTAAAAGCTAGTAAATTTCAAAAAAATAAAAAATAAGCAAGAATGTCAAAATTGGAGTTCAACTTCAAATGCCAAATCTTGAAGCTCAATGGAAAGGCAAGGAAAATTTGGGGCAATTCCGATAAAAAAAACTCGGTAGCCACTTTGACTCACTTACCATTCGGGACAAATTACGATAGAAAGGTCCATGGATGTCGATTTTTGAAAAAAATCCATCTTGTAAGGCCCTCCTAAATAGTACAATTTTTACTTGTATTGTGTGTTTTCATGCCAAAAACATGATGAAAACGGAGAAATCCAAAGAAATATGGCCAAATAATAACATTAAAAGTGTTTTAGTATTTTTGAGTGTGGAATGAAATATTTATGAGTAATTTGATTGATTTCCTTCAAGGTTTGTTAGTAAAAGCTAGTAAAATTCAGAAAAATAAAAAATAAGCAAGAATGTCAGAATTGGAGTTCAACTTCAAATGCCAAATCTTGAAGCTCAATGGAAAGGCTAGGAAAATTTGGGGCAATTCCAATAAAAAAAACTCGGTATCCACTTTGACTCACTTACCATTCGGGACAAATTACGATAGAAAGGTCCATGGATGTCGATTTTTGAACAAAATCCATCTTGTAAGTCCCTCCTCCTAGCCCTTAATTTTGATTGTTGCATCTAAGCCATTGAATTTAAAAAGAAAATAAAATTATAGAAAAAATATGTTTGAGTAAATTTGGGTTCAATTCAAGCACCAAAGTATACTCATGAGCCACTTTTGGCTTATGCCATGGAGATAGGGGCATAACCAATGCATGGAAAATTAGATTTTCATTTTGAGAAAATTAATATAAAGAAAAAGATAAGGAAAAGTGAAAAGATAAGATAAGAAAAAGGATAAAGAAGGCGAAGATAAGGATAAGGATGAGGTGACTAAGTAGCTTGTTGAAGAAGTTTCAAAAAGCAAGATAAGTTATCAGAATAAGTAAAGGCACTTATATAGAATGTGCATAAAAAAAGGGCTTCTCTTCTCATTTTATACTTCTCACCTTCTTGAAGTGTGAGAATTATTGAGTTTGCCTTTAGCTTTGCTTGAAGCTCACTTTGGTCCTTGATTCTAGCTTTGTTTGTGCCACTTGTAGGTTGGTGACATCTAACTAAATTTGTAACCATTGAGAATGGGCGTCTTCACTTACGTCTTCCTTGAGAGATTTAATCTTTGCATCCATCTCGGTTGGTAATGCCTCCTTGCAGAATCTTGCAAAAATTGATACCGCAAATCCAGTCATGCCTGCCTTGGCTCTTCGCCTTCCAGAGCATAATACCTCACCTTAGCTTTTCCCCGCATCACCAACAAAAACGTTTGCATCATGCTATATTTATTTCGCATGCATAGGGCCAACATATATAAGTCAAAATCAATAATCCACTCCTCTAGATTCTCCTTGCATGTAAAGATAGGACCATAGCTTTGAGATGCCATATTTTTCAACTTAAAAACTTGTGTATTCTTCACCAAATCAGGAGCTATCAGCGTGCTCCTCTGTGGGGGCACCAAAAGATGGAAAGGGGGAAGCGTAAAACCATCAGCACTAACAGAAAATGCCTCTCTATAGCTCAAGGCCATCAGAGCACCCCTATCCCCTAGTAATCACCTTCAAAACTTCACATTTGTACACACAAACACCGAGAACATCATGACAAATGCCAGCACATACACTAATAAGGGAGCACAAATGCACACCACAAACTTTCCATGATCACACCCACCTAAACACCACCATTTTCCTCTCTCTTTGCACGACACCACAAAAAAAAACAGCCTGGGGGTGACACGCGCATACACTCTAATCTGGCAACGAAAGCAAAGATAATGGTGCAGCCAAAGTTGGTCCAAGCTGGAAAGTGATCTATGCCAGGAAAAGGTTGTAGGCAGGTGCAGTGCAGAAGGCTAGGGCAGATACAAAGGTCCAGGGCAGCCAAAGGATAGCAAAAATGTATGCTTAATGCGGCTTTTTAGGCCAAAAAATCTCAAAGGTGTCTCAGTTGGGATAGCACATAAAGGTGTCAAAAGTGCCATTTATCTGCTCCAAAATGTGGTTTTCACTGAGCTCTAGAACTCCATCCAGACGGCTCGTCAAACGGAGCCCTAGTGCCCAAGATATTGCAGCTCAAAGTTAGAAGGTTTAGCAGATCCCCGAGGGACAGGGCAGCTGGGGACAAATGGCCCAAGAAGATGTCAACAGGTAGATGTGTAGAACTAAAATTATGGAGCATGTATGTCTTCTCGAATTGCTAATCAGAGCTCTCGATAGCAAGTTATGGCTAGTTGAATATTCTTCGGGGGCCAATTATGGGCCACGTCGATCGCATGGGGAATCATTCCATCTGGCATATTTTTGTCTTTGACAAGGCTTTGGAAGGTGAGGACATCATGTGAAGATAGCAAAAATTGATGGTTCATCAATTGGATGCTCCGTCAGTGAGATATGGCGAGTCAAAATTGGCGGTAGATGCTAGAGAGAAGGATGCAGATAATTTTCTCGATTTTTGGCGTTTTTGGATAACAATCTCAGAGGAGTCAAAAGATCGGGAGATTTGTGCGGCCCGGGATCGACACGGTGTGAATCTCGCACGGCTTTGCGGTGCGGTCATCGAGTATGGGAGAAACAAATGGCAGGGCATCCAGTGTAGGCAAAAAAAGGGCTTTTCTTTAGTTTAATTGGAGAATTTTGGGGGAGCTTGGTCACCCAAAGGGAAAAACACACGAGGGCGTGACACATGGCCGTCAGATGGCCACACATGTAGTGATGAATGAGTAGAAGGCGGGCTATATAGGCCAGGCGTTCCCCTTGAGGCTATCACGAGTGGGAGTAGGAACTCCTCACAAGCTTGGTAATGGAGTGCTCGCCAGTAGGTGCTTCCAATGCTGCAAGCATCATCTAGTAGCAGTGTAGGCGGCCTATTGGTTGGAAGGGGAGGGCGGTGCAAGTGGCACGTGCCCACGTGGGGTGATGTGGTAGGCACGCCTGCAAGGGTTCAATTCCTGCGGCCGTTGGGGGGCCCTTTTGAAATGTAAAGTCAAACCCCCCCTACTAGCAATATCTCTAGCGCTCGAGATGAGGGGTGGTTCCCATGAAATGAGGTAGAGAGAGAGGGAGAAATAGTTCAAGGGCCACCCGAGGGGGCCGCCATCTAAGCAAGGAAAAATCCGAGGAGGTGGCCGGGAGGAAGATGGCCAAGCAGAGCAGAGGGCCACCTAAAGGCCGGGACCAAGGGGGAAATCAAGGAGAGAGATGGATAGGGGAAGGTGGATCAAGCAAGAATCCGATCAAAGGGTCAAAAAGCGAGTCAAAGGAGCAGTGCAAGGCTAGGCATCCGAAAGGGTAAAAATTAAGTAGGAAAAATAAAAATAAAAAAATGATGCCAAGGGGCACTAAGGACATCACTAGTGCACCCCCCCTCCAGCACAAGCCAAAGGGAACCAAAGAGAGCAGATAAAAATGAGGCGGCTCCCCCCTTCCAAAAGATACCAAATTAAGGTGCCAAATGGGCCAATTAAGGTGCAGTTTCCAAAGCTGAAGACCCCCCACTATAAAAGTCATTTTTTAATCAAATTTGGGGCTTTTTGTGTGCCGTTTATAGCCTACAAAAAGTGGAGCTCTCTGACAGAAGAGTGTGCCATCCAGTCCCTTTGTAATTTTTCTTGAAAATGGCCATGGTGATGGCATTGCAAGTTTTGTACATGGCTTTTGAAACATAATCAAGCCACTATTGCCCAATTTTGTTGTTGTTTCCCCTTCCCCCCTTCTCTTTCTCCTGGTCTTGTGTTCCCTCTCGGTGCTGGTAGTGTGGATGTGCCCCCCCCCCCCCCCCCCCCCCCCCCCCCGCACCGTCAGTGTTTTGTGTAAGAGAGTGAGATTGAGCGGCTGTGTGCGTGTGTAAGGGTGGAGACCGACCATGGCAGTAGGTGTGAGTTGTGTGGTGGACTTGTGGAGTGTGTAAGAATTGAAAAAAGAGCAGGCAGTGGTCTGCTAGTGAGAAGTGTGTTTTGAAGGTGTTTTCTAAGAGGATAGGGGTGTTGTGGATATCATGAGCTATAGAGGGGCCTTTGTTGTTGTGTTGAGTGTGCTCCCTTATTCTCCCTCTCCATCTTCTGTGCCCCCTTCAAAGAGCACGCTGATTGCTCCCAACTTATCGAAAAGAAGCGGTTTTACACGTTGGAAGTCGTGGCAGCTTAGAAGCTATGGACCAATTTTCACACGCAAGGTGGGCCCCGAGGAGTGGATGTCCGATTTTGAGCTGTATATGTTATCGCTATGTATGCTGAACGAGGATAGAAAAATGCAGACATTTCCTTTGGTGATGCATGGGAAAGCTAAATTTTGGTATGAAGCTTTGGAAGGCAAGTCGTGGCAAGCATGTTTGGCTCTAGGGCAAGGTTTCTTCACAATTTTTGCAAGGAGGCATTCCCAGTCATGATGGATGCGAAGCTAGGGGTGCTTAAACCAGATGTGAGTGAAGAGTTCAACCTATTTTTAGGTCATTTTGAAGAGTGTTGGGAAGAATTAGCGGCAGCCATGCAATTGGCTAATGGGGATTACTTTAAGCTCGACAAATTCATGCCGTGTCTGCACCCTAAGGTGAGAGAAGATCAACTTTGAAAGTCCAAAAAACTACAATGGTGCGGTAGAAATTACAAAATCAAAGAACAGAAAGATAAAGAATAAGCTAGAGCACGGCGCGTTGGGCTATGAGACGATGGACCCCCTTCAACCGCAGAATCTGAGGGAGGCTATGCACGAAGAAAATTGTAAACATCGAGGTGTAGCCATCGTGCCACAAAATTGGGTAAGTACAGTGCAAGACTTGTCCGAGCAAATGCAGGAGTTGGGGCTAAGCATGATGGACAGAGGACAGCTCAGAGGAGCAACATGTAGGGCAAGGCTGCTCCCAGGCAGGTGCTAAATTTGTGGAGAAGAGGGGCATTATGCACTTGATTGTCCTCAATCGCCAAGAGAGAGAGGAGGCATTTACCCGCTATTTGGTAGAGGTGGAGGCCAAGGGCAGTTCAATGGTCCAAGAGAACAAGCGGTGGAGAATCCTGTGCAGCCAGCCCCGCCAAACGAAGGCGAGGTCCCAAGAGTGAATATTATCGGGGTGGATAAGCAGGATATCAAAGTTTTGGCCAACAACAGGGCAAGAGTGGAGAGGAAAATAGAAATAGAACATGAGACTAGAGCTTACAAAGGCAAAGAGTAGGTGTAGAAACGGTAGAGAGCAGCCTGAGCCTAGCAAAAGAAGGAGACGCCGCAAGATCAAGCAAGTGGATTTCCAATTAGGACGGGGCTATCCCGAGTACAACCTGGTAAGTGATGTTCAAAATCAGAAAGCAAACATTACTTTTGGTCAGTTGTTAGCTTTAAACCCAAAATTGAGGAGGCAGTGGTCTACGAGTGTTAGCATGATGCTGCCAAGAGCTAAGGGGAATGTCCAAGCCGTGGAGAACATGGCTCTGAGGGTAGGTAGCCCCACTAATGTTCTTCCACTAGTGGATGTTGTTATAGAGAAGAGGATGTAGGTACAGGCCTACATAGACGGTGGATCACAGGTTTGTGTCATGATGGAAGCAGCCATGAAAGATATGGGAATTAAGGCGATAGACAAGTTGAATGTGTACATGAGGATTGCCAACCATACTAAATCTAGGTGTATGGGTGTGGCATAAGATGTAAGAGTGCCTGATAGACTTTTTTGTGATGAAGGCAGGTGATAATGCTTATCCAATCATTTTGGGTAGGCCGTGGCTTTTGGCAATGGGTGCTAAGCAGGATTGGGAGAGCAAAGTGTTCACTTTGCTTGACAAAGAGAAAGGTAGGCATATTGTGCTATTTTTGAAGAACAATCGGAGAACAGCTCTCGTCCTATGGCAGCTAAGGATGAAGGTGACACGACAAGCTATGAGTACAAAAAAAACGGCATATGATGAAGGCTACACTAGCACAGGGGAAGAGGAGAGAGAGGATGACATGCTGAAGATAGATGTAGATTTGTTCGTAGTCACCATAGGTGACTCCCTTCCTAAGGAGAAAGGTATGCAACCTCAAGATCATGGTCTAAGTGTAGAGGAGGTCTCAAACATGATAAGTGAGGATTTGACCAAGGGGTAGAAAGAGAGTTATGATCAACTGTGTGAGTCCTATCCAAACCTGTTTGCGACGGAATACAAGCATTTGTGTGGTCCAAAATGGGTAGAGCACAAGGATGTTCTCAAGGAGGGACATAGGCCTAAAGCACAAAAGCTGAGAAGATTAGGAGAGATACAAAAGAAGGCCCTTTGGTAGGAGATCAATAAGTTGTTGGATGCAGGCATTATATACCATGTGAAAGAGTCAGAGTGGGTCTCACCAGTGATTATAACCCCTAAGAAGAATGGGAAATGAAGAGTGTGCATCGACTACAAGCCACTGACTGCAGCGACCAAGAGAAATCACTATCTGCTCCCGTTTCAAGAAGAAATCCTAAACCAGGTGGCTGGGCACGAGACATACTCGATCATGGATGGTTTTTTGGGGTATTTTTAGATAGGGATTGCACTCAAAGACTAGTTGAAGACCACATTCATATCTCCAAGGTGTTGTTTTTCTTACTGCAGGATGCCTTTTGGGTTGTTGAATGCATATGCCACCTTCCACGATTGGATGAACAGGGTATCTGGCCCATACGTGGGCTGCTTTATCAGAGTCTTCATGGATGATATAGGTTGTTACAGTTTAATATTATAGCACCCATCGAAGCTGCAGTTATGCTTTCAAAGCCTTGATGAATAAGGAGGTCAACTAAACCCTAAGAAGTGCAAACTAGCATAGCCTCGAGCACAGCTGCTGGGTCATGTGGTGTCGTAGAATGGTATAGAGGCTGATCCCGAGAAGGTGAAGGCATTGGTGTTGATGGAGCCTCCATCAAATGCTCAAGGTTTGGCTTTATTTGTTCATAAGTTGAAGTATATATCATGTTTCTTTTGGATGTTATCACAATATGTGAATCCTCTTCAAAAGAGAGCTCGATAGTTACATGGTTCTGAGTGGGATGAAGAACCTCAGGAGGCTTTTGACAAGGTCAAGGAAATTCTCTGTCAGCTGCCAGTGGTGTGTCCTCCCAATCAAGAGGACCACTTCCACGTGTCTATGACAGTGGGCATAGTTGCTATTGGAGCGGTTTCTACTGCAAAAGGTAGGGAGAATCTACAAGCAGATATACTTTGAGAGCAGGGTGATTAGCCCGGGAGAGCCTACCTACACCAAAGCAGAGAAATGGGTGATGGCTTTGGTCTTCGCTTGCAAGAAGTTTAAAGTGCATTTAATTGTGCGTAAATTTTTTGTGTTGACAACTAACAATTTGTTGTCAGAGGTAGTGCTACATTTGAAGCCAGGAAGGAGGATAATGAAGTGGGTGTTGGAGTTGCAAGAGTTTGAGTTCGAGTTCAAGGTAGATCACACGAGTCGGTCTCACTTGGCAGACATTCTTGTCAGCAAGACCGTTGATTTTCCAACCTATCCAAGTGTGGTGCAAGATGAAGCTAAGGAGGAGCCTGATTTGGGGAATGCATTTACAATGTGGTTCAATGGAGCGTATCAAAGGGTAGTTAAAAGGCAGGTGGAGGTGTGGTGATACATGACCCACATAACAAAGCTATATTTTTGAAATCGTATGATCTGGAGGATGTCCACACCAATAATGAGGTGGAGTATCTCACTTTGCATTTGGGTTTGAAGCAGAGTATAGAGTTTAGCATTTCCAAGTTGGTGGTGAAGGGAGATGTGTTACTAGTCATCAAGGAGTTGTTAGGCCAGTGGGGTAAAGCGGGATTCTTTGAAGCACTGGTTCTTTTCCATCAAGAAAATGCTAAAGTCTTTTGAAGAAATTCAATTCAAGAATGTGAGGAGAGAGTAGAATCAACAAGCGGACCAGTTAGCAAGTAGCAAAGTGCAGGTGCATGTTGCAGGTTTATATGTGGCCCAAGCCACTTATGCAGGTAGGGAGACTCTGAAGGATATTGAAGGGTTTTTTAGTACAGGACAGTGTCCAGAGGGTTTGTCCAAGTTACAAAGAAGAAGAGTGGTGCAAAAGGCCCACAAATTCACACTGGTAGGTGATAACCTAATGAACTACGGGTATGACAGAGTGCTAAGGAGGGTGTTGTATAAAGAAGATATAGGTATGGTGCTCGAGCAATGCAACGAAGAAAGTGGGCATCAGGGCAAAGACCCAAGTTCTATTTTGAGTGCTAAGAGCAGGCTTTTGGTGGCATTACTAGGCCACGATTATCACACAAGTGCTTTTGGGAAGAGGGGTCCGGATGCCATAGGTCCTCTCCCAAAGTCTACGAGCGGTAAGAAGTACGTGGTGGTAGCCATTGACTACCTTACAAGGTGGGTCGAGGACAAGGCTGTGAAGGAAGTAAATGCTAATGTGGTAGCTCAGTTTGTGTTTGATAACATCTGTTCTCATTTTGGTGTTCCATGGGTGCTAGTTTCTCATAGGGGTTAGGGGTTTAGAAGCAAGCTCATGCGTGCACTAGTGGAAAAGCTAAAGTTTTAGCATTGGTTTTCTTCACCCTATCACCCCCAATGCAATGGTCTAGTTGAGAGTGTAGTGGAATGTACCCGCGTGGTGTGTGGTCGGTAGTCAATGCGTAGTTGGGTGACGTGGTAGGCGCGCCCGCAAGGGTCCGATTCCCGCGCTCGTTAGGGGGTCCCTTTTGAAATGTAAAGTCAACCCCACCCCCCAACTAGAGATATCGTTAGTGCTCGGGAGGAGGGTCGATTCCCATGTGAAATGAGGGAGGGAGATAGAGTTAAAGGGCCACCCAAGGGGGCCACCATGTGAGCAAGGAGAAGTCCAAGTAGGTGGCCGGGAGGAAGATGGCCGAGCAGAGCAGAGAGCCACCTAAAGGCAAGGACCAAGTGGGGAAGCGAGGAGAGAGAAGGATAGGGGAGGGAGGATCAAGCAAGAAGCATGTCAAAAGGTCAAAAAAGGGAGGCAAAGTAGCAGTGCAAGGCTAGGCATCCCAAAGGTAAAAATAGAAATAAATAAATGATGCCAAGGGGCACTAGCGACATTGCTAGTGCACCTCCCCTCAAGCACAAGCCAAAGAGAACCAAAGAGCGCATATGAAAATGAGGCGGCTCCCCCTTCCAAAAGATACCAAATTAAGGTGTCAGATGGGCCAGTTAAGGTGCAGTTTCCAAAGCTAAAGACCCCCCACTATAAAAGTCATCTTTTAATCAAATTGGGGGCTTTTTGTGTGTCGTTTGAAACCGACAAAGTGGAGCTCTGTGACAGAAGAGTGTGCTTGTCGAATCTCTTTGTAATTTTTGTTGAAAATAGCCATGGTGATGGCATTGCAAGCTCTGTACATTCCTTTTAATGCATAATCAAGCCACTGTTGCCCAATTCTGGTGTTGTTTCCCCTTCTCTTTCTCCTGCACTTTTGCTCCCCCTGGATGCTAGCAATGTGAATGTGTGTGCACCCCTCGGACCGTCGGTGTTTTATGTAAGAGAGTGAGATTGAGCGGCTGCGTGCATCTGTAAGGGTAGAGATCAATTGTGGCAGTAGGTGTGCATTGTGTGGTAGACTTGTGGAGTGTCTAAGCATTGAAAAAAGAGCAAGCGGTGGTCTACTAGTGAGAAGTGTGTTTTGAAGGTGTTTTCTGAGAGGATAGGGGCGTTGCGGATACCTTGAGATATGGAGAGTCCTTTGTTGTTGTGCCGGATGTGTTCCCCCATTCCCCCTCTCCACCGAGTAGAAGAGAGGGGGGGAAGGAAGAACCGACAGCCAAGCTTCAATGGTGAACTTCATCTCCTCCTTAAAAAAGCATACCCTTTGTCCTCTACAAACCCACCATAGGCCCAATCAAAGATTCAAAATGGCAAAAAAACGCCCTTGTACATGTGTGTGCACTCCTACAAAATCTTAAAAACATAAAAATTTCGTTTATCTGACTCGCACAAGCCATTAGAGGCCCCTTTTGGTATTTCTTGTGCATGGTATACACTAACAGTCCACACTTAGCATTACATTGCATGGTTGACATCACATCTGCTTTCCAATTTCAATCCGTGAGAGCTTCTCATTGAGGGCCTCAGCATGGCCCTTCAAACTCCGTAGGAAATCACCCTTGGGGGCGCATCGACTGTGCCGTTAGTGCTCTCCCTCTACCTCCTCAAAAATAAGATGGTGCGGGATGGGCCCTTATTGGGTGCCATTTCAGCACCTGCCTCACAAGGTGTTGGCCTACGCGTGCCTGTGAGCACCTAGCACTGCTCAAACCACCACGGGAAGACAACCAACACCCAACGGGCCACCAGCAGAGTGCCACGGGGAGACCTCCATTGGCAGTCAGAGCCATGATCTCTCTCCCCCTTTCACGTTGTCATATAAGGGTGCCCATTATGGGTGAAATACCCCAAACTCCATATCCCAAAATCCCTATGTGGGTTTAACAGGATTTTCGTGTGGCACCTCATCATGGCCTACCTATCCAAATGCCCCTCAACACTTCACAAATAAGGGAAACCCTTTTTGAATTTTCTTCCAACTTGCATTGCTTCCCATTACCTGCCTGATGCTCTAGTTGCCAATTTGTAAAGCCATGCCTACTGATTCGACTCTGAAGCATAATTCATACAAGCCGTGATGCATTTTGATCTTTTCTAGCCTATCAACCAAGTCGTCCAAAATGCAAAAATCCATATGGTACCGCAATGTCGACAACAAACGTCAACTTCCCCTTGCAATAACTGTCTGTTCCGTGTCACAATTGATGCACAATCACTTCTTGTTATCTGCATATGTTGTCTACTACTCCTCTAAACTCCACCAAGCTTCAAAAGAACCTCTATTAGTACAGTTCCCAATGCGAACAAACTAGCACCAACCTAGACCCCGACAAAACTTCTTTTGCTAACATCTATCTCACACTGGCTTCCATTGTAGATCTGGAAATACCATAAGGCTCTATAGATCAAGCACTATACACCCACAACTCCAAACTAGCTCGGACTCCATGGCTCCACCGGCCCTATCCGGCTAGAATCTGCAAACATCCCCATTTTCAAACTACCATAACTTGGGCACCGTTGCTCTATTTGATGAGCCGTCTTGGACCTATTTATAGACCACTTTAAACTCTTCATTTCTAAGACAAAAACCAGTATCTTGAAAATTCTTCACCTGCCACTCTGCCATGCCCTTTCTAGTACCCTTCAGGCCTATGAAACCACATAAAGCATACATATCAGTTGCGCCTTGACTATCCATGCTCTTTCTAGCTGCTCAAGCTCTTTGCCATGTGCCTACTAGCTTGCATATGCCTACTTGTACCACTTTCTATGGTGAATACACTTTGCTTGCATCAACATGATCCCATCATAGGTTGCAATGGCATACTATCAATTTATGTCAGCATCTTTGCACGCTGACATGAATCACATCGTTGGACAAATTCTTTGGCATCGGCAAACGATGTTGGCCACCAGATTCCTACTATTGATATAGCCTTGTCCATGGTTTCATGAGAGAAATGATTTCCCGTAAGACTTGTGTGTGTTTATTACAAGATAGGAAGGTATTCATCTCATCGGCACATAGTCTAAGTTTTTAGTCCTTTCCTCTCCAATAGAGTTGATTTACAATCATTGTATAGTTGGATGCTTCAATTTCTATTTCTCATTTTAATTATTTACTCATATCTTCAGGGAATTTTCTTTTAGTTAGGTATTCCACCAGATATCTACTCCACTTTGGTGTCACAAAAATCTAAAACAATGTGGCATGGAATCTTTTTATTTACATTGAGAGAAATTGTTCATGTAATTATAAATGTCTTTCTTCATGGTAGGCGAACAAACCCCTATTCAAGTCAACCGTCGTAAGCTTTGGTCTTTTGCAAAATGGAGTTTCACCACCGTAATATGAGCTTGACTTAAATAAGTTTATTGTTCCTCCAGGTTGATGCACAAAGGTAGAATTCCATCCTTGTTTTGTTTATACAGTCATCCAGCAGCAATTGATATATGTCGGATTGCTCTATCAATCGTGGTGTAATAGGAAGCGATATTTGGGAATGTACTTGTGCTATGGTCATTAGGGATACAAGACCTTTTGACCACCTAGGAATCATTTCCATAGATAATAGATACTTCTAGTAGATCATCGTCTACCCCTTTTGGTCGCTCCCCTGAGGTGATCCTGGACGGATGATCCACACTTTGGTGCGTGATTCCCTTTTCGACTACCATTGTGAAGTCAAATTTGATTAGGATGATGAACCACCTCACAATTTTTCCTGTATTTCATGGCTTGTTCACCAAATAGAGTAGGTCTTGATGATCCACAAAAAAGACAAACAATTAACGTCAAAATTTCTTGACTACGTACACCATTTCAAGACCTTCCCTTTCACTGGTTTTGTAATTCTTTTTTGCTAGGTTTAGTTGTTTGTTGGCATATGAGATAGGGAAATCTATAGTCCCCTCTTCTGGCTCAGCTAATATACGACCAGTAGCAGAATTTGAAGCATCTTCATGCACATGGAAAACTTTGTTCTAGCCTGGAGTCTTCAGTATTGGTGATGTGGTCAAATCTTGTTTAAGCTTTTGGAAGGATTCCTTGCATTCATCTGTCCACTCAAAATGATCTCTAAGGCTATAAATGGGTTTAGGTATGATTACATACATGTAGATAAATCTACGATAATATCCACAATGTCCCAAAAATGCTTGAACTTCCTTGGTATTTGTTGACTTAGCCATTTCAACAATCATTGCCACCTTCTGCAGAGTCTGTGGCAATACCATTTTTTGATATAGTATGTCCAAGAATATTGCCTTGTTTAACCATAAATATGCATTCTTCAGGATTCAAATAAATCCTATATTGATGGCATTTCTCAAACACACACCATTAATGTTCAAAATGACTCTCTCTCTTTTTGTAGAGTGAACACAAGATCATATGTGTATACTTCTAATAAGTTCCGTAGATAATCCTTAAAAGAATGGCTTATCAATCTTTGGAATGTTGTTGGTACATTGGTCAAGCCAATAGGCATAAAAAGGCATAACCCTATATGCAAAAACTCCCCATTCCATAGGAAAAGCCATTATATGTTGATATTTGGGATCTATGGTCAACTGGTTGTAACCAGAGAATTCCTCCAGGAAACGACAAGCTTCCGTATTGGCTATTCATTCTAGTACATGGTCCGTGATAGGAAGAGGATAGTTATCGTGTATAGTGGATGCATTCACCTTCTTAAGGTTAACAACACTTTGAGTTTGCCATTCTTTTTTGGTACTACCACAATAGGAGATACCCCATAAATGCTCTCTATTTCATAGATGAACTCAGTCTCTTTGAGATTTTTGATATCTTGCTTGGATATTTTTGGCAAAGGTCTCAATGTAGGTGTATGGTCCTTGTTTGCTTGGCTTAGCATCATCCCTCATAGGGATAGTGTGGTGACAAAATGCATGATCCATCCCCTTGAGGTCCTTATAGGACCAATTAAAAAAATCTCTATATTCCCTTAACATTCGAATGATAATCTCTTCCTCTTCTTGCAGCACATACGTAGCTATGCATGTGGGCCTTGACTCTTCTCCATTCTTTGCAAGGTCAATTAGTTTGACAGTCTTAGGTCCCTCATAGGATTTCCATGGCTCTTTTGGTTTTTGCAAGGGTAGCTCAACAATGATTCATCTATCTTGTAAAGTGTACTTTTTGTAATGAGATGAAAAACTAATTGCCCCTAGTTCATCATTTTTAGTTTCCATTTCCATGGTCTGGACTTCTTTCAAGGTCCACTTCAACTCCTTATATTTATCTTTGTGCTCAATTTTTATCATTGGGGATTCTTTTCCTTTGGTTCTATCAGTCTTGTTTGTTTTTTGTTTTTTGTGTCTAAATATTGTCCCATTATCTTGTCTTTTATGTAGTCTGTTGCATGTACTTTCATCAAGAATTAATTTTTGTTTTCCATTGCGGTTTGTACTCTTCCTTTTTATGTTTTTTTCTTGTTTTCTTTCATATCTTTGTTGGCATCTACGATACCGGTTTGGAAATTCAAAAAAAAAAATCCTCTCTTCCCCTGAGTAGAAGTTTTTCTCTTATGTGTTCTTTTTCAGAATGAGATCCCTTTGTTGTAATTGTTTCTTCTTCCAACTCATCCATGGAAATATAGTAGTGATCAAAGAAGACATGTTGCTCTTTGATCATTTCAATGAAATACCATCTGGATGGGAACTATGCCATAGACATCCTCATCACAAAAGTGTGTGGGTGTAGATTTGTTAATACACACATCCATGGTGGCCAAAATTTGAGCCCACTCAAAGGGTTCAAACAAATGTTTAGGAAATGTTTCACGTATGTATTCAACATCATCCACTTCTCTGCCTAAGGCACAATATTCCCTTCATAAATCACCCAATTCAAAAGCCCCATACATCCAAATTGGAGTGTCTTTTTGTATCCACAATGTTAATTTAGTCTCCGTTGAGGTTTTAGGGTCCAATTCTTTTAGAGGTGTCCTCAAGAAATCCTCGTAAGAACGGTCCTTCAAATTTACTAGAGTAACTACTTTCACTTGTTTCACATAAAGGTAATCATTTCCCCAGTCTTGGATGACTTGTATTTGTCTCATGAATGGTCTCCCCAAGATGATTTCAAAATTGCACTTCTTTCCAAAATCTACAATGGCAAAAGTGCGTTGGTAGTCAATTCCATAAGAGTTGACTATCACTTTTGTTAGTAAGCCCATCGGTTTCTGAATGTGTCCATCTGCCAATCCTTGTTTGGCTAATGGCTATTTTTCCCCAAGCTTCCAAAATAGATTTTGTTGCTATGGCTATGCCTCCCTCATTGTCCAAGACAACCATGGTTGTTACATCATTGTGTTATACTAGAAGTTCGTGTTTCCTTCATTCCCCTCACAAGAGTTTCCTAATTTGTTCATAGGCACACTTGACAAGTTTAACCAGTAACTTTTCTTCATTTTGCAGTTTTGCTAGGTTCTCTTCGGTCACTCCTTCTAAGCCCATCTTTTCCATAGTTGATTTCAAATCTCTCCACAGATGTGGACGTACCTTAAGTAGCTTTCCCAATGTGATTATGCATTAGATGGAAGTCGACATTATGTATTGCAAGTTTGCCACATCCAAAGTTTGTTTTGGTCTATTTAGTTTTGTTGTTTTGCAGATCATTGACTTCTCTTTATTTTATGCTAGGTACAAAGGTAGTGTCCGAAGTGTTCCCATTTTTTTATAATCCTAAGTGCTCTAATCCCCAATCTTGATACAAAGATTGTTCATCTAATTCCATAGGTGATCCATCTAGCCATACTTTTTTTATTAAAGCCAATTTCAGTGTCAAACTCCCATTTTTTTCTTCCCTAGCTCATTTACGCAAGTGGTTTGGCCAATCTTTCTAAACTATGGGATCTATGTCCCATCCCTCCTCACTATCAAGAACCATCATTTTAGGTGATGATGCATTAGAGTCTCTTTGAGTTTTCTTCAACTCTTCTTTCTCTGGTGTTTTTTTCTCATTGGTTTTTAGTCTCAATTTCTATAGATTTTCCCATGCTTTCAAACTAAGGTTTCTATTTTCTTTAGCATGGACTATGTTATTTGGACTAATTTTTTATATGCTTCTAGTTTTGCAACTTGCATTTTAGGTTCTAGATATTTTTTCCATTTGGTTTCCAATGTCTGGCCTGCTTTCAATTCGTCTTGGAAATCTTCCAAGCCTACGTTGATTTGTTCGTAAATTTTGTCGGACCAATATTGATCCTCAAATTGATTCTTCCAATTTTGGTTATGGTTCCTTAAAGTATGATGACAGTGACTGCATCTTTGTCTCTACCTTCTTTTGCACTTCCTCTTTGACGTCTCTACGTTGTTTTTGTCTACAAAGATTACAATATTTGCATGGTTCTTTCTTGGAATCTTTTGTTGTCCTATTGGTTGTATCTCACCCATCAATACTTCTCTGTTTATTCCCCTTATAATGTGCCCTAGTTACTACTCATATATCAAAATTGTGTGCTCCTCCTCTGAGGAGCTATTCGACACCACTTAAACTATGTTTATGGTTGTTTTCTCTTTGTTCACTGGATGCCTAAGACAGTATTTTGGGAAATGGTCCCCCTTGCAATCACACGCTCCACAAAATGTCTCTATAGTTCTCACATTCTTATCTGGTTAAGGACATTCTTTTTTTTTTAATGGTCATTAGCTCCGCAGATATGGAAATTTATGGCTTTTAGTTTTGAGTTTGATCATGGGCGACTAGCTGCATGATTTTCAATGAAGTAAGCAAGTATTGCCTCTGGTGGTGTTTGATAAACCGGCTCTATTGTAGAAAATGTTGATTGAGTATACCATTCTTCGTCTACCCCCATTGGTACAGAACTCATGGTAGGGTATGGTGTAGTAGGTACTAGAGAATGTTCATCTATCTGCCCCTCAAGAAACATGTACTTGATTGGTATAGTACCATTCCATAATAGTGGTGGCTGCTAACCTAATATAGGTTGTAGTCTTTCCATGTTCATAGTTTGTCTTTGCATTGGTGCCAAATATGGTCGATATCGATGCATGGGTTGTCCTAGTGGTCTGATTGGGACATACTAGAGATTTCCATCATCTTTAGGCTTATAATAGCACTTGTTTGTCTCATGATATGTCCATTTTTTTCAATGGAACATCATATCAATGGTCTCTATTGTTCAATGATTTGTCCTTGAGGGGAAACCTTTCCTGGCCCTCTCATCAGCATCCTTTGCATGTTGTCCATCATGTCGTTCATGCGCTTAAGCATGTCTTCTATATCATTTGTGGAAGTTGTCACAATGGGTCCTACTTTTGCTAGCACAATGTATGTGGTTAGCTCACTTTGTGAGTCTTTAACAATTATTTACTCATTGTAGATCTCACAATTATCTCCCAAGTTAATAACGTCCAGACTGCATGCTTCCCAAGTCGTGTGTTTTTTGCTATACAATATAGCAATGCCATGCAGGTACTTGTTTAGTCCTTGTAAAAACAATGAGACAAGTCACTCCTCACTTGGAATTTCCAAGTCTGTACATCTATCAATGTTTTGTCTCATTTGACTCACGCAATCTCTTACAGTTTCACCCTATTTCAATTTAAAATTATATATTTATGCCACATTTCTATGCTTGATTCCCATTTTGAGCAAGCAGCAAGAAATCTCATGGCCAAGGTTGGTAGGTCAGTTATTGACCCAAGAGGGATGGTCTAGAACCAGGTCATAGCTTTTCCTTCTAAAGTCATTCCAAACCCCTCAAACTATGTGTGAAAGTGAGTTATACATTTAGCTCTCAGAACTTGTCTGAATTTTGTTATGTGGTCATACAGATATCCTATTTCGCTTACTTTTTTGACCCATTTTTGGAAATCTACTGGTGTGACTCTACAATTGTGTTCCGCACCTACTCTCTTGACTGGTGTTTATCCCATTGGGCCTTCAAACCAGCTATTTGGTAAGTGTGACTTGTGTGGACCTCTTTTTGTCCTAGTGCCACTCGTGCTTTCCCTATTAAGGTGGTTTTTGCAACCCTACCTATGTTCCCATCATTGAGGCGGCTACCTTTGGTTGTGCTTCCTCTCTGATTGATCATGTTATCGTAGGCTCTAAAGTTTAGCCCACGTTCTGTTTGGTTTCAAGTATGACTTCTTGGATTCAATGTCCCTGATATTTGGTATGTTCAATCTCCTTTAGAGACATCATAATAAATTGGCTATTATAAAAATCCCTGAAGAGGTGGACAGTAAGTTTTGCTATACCCTTCTTCTTGATCGTGAAAATATATATGATTTTCAAGGGTGTTGATTGCTCTGGTTTGGCATTAAGAGTCTAGATCAAATTTGTGACATTGCTGGCTTCCTAACAATAGACTCCAAGACTACGGTTGTCAATGGGTATGTGTTTTAGAGATTTAGTATCTATCAAATTGTATCCTTCTAATTCTAGCACATGTGGTCCTTTCTTCACAACTTTGTTTGGAACCAAAGTGTGAACTTCCAATCCCCATCTGTCTACCAAATCAGGATCTTTTATCTTGAAGTATTTCATTTTGGTCCATGTAGAAGGTGTCTTGTTTGTTTGCCCTAACCTCCTCTTCAAACTTGATGGTATGGTCATCTACCCTTACGCCAAATTCCTCGTTAGGATCCAAATAAATTTGGGCTTTTTACTTGTTGGTTTTAAAGAAGGTCATAATATGCTTGGACTTGAGTGAGGCAGATAATAATGTCCAATTGACTTTAAATTTTCTAGGCTACCTTTATGGGGACTCTACTAACACTAGTGACCAAAAAATGTGAAAGAGACTATCTCTGGCTAGCAAGAGGTATTAATCGCGATTAAAATCTCTTGGGTCATAGAATAATTTTTTTCCACTTTTGCTGGTTCCCTGGTTTAATTGTATGTCAAAACGCTTTGTATCTATTTTCAACAGTTTTGGACAACTTTTGCATAATTCTCACCTTGTTTGGATGATTTTTAGAATCAGATACCATCCAACAATAAATCTTAAGCAATAGCAATCCAAATCATTTGAAATTTGACATAGGCCCTCAATTACTACTACTGAACCAAGTTATATTGAAAAAAATCCAAGAAATCATTTTTTTAAGAATTAAAGCTATTAATCACAATTAATAGCTCTCGTGTCGGAGTCATGATTTTGTCTAATGTTTGTATTAGATATTCACTCCTTAACCAAGTCATTTGTCAAGTTTCATGGGATTTGGTTCAGTTTCCAATTTTTTAGGGCAAGTTTTACATTTAATTCTAGGTTTTTGTGGAATTTTGTTTCAATTGACAGCTTATAGATCCAAATGGTCTCAAACTTGAATCATTCTCCCTTTAGCCTATGTTTTAGCCTAAGGTATGGTCATAGTGTGAAAATTTTTCATTTCCATGTCATGAGGTATTAATCACAATTAATAGCCTTTTGACTAATTTCACACTTTTTCCAACTATTTGTGACACGAAATCCACAAACACAGTAATATAAACTTTTTGTGACACAAAATCCACAGACATGGTATTATAAAGTTTTTTCTCAAGGTTTTGCCCAATTTGGATTCAAATTGAGACTCTGAGTTAATTTTTTGTTGAAGAAGGAAAAATATTGTCAATATGGAATTTCATACATAATGGAATTCCACTCCTTGCCATTCCTTGCAAGAAATATTTGGTCTTTACCTGGTAGGGATTTGGTGGAGCTGAAGCCAAATTCTAGAGTCCTAGCTATAAATCACAATTATAAGCTTTTGGCCTACAGATGGACTTTTTTGAACTTTCATCTCCACTCAGGTTGTAAGCGGAGAGTTTCCAAAAAAATTGGTCAATCAAACTCAAATTTACAAGCACAAAATATCGAGCTATTAATTTGAGGTTTGGTCAATCTTTAAAATCTTCTCCTAGAGTTGGTTTTTTTCCTTGCCAAAGCTTTCTCATGGCTTTCCCAAGATCAGTTACGGTCTAAAATGTTAATCTCTTTGGTTTTCCCACCTTATCTGCAAAGTTCGAGTCTCAATGTCTCTAATATTTTCAAAGGAAACTTCAATGATATCCAATTAGAGATTGAGAAGAGTCAAAAACCTCCTTTGGTTCCTACTTACCCTACTCTTAATCACATCAATTGAAAGGTAGTAAAAAGTGTCCACCAACACTAGTTTTTCTTGTTTTATGCTTGAAAAGTGTGTCAATCCTCATACTCCAGCACAGTTTAAGATAACAACCAATGAAAAACAACCTAATCTAATCGTAAATCTTCTTGAAGAGAACAACTAATCCCAAGACACCTCCACACATCCGAACTCGACCTACCACAACCATGCAGTCTCCAGCAGTTGGTTTTTGCCAAGGGATTATGACAAAAAATTATATAGGATCTAATGTTTAATGTAATCAAATGTGTTGAATATTGTGCTACCAATCACATTTAAAGCAGAAAAACATGGATGCAAAAACAAAGACAAGGGGCAATGCTAATGGACAAGAAACACCTATTCGTGTTGATGATCGTGCTTGATTTGAAAAGTGAACGAGAGGAAAAGTCCATGAAGTTCAAAATCCTAACAACGGCAACGCGTTCCTATACACACTAGAAAACACAAAGAATACCTCTAGGAGGCACATCAGTGGAAAGAGGCACCAACCCTTATTGAGCACAATCAAACAGCATAAGGAAATCTAACCTAATTATTTGCACCTCCTAGAGAGTCAAGGGAATAGAATATTGAAAAGATGGGTGGACAGCCCTAAGGCTAAACCCCTATCCTCATCATCATCGAGAAAAACAAAGTCATCATCCGTCAGACCATGCGTGCCATCCATATAATCGTGTAACTTATCCTCATCATTAGAGGCACAAATGTTCACTAAGAACATCACTAGACACCTATAGTCATCTTGTTCAAAAGGGTAGTCTTGTGCAATTGGGGAGACGTCCTCCACTACATATGGATCAGTCATGGTCAAGAGACGTATCACCCATTCTAATTTCTTGAAATTCCTCTCACATGCTAGTGTATCTACCAAATCCCATTCACAGGCAAGCACCGGGTAGACTATGTGAAACACTTCTGAAAAGTAAAGAGGGTACCTCTCACCCAATGTACTAGTGGATGGCTCTAGCATACTAGCCATATATGTACACACAGATAGATGATGGTTAGAGTGAAAATACTATAAGGTTCATGTTAAGAGGTTGGTTCTTGTGCATAATGTGTTTTTATGATTTTGGGTCATGTATTAGAACTTGTAGGTTTCCAAAATTTTGTTGGGTGGCTCTTTCTCTTTTACTTTTTTATTTTTGTTTCTATGAGTATAGTGATATTATATGCATTCCCTAAGATTGGGAGGTTGAGAGGTCAGGGGGGAAGGTTAAGAGGGAAGCAAGTGAATGATGGATGTCAGCAAACACTCCCCCCTTCCTTGGGTAGATCATACCTTTTGAAACGATGTCGTCACCCTTTGAAACCAATTTTTCCAAGTTGTTATGGGTAAAGGCTTTGACCAATAGTTTTCAACCACCAGCCTAGGCGTTTCATCTACTTGCAAGGGTGGTAAGGTACTCTCCCATGATTTTATTTGCAACGTTGTTGTAGGTGGTGAACTTGCAACGGGAGGTGCAAATTCTTTCTTGTTTGTATGGATATGTACAATGGTAGGTGGTTGTTGTGTTGAAGCTTCTATGTGTAAGAACTACATGAAGAGAAAGAAGCTTCATTTGACTTCCTTGTTCCTGAGCTAAGTGGAATAAATCGTTCTTTCTTCGGTACCCAAACTAGCTCTGTAGTGGGTGTGTAGCATTCTGTGATTTTTTCCTTTCCATGGTCTTTAAATCATTTTGGAGTTACAAAATTTGTCCTAAATGGATCTCTAGTAGGTGATAGGAGAGAACACAAGGTACATTTAGGTACCCAGATTTGATCATTTCCATCATAGTAGCCTTGGGCTACTAATAGTCTCTTAGGAATCCAATGTAGCATTCCTTTATATTTCTTGGGGCATGTGGGACGTTTCTTACAAGGCTTCTATTTTCTAGCATAAAACTTTGTCGTGAAAGAAGCTTTAGGGACCCATTGGCATGTTTTCCTAGCTATATTTTGATGAGTCTCATTAGAAGCTATATGCATTGCTCCTATCATATTTAAAGGTACGAGGTGTGGCATTTCATCCCCCTCAGGTGTTACCCAGGTCGTCCCTCTATTTCCCCAAGTGTATATGGTTGCTACTAGGTGGACCCATCCACATGTTCAGACTCAGTCTTCCCAGGTAGAACACCCATATAAGGAAAATCTTCCCCAACATCAGTGTCCATTTTACACGTGTAACAATACTGCAATGGGGTCGAGTGAACTGTGGTGTCTGATCTATGATCAATTATAAATCTATTTCCTAGAGGATGTGCTTGACCAATTACAACATCAACTTCAATGATCGAATCTTGGAACTACAAGTAGACATGGTTTTTAGACCAGTCATGCAACATTTTTTCTTCCCTCATGAAAGGGCGTCCTAAGATCATCTCGGATGACATAGTGTGCTTGGAAAAATCCATAACAATGAAGGTATTCCTTATTTTGTGTCCAAAGACCTTGATCTTGAGATCTTCTAACATCCCAATAGGCTTAACAATAGTCCCATTGGTCATCTTTACCACTATGTTTGTGGTCCTGAGGTGAGATCTTCCCATACTTTCCCATTAATTTTTAGTCACAATTCTATCCCCAATGCCACCATCAAGGATTCTACTTAAACCCTGGGTAATGATTGGTATGGTTGCATTGGATTCATCTCCTTCAAAGTATTGTCCCAACTTGTTAATAGGTATTTCAACAACAGAGTTCTCATCTAAGTGGGGTTGTGGATCTAAGTGTTCTTCCTCCATTGGCATCTCACTAGCTTCATCCATCTGTGAAATTTGTGGTAGCCCAAACTTTCAATTCTCAATTGAGAAAAGCTCGAAGAGCTAAGAATAGCTCGGGGTCTCCATATAGTTGGGACATGATGGTTGTTCTAACTTTTGAAGCCATGAAATCCATCAATTTGGAAATATTTAACGGCACCTTTTTGGCTTCAGTCCCTTGATGTGGGGAAGATGGGATCTCCATTTCTTTGATAGGGTCAAGTAATCCCTCTGTAAACATTCTCTCCATCAAGAAGGGAGTACGCCCCCACTTTCCCATGACTTAAAGTCACTTTATTCTTGGATGACAGTAGGTATGGCTAGTGATCTATGAGGTTGCTTTTGCATAGGGAACATTGTGTCGGTAGCCTGGATCTGCCTAGTACTAGCTCCAGATCCCTTTGCGTCTCTTCTACCAAACCCATTAATTGCTTGACTCGCTCGATCTCCTTTGTAGGGTTTGGGTAAGTTCCTATCTTCTTCTTCGGTCCTTGCCATTGTGGCTCATGACAATCTTTGTTGTTTGTTTCTTTCTAATGGTTGTTTTAGTCTCCTTGGATTCACTTGAATCAGAATCTTCTTTAGTGTCGTTCATATATACAAGGTCGTCACCAGTCCCTATGTTGGTCTTTGAATTGGGGTCTAACTTCACTGATTTTTGCGATCTCTTTCTTTGTGTTTTCTTCTTATTGGTACTAGTATACTAGTATACTAGCACTGGTACTGGTTTTTCAATCCCTTCCGAGCTGGTTTACTGGTATTGTACTGGTACTGTACTGCAACGCACTCACACTAGTACTGATACACACATTCAACCAGCTCACCTTTTTTTGTGGATAATGTTCAACTGCTTGGCACCAAGCTTACACATATAGCCTATCTTAACCGCGCACATTGTTGCCCCTCTATCTAAGCTTTCTATAGCTAAACACACTAATTAACACTACACACACACCGTTCTACCCTGGCAAACTACACACGGACAGAACAATCAACCTTCTTCTCGCTGTCCATTGCACATTATAGCCACTTAATAGAACTTAATCCCAACTCAAAAAAAACCAAAACATATGGGAGAATCTATAATACACTCGGGGGTTCACTATATGTAAACCATCTATAAAACGTGCGTTCAAAGGATATTTAAAAAACCCCTTATCTGTGAATCTTGAACTAATAAACGAGCCCCTCTTTCTTTATGAACTACCGGGGTTTTTTTTTAAGTTCAATAAAAAAATCCCTTATTTAAATATATTTATGTAAAATTACCCAAAATGTTTGAATTAAAAACCCCCTCTTGTTGAACTCTCATGGTATACTTACATACATAGAGGTGGACCCCAAGAGATAATACAAAGGCCTTTTAGAGGGGGGACCGGCTTCAAGTAAATACGGTCCTCAACTACTGTCAATTTCTCTAATTCTCTCCCTCTTTTACAAGTATTGTTCATGCCAAGCTAGCTACATAATATGGTTAAATTTCTATCACCAATCAAGTACTCTTATTATGCTCATGATGAATTCTCTTAAAGAAATGTTCACTACAGTCATCCTAATTCCGCTATTTTCAATGTTATTAGTCCAATTTCATCACATATGGATAAGATATTTTCAAGATAGGATTGCACAGGGAAGAACTATGGCCGCCAAATTAGTGAGGGGGGTAATTGTGGTCCCAGATGTATCACATGTGTTCCATGTTATTACAATTGGTTCAGTGGAGAAAGGTGTTGCCTCACACTTGCAGAATTCCCTCGATACACATGCGAGGATTTTCAAAGACGTTGGAATTGGAGTTGGTCTCTTCAGACAGCTGATTCCAGTGTTAGAATTTAGAGCTACTGGTTATGTTGTCAATTCAGTTAGTAAAACTGGAACAGAGTATTGATTTGAAATAGGGAGTTGAACTTGAATGTTATACTGAAACAAGAGACTTGACTGGAGTATTGGAAAGAGTATTTGCAAGTTCAGATTAATAGCTCAAGAATAACCCGTATAGGGTATGATGGGTTAAAGCTCGGATGATTACAGAAGCAATGATTACAGGGTGAAGCTAGAGACTAAGAGCTCATAAACCTAAAGTATTTAGAAAGCTAGAGCCAAAAGTCAAGCAGCTAAGAAGCCAAGAAGCCCAATTACAATGTAGCGGGTCCTATTTATAGCTCCCAAGAGTTACTACAATAACTACCTACGATAATTATTATTAGTGTGATTGATCCCACCGTTTGGCCTTTTAAGGAGCAGTTCCAACCTGCTTGGATTATCCTCGCCTTCTACATCCTGCCCTCCTTTCTTGAATTTTGGTATAACTCCAAAAATTTTGAAAAAAAATCCACCGCTTGACTCTGATTTGGTTTTGAGAAATCCATCTGGTTCACTGGTTTAGCCTAAACCCTAAACTCTAAACCCTTCTTGTTGCCGAGTTGGCCGATGTTCCTCATGAGTTGGTCCATGGTGCTCATGATAATACTCTTTCGATATTGTTAGATTATACCATACTTCATGCTTGTTGAGTGCTTAACACCCCTGTAGTTGTAATTCCAAGGGTGCCCAGCCAAGAAAATTCCAGTGCCTAATTGGGAAAATCCACCGTCTCATTTTGAGATGAAATTACCCAGTATCCTTCCACTGAACTAGCTTCCTCTTGCTCTTCTTTTAGTCGGTGCCTCAGAAGTCCCAATGCTAGTGATGGACGATTTTTGAAAATCAAAGAAAAAAAAGAAAAAAACTTATTTTTCCTCTGTTGGAGCCTTGGCGACGCTGTTGGAAGGATCAGCACCGCCTGGTCAATCCTCACAACACCTCTACGGGCATGGCACACCCCCCCCCCCCCCTTTGATTGGCTAGCCTTATCACCCTCAGGCCCCCGCTTTTCTATACTCCAGCCTAGCTGGCCGCCCTCCATTTCAGATACCCTTTCTCTCTTCCCCCGTAGTTTATTCCGCCCCGGGCGGGCATTGGATGAAATAACGCCACCCTCTCTCTCTCTCTCTCTCTCTCTCTCTCTCTCTCTCTCTCTCTCTCTCTCTCTCTCTCTCTCTCTCTCTCTCTCTCTCTCTCTCTCTCTCTCTCTCATTTTCCCTACATACCTCTCTCTAATATCCTCTCTCTCTCTCTCTCCCAAACCTCCCCCCCCCCCCCCCCCGCCCTAGTGGCCACCCTCGGCCAAGCGCAAGCCTCGATCACTTACCCCGACCCCTCTCTCATTTTTGCTCTCGAGCTCCCTCGTGTCGAGCCGCATGGGAACCCCCCCGCTCTCCCGTATTCTTACACTCACCCTCTCCCTCTCTCACACTCTTTCCCCCCCCCCCCCCCCCCCCTTGGCCCGCTAATATTCTCCCCACCCCCTCTTCCCCACCCGCTCGCCTCACCCTCCCCTCGGCCTCACTCACCCTTCCCTTGGCCCCGCTATCCCCACCCTGTATCCCCCCCCACACTCACGCACACACACCCATTTACATATATATACACATCCGCCCACATGCACATACATACACACACACCCGTATACGCGCTACAAATACAAAGAAAATGCAAGACTCCCCGACTACGACGACCACAAAAAAAAGAAGAAGGACCCAAAGCACGCACCGCCAACAAAAAAAAAGAGGAAATGCGTTGAAGGCATGCTCCGACCGACCCCGAAAAAAAGTACGCTCGACATCGACGCACTGGCAACACACCATTTGCCGGCAACACGCAACCACGACACCATTCCATTAATTTATAGGTTATTTTCATCATTTCTTCAGTTTTCACCCGAGCCATTGTAAAATTCCCATTTTTTTGTAAATATCCTCTCTCTAGGTGATGGTCACAAAGGCCCACCTAGAGATTCTCATCTTTTAATAACCTCCCAAAACAAAGCAAGGGTCAACCACACCGGGCCCACCACTTGCTTAGTCTCCCGGATTAAGCTTACCCTAATCACACTGGGATTACCATAATCCAAGCAGCCAATACCTATAAATTGGCACTGAGAGGTCACCATCGAGGGGGGAGAAGTCCATGAGAAGTCATCACTCGGTAGAGTGTAGTGGGAAGAGTTGACACTATCACCATCACGGGGAGGGGGCTTGTGTGTTGCGTTTGCCTTGGGAATTGCACCATGCGAAGGGAACCACGTCCATCTCTCGACTCCAATGGTCAATGCACACACATATACACGCTTTTGGTAGCAAGCTTCACAATCATTGAGTCGTCTTACAGAACGCACCAAGTAGTTTGCACCACCTCCTCTCCCTATCTCTCTATCACCACGGCTTGCCATTTGTAAATACTGCAGAAAAATAATTCTCCCTCACACCCCCGAGGGTTTTCATCACTTGCAAATCTCTCTCTCTCTCTCTCTCTCTCTCTCTCTCTCTCTCTCTCTCTCTCTCTCTCTCTCTTAGTGTGTAAGTTTGCGGTGTTCATAGTCATCGTGGTTTGCGTCCTAGCCGCTCAAAGCTAGGTGGTGCCCCCTGTTCGCTTTGCATGGCAGGCTCGAGGCGCACCGTTCGGCCCCCGGCATTTTAGAGGCCGTCGAGGTTCGGGGTTTGCTTTGCTCCCGTCATTTGGTGCCCCCATTGAGGAGGGCTTTCTAAGACCCTTCAGTTTACAATGCTGGAAGTGACGCCCACTATCAATCATGGACGAATGGCTGAAGGAATTTTCCAACTGGAGGATGGAGGAAGAGGAGACGAAGGAGGCACTAGCCGCCTTCATTGAGGTGCTACTGCCAGGCTGCAACGTTGTCAGTATTCAGGAGGTAAATTCTCCATCTCGTGTTGCTCGTTCTAACCATAAATTGAGAGCATCAAGTGGGAAGTCGGTGAATTGCCATCATTGTTGCCAACCAAGGCACACTGTCAATGAGTGCCAGCAACGAAGGCAGCGAAAGGGCTGAAATCATCTACATCGACATTCATCACGAAGAAGTCATCCACATCAAAGAAGGGAAGAAAACGGTGAGGCCTCTTTTCCCTAAAGAAATTGCAGTCAAAGTTATAACTCCAAAGTGGCCTAAAGGGGCTGCTCGAGCCAAAGGCAAGGAGAAGATAAGCCAGTCTGGAAACACATGACCCCGCAGGGAGAAGCATCTGGCCAAGCAAGTGCTTCAAGCTCAAAAAGTCGGGTTGTACCCAGTTTTCCAAAGAGGAAGTCATCCGAAGCTAAGCGGTGGAAGGTCGCCTACCAATTTGCACGACGCATGCGAGTGCTACCAATCCACTTTGACAATCCTCAAGAAGAAGTGGTAAGAGGATTCTCATGTCTTAGAGAAGAGTGGTTCAGCTACTGCTCTCACTGTTTTGGAAAGCGAGTGGAGAATCTTCCTCCTCTCCCCTTGTACAACTTATCCTGAAGAATCTCTCTACCACGGGAGAAACCCAGTGGGCTGGGGACGAGTTGAAACTGAATGGAGTAGAATTCATGCAACACGCCGACTACGGAAATTACCTACAATTGTTGTTAGCCAAGAGGCTGGGAGTGGTCAGACGCGTCGCCATCACCCCGTACGTGCTGAGCAACGAAGGAAAGGTAGAGCCCATGAAAGGCGATGACCTCTTGTGGATGTGCTGACTCATCAACACTGGCACGATAAGAGTATAAGTAAGTATTCCACCCTCTATGCATAATGGAAAACGGGCCGACGGCATTCCCGTTTAGATTCCTGCAGTATATGCATGTGAATATCTATGTAGATAGGAAAGTCTTCTACTAACAGAAGATTGTACACCTATTTGGTGCGGTGGTACTAGGAGAAAGCCTCAATTCCCCGAACCCTATCATTCTCCCCATATTGGATTACCATCATTCCTTTAATGTTTCTATCTTTATCCTGTATTAACCTATCCACCCACCCTTGTAAAAAGCCGCTATGAGCCGCTATTGTTAATGTAATGTAAAAAAAAAAAAAGAGGTTTGTAATTTCCTGAGTCGCTACCATAGCAAGTGTTTCTTTCCCCACGTTCAGTGGAAAGAAGGGAGAGGATCTCACCACCGACTTTTTGGATGATTTCGACATTGCTTGTGTCATCTCCAACAAAGATGACGATGCTTCACGACTTAGAATTTTTCCTCTACTGATGAAAGTAGAGGCCAAGTCCTGGTATAATGCATTGCCCCAGGCCACCAAGAATGCATGGGATGTGTTAAGGGCTACTTTTGTAAAGAGATTTGGTGGAGGCACAACCTCAGAGAAGCTATGGAAGCTACTGACAGAATTAAAGCAAGGAGGTCTATTGGAGTATGCCACCTACGAGTCCAAATTTGTGGACTTATGGGAGAGATGGGTTGCCTCACTGGAGGAAGGTGAAGGAGCACCTAATTTCCTAAAGAAGGACCGTTTCATTGCTGGTCTATGGTCGTGTGCGCTCATTGCCGCACTGTCGAAGCAAGGGACTTGCCGATACACAGTGTACGAGCCGCAGACGGCTCCAAGCACACAACTAGTTTAACTAGTAAGCTCAAAGAGGGCAATGGTGTGTCACTCACCGCCTTATGCTCCTGCCATAGAGGATTCCTCGCCGCGAAGAAGAGCGAGACGCCGCTACGCCGCGCTCAACCGCCTCGCCGCCGTCGTGCCGCCGCAACGCTCGATCGCACACACACTCTCACACTCTCTCTCTCTCTCTCTCTCTCTCTCTCTCTCTCTCTCTCTCTCTCTCTCTCTCTCTCTCTCTCTCTCTCTCTCACGCACACACACAAGGAGATGGTGAAGGAGAAGGTGGAGATGGAGCAAGAGCAGCTTCTATTGCACAATGAGAGAATGAATCAATTTTAGGTCTAATTGGCTTTTATGTGAGCTCACCCCATTCATACTTGGGCGCCCATGCTTAGCCAACTAACCCTAGCATGTTCGTGTTAGAGTGCGCCTCTCATCAGCGATCACTCTACCTTTCCCTATTGGACCGACAAGCCCGGTGCCTGACTCTACTTAAATAAATAATACGGTTACAGTGTCCGTCGTAGGCGATAGGGTGTCCGTGAGCCACGAGGGTTAACATTGCCCCCCTTCCTGATGTAGATTCCTTCCTCGGAAGCTATTGAGTTGAAGCTTGGTATGTCCATGTTGTAGAGCATCTAGATTTGAATCTGCAAGGCAAAGTCACTGTTTTAGCAAGCGGAATTATATTGCCATAAATCATGAGGGGAATGTAAAGTACATGTGGAAATGAGTAAATGCAAGATTTATGAAATGTTAGACTGCCATTAAGGACAAATAAATTTCACTTTGAGTAAATTAATTAATCAAGGGTTTTGTGCTTATGGGTGAGTCTATCAATTAGTTAGCTATGACTAAGGTTAAAACAACTACTCTAGTACTAGCTAAGCTAAGAAGATTATCTAAATGCAAGGTTCCCTAACTATGCTTTTCAGCTTTGATTAGCCAACTCGCTCTCACAACTGCAAACAAAAGCTTGAAATGTTAACTGTAAGCTCAATGGAAGTCTTTAAATTTTTTTTATTTTTATTTTTTTAATACTTTTTTACTTTGGGTCACAATCATGTGACGTGTGTGCTTATTTTGTATGTCCGGGGTTTTTTGCTTCTCAAGGAAAAGCGCCCACACTGGGAACCTCGAGGGCTCTAGTACCATAGACAATACATGTGAGTGAAGCACCAATTCAAGCCAGGATTTCTCTTCCAGCGTAAGATTTTTCATTTGTGGCACTTATGTTTTTTTTTTTTTTTTTTTTGCTTCCATTTCCTTGGTATTCGCACTAGTGTTTTTTGTTGTTTGAGTGAGCAAGCCTTTCTCTGCCTAAAACATTCCTAAGGTCTCAAATACTCGGATAATTTTATTAGCTAGGCCTAGTGGTCAAGTAAATGAGTTAACCTAAAGTCACGGTCTCCTAATCTCCAGGCTCATCCATAAGATTAAACTGGAGTTCAATCAACTTAAGCAAAGACAAATTTATACATCTATAATTTCAGATAACAATCATAACTATTGCACTCAAACAAAGAATGAAAAATCATTATTAGCAATTACACATATCCACCAACATGAATCATGGAAAGTAGTACACCTGGAGGTATGGAGTGGCTCATTTTGTTGAAGCAAATGTCCTCAGCCATGTGGATGGAGATCCATATAAGTCCTACCTAACACATCCAAAAACAGGCACTATACCTCTAGGAGGCATGTTAGTGTGAAAAATTAAAACTCCTAAAAAACAAACTCAAAACACAATCTAGACCCCTAACCTACCTATCTGTCACCCCTTTTAGAATCAAGGAAAGAGGATATTATATAAACCGGGTGGCCACCCTAAGGCTAGGCCTCTATCCTCATC
The DNA here is from genome assembly GCF_014529385.1 of Adiantum capillus-veneris. NCBI lineage: Eukaryota > Viridiplantae > Streptophyta > Polypodiopsida > Polypodiales > Pteridaceae > Adiantum > Adiantum capillus-veneris. The sequence continues at coordinate 70,980,428 of NC_140957.1, forward strand.
ATCTAGATAAATAAAATCGTTGTCCGTGAGGCCATAGTCTTCCTCGGTCTCTATTAGTTCCTCTTCATCATCCTCTTGTGCAAGCATGCTAATCAAGAACCTCGCGATGCGTGGATACTCATCTTGTGCAAAAGAATAAGCATGTGCCATTGGAGACACATTCGCTACTGGGTATGGATCACTAGTTAGCCATAGACGTATCAGCCATTCTAACTCCTCAAAATTTCTCTCACATGCAAGGCTCTCTATCAAATCCCATTCGCAAGAAAGTATAGGGTATCATACGTAGAACACTTGAGGAAAAGACAAAGGGTACCTTTCATCAAAAATAGAAGTGCATGCCTCTGGTGAACTAGCCATTTCTGACAAGACAGATAGATTTGGTTAGGCCTTTAAAACATAAGAGTTGTTTTTGTGTGTTGCTTGAATTGACACGGTGAATTTGGACTTATATGTAAGATCTGATAGGGTGCTCTCTCGTTGCTAGTCGCTCTTGCTCTTTACTATTTTTGTTTTTTGTGAGTATAAGGCTATATATATACATTCCCTAAGATTGGAATTGAGAGGTCAGGGAGGAAGGTTGAGAGGGGAGCGAGTGAATGATTGATGTTAGCAAACACTCCCCCCTTCCTTGGGTAGATCATACCTTTTGGAATGAGGTCGTCACCTTTTGAAACCAATTGTTCCAAGTTGTTATGGGTGAAGGTTTTAACCAATAGTTTTCGACCACCCTATGCGTTTCATCTAGTTGCAAGGGTGGTAAGGTACTCTCCCATGATTTTATTTGCAACGTTGTTGTAGGTGGTGAACTTACCCCGGGAGGTGCAAACTCTTTCGTGCTTGTATGGATATGTACAGTGGTAGGTGGAGGTTGTGTCGAAGCTTCTATTTGCGTATAGGAACTACATGAAGAGCAAGAAGCTTCATTTGATTTCCCTGTTCCTGAGCTAGGTGGAACAAATCGTTCTTTCTTTGGTACCCAAACTAGCTCTAGATCGGGTGTGTAACATTCCATGATTTTTTCTTTTCCGCGATTTTCAATTTGTTTTGGAGCCACAGGATTGGGTTTACATGGGCCAGGTGACAGGTAAGAGTACACTTTACATTTGGGCACCCAGATTTGATCATTCCCTTCATAGTATCCTTGGGCTTCCAATAGTCGTTTAGGAATCCACCGCAACGTTTCTTTACATTTCTTGGAGTGAGTGGGACGGTTCTTACTAGGTTTCCGTTTTTTTGCATCAACCATGCTCACTACAGAGGCTTTAGGGACCCACTTGTATGTTTTCTATGTTATATTAGGATGGTTCTTGTGTGTCTCAAGCTTTCTTTCAACTACATCAGTTGAAGCTCTAGAGAGTCGGGCTATGGGGACGTATGTTTCAACCTCCTGGACATGCAATGTCTTGGGTTTTATTTCCTTAGGCAATATCTCAGGGACTATGGCTTGAGTGGTAGGGCTAAGATTTGGTTTTTGCGTTGTAACACCCCCAGTCCCCCAATCAATAGTGGATTTGGTGGCTATCATCCACATGCGGCCTAGGTTTATATTACCCTCCATAGTTCCAATAGGCATGACCAAAAAGTCTTGAGCTACAATCCCATTGTCATAACTGACAGAAGTGTGCCAGATTCCAAAAACCGTAGTTTTTTTCTTGTTGACACCCTTGACTTGGATAATACTCTCAGATAGAGGTGGCTTCCCTAACTGACACCGCACCCCATAGGATAGCAGATTATATTTAGCACCCGTGTCCAATAAGGCGTTATATAGCACTTTTCCATAGGCACTATTTAACTCAATGGGGTATCTTAGAGGTGTGTCAGAGTCCAACCCATCCTCTTCGATTTCCACGTGGAATGCATTTCTGACTCCAAGGTTAGCCTCTCGTTTTTGTCTTATACGTTGTTGTCGCTCCTTGGCCTCAACTTGAGCTTGTATCTTGTTTAACTCGGTTTGTGCTTTGGCGGCCTTCTTTTGATGAATGGCCCGTAGTTCTTCTTGGCTTAAAGGATCATAATATCTTTTGAATTTACTCCCATTGAGGAATCCAATGGTTTCAACTCCATCAAGAGTTTCCACACGAAGGGTACCTTGTGGGGTAATTTCACATACTCTATATGGTCCTTTACCAGCATATTTCAACTTTTTCTTCTCTTTACGTACTCCATACATAAGGACTTTATCACCAACTTTGATGTCTTTGTCCTTCACATGCGATCAAACCACTTCTTTCTCCTATCCTTTTCCACAAGAGCATTTTGCACAGCCAACTGTCTCTCTTCGTCTAGTTTTTCTAAGATATACAAACGCTCGGTTAAGGGGTTACCATTCCATCCTTCTTGCGAAGCTACCCTAAGACTAGGAATGACAAACTCCCAAGGCATAACCGCTTCTTGGCCGTATACCATTTTGAATGGCGTACAATTAATAGCCACTTTATAAGCAGTACGATAAGCCCATAGAGCAGATGTCAACTTCAAATCCCAATCAGTGCGATGAGCTTCTACCGTCTTGGTTAAAATAGAGATTAGAGTCTTGTTGGTGCTCTCGGCTTGTCCATTAGCTTGCGGGTAATAAGGTGTAGACTTATGGTGGGATAATGGTACCCATTTATAAAATGGGTACCATTATCACTAACAATTTCAAAAGGGCAACCAAATCTTGTGATAATGTTCTCAAAAAGAAACTTAGCTGTTGTCCTCGCGTCAGCTTTTTGTGAAGCCTTAGCTTCAGCCCACTTTGTTACATAGTCCGTAACAACTAGAATATATCGAGATTGAGTGTTGCGAGCTGCGGGACTAATTGGACCTACAAAGTCTAAGCCCCATTTTTCAAATGGTTGGGTTATTTTAATAGGATGTAAGGGCATTCTGTCTTTGCGCTGTGTGGTCTTGTAACGTTGGCACTCATCACACCCTTTTGTAAAAAGTGATGCATCCTTAAATAAAGTTGGCCACCAATAGCCTAATTGCAGCACCTTTCTAGCAGTCATGTCTCCTGAAAAATGTCCTCCTGCTATGCCCATATGTGCTTCTTGCAAGATATACAAATATTCATCCTCGCGGGCACAACGCCTAAGAATATCATCCTTGCCTAATCTATACAGAGTTCCGGCAATCAAACAATAGGGTTCACATTCTTTTACTAGCCTTCGAGCGATATCCTTACGAAGTTCCTTAGGTGGAAAACCATTAACTAAAAAGTTAACGATGTTCTCACTCCATTCAGGCATAGTCTCAACTATGAATAGGGAAGTATCGGGTAATTCATCATCAACTCCTGTAGGGGCTTCACCATTGGGTATGCGAGACAAATGATCAGCCATGACGTGTCTTTTACCGGGTCTCACTACAATCGTGAAATCAAACTCCAGAAGAATTAACAACCATCGTGTGATTCTTCCTGTGGAGCATGGCTTGTTTACCAGATACAGCAACGCTTGATGGTCCACATAAAATACAAACTTGTTTGCCAGAAGGTAGAAGCGAAATTTCTTTACTGCATAAACCATTGCCAAACCTTCTCGCTCTGTAGTGGTGTAGTTCCTTTCAGCATCGTTCAATTGACGGCTTGCAAAGCTAATGGGATAGTCCAATTTATGTTCTCCTGGCTGAGTGAGAACACACCCAATAGCAAAGTTTGATGCATCAATATGCACATGGAAAATGACATCCCAGTTAGGTGTCCTTAAAATCGGAGCACTTGCTAGTGTTTTCTTCAATTGTTCATAGGCCTGGTCACACTCTTCAGTCCATTTAAATTCAATGAGAAGCTTGTACAAAGGACGTGCTATCTCAGCGAAAAATAAAATAAACCGTCGATAATAACCCACGTGTCCCATGAACCTTTGAACTCCCTTGTAATTGGTTGGTGGTGGTAACTCTAGAATCACTTTAATTTTGCTCTCATCGGTTGAGATACCATTCTTGGATACTATATGCCCTAAAATAACTCCATGCTTGACCCAAAATTGGCATTTGAACGGGTTCAATGAGATACGATATAACCTACACTTTTCAAACACCTTCCGCAAACATGATAGATGTTCTTTCCAAGAAGAGTAAACACAAAGGTCGTCTAAGAAAGCTTCACAAAACTCTCTCAAATATTATTTAAAAGCAGTGTTTATTAATCGTTGGAATGTAGCAGGGGCATTTGTTAAGCCAAAAGCCATCACACGAAATGCAAATACGCCAAATTCTGTGATGAAGGCAGTTTTAGCTTGGTCCTCTAGCGCTATCATGATTTGGTTGTAGCCTGAGTACCCATCTAGAAAGCTATAAGCTTCCTTGCCTGCAACTCTTTCGAGTACATGTTCGGAATATGGTAGGGGGTAATGGTCTCTTCTAGTAGCTGCATTAACTTTTTTGAGGTCCACGCACACCCTGAGTTTCCCATTCTTTTTTGGCACGATAACTATTGGAGACACCCATTCAGAGTGTTCAATAGGATATATGAACCCACATTTGATAAGCTTTTCTAGTTCTTCTTGAATGATCTTTGCGTACTTAGGATTCATCGGGTAGGGTCTTTGTTGTACAGGCTTCGCAGTGCTAATCATAGGGATTGTATGTTGGACCACAGAAGGTGGAACACCTTTCATATCATGGTATGTCCAAGCGAATACGTCCTTGAATTCCTTGAGAAGCTCTTTGAGGACCGCCTCTTCAACTTTTGTGAGGTCTTGGGCAATAAAAACAGGTTTTGATTCTTCACCGGGGTCAGCTAATTCTATTTCCTTAACTATTGCCGGACCATCATAGATTCCATTATTCCCATCGATAGGTATTCTTTGGGCTTTTGTGTACACAACCTTTGCTTCCCCTGTGGTGTAAGATTTGAAATGTTCTGGTGCAGGATGCAAGTCTGTGGATTCTGGTTGTGCTTTGGTTTGTGCTTCCATTTCTGCTTTCTTGTGTTGTCGAGCTAACTCTTGGTATTGACGCCTCCTTGCAGTGCGGCTCAACTTTGGCTTGTCTATGATCTCTAATTGGGCTATGTCATGGGGTCGTGGTCTACACCACATAACATTTTGGAGATATTCACCCCAATTGTCTACCAATTTTCGATGAGCATCACATGCCCCTATATAACTGAGCCATTCTGCTGAGGATCTTCTTTTTTATCCTAGCACGTACATTGGCTCGATATCGACGCCTCTTAAGGTTTTTATTTTTCTTATTTGAGACCTGCTTTTGATTTGCATTTAGATCTGGCTCACTAAAGGAGTCCTCGTTGGTGTCCTCTTCACTCTCGGGGGAGCTATCATCGGTTGATGTGCTCGGTCCTTCCGAATGTTTTGACTCTGAACTTGCTCCACTCTCTAATTCATGAGATTCAGAATCCGTTTCACTCTGGGAGTTAGTGTCCAAGTCGTGTTGGTCAAAGTCTTCTATTGAGCTATCGGTGTCACTGTCAGATTGGTCCACAATTGCCTTGCCCTTAGAAGATGCATGTATGGCACTTATCATGTTCAGAGGTGCAATTTGTGGTACCTCTTCCCCCTCTGGTGTGACCCAAGTGGTTCCTCTATTTCCCCATGTATCTATGGTTGCAGCTAGGTGTACCCAGTCTACGTTGTCCGATTCGGTCATACCCGGTAACACATCCATGTAAGGAGAATCTTGGCCAATGTCTGTATCCTTCTTACAAGTGTAACAATATTGTAGTGGGGCCGAGTGAACTGTGGTGTCAGAGCGATGATCAATAATGGTTTTACTCCCTAAGGGGTGTACCTTACCAGACACCAAATCCACTCTAAGGACAGAGTCTTGGAATTGCAAATAGACATGATTTTTAGACCAATCATGAACCATTTGTGCTTCCCTCATGAATGGTCGTCCTAAAATCATTTCATATGACATAAGGTGTTTAGAGAAATCCATTACAATGAACGTATGTCGTACCTTGTGTCCTAGAACTTTGATCTTAAGATCCTTGAGCATCCCCATAGGTTTGGCTATGGTACCATTTGCCATCTTTACCACAATGTTAGTAACACTGAGGCGGGGTTTTCCCATGGATTCCCAACAATCTTTTGTAACGATGCTAACTCCCGCACCACCATCAAGAATTCCCTTTATAGTTAATCCCTTGGTAGTGATGGGTAGGGTTGCATTAGACTCGTCGCCTTCAAAATACTGCCCTAATTCGTTAATGGGTACCTCGATCACAGACTCGTGTCCATCTAAGTCAAGTGAGTGCACATGATTTTCCTCATCAATCATAATTGAGTCAGGCCTATTTGGTTGCGCAAACTGCGGTAATCCCGTTCGTAGCTCTCCGTTAAGGAATGCTCGAAGTGCAAGGAATAACTCAGGATCTCCATACAGCTTTGCTATGATCGTGGTTCGGACCTCAGAAGACATGAAGTCCACTAGTTTGGCAACATTCATTGGCATTTTGCAGGGTGTAGGTCCTTGACTAGGAACTGGTGAGGATGGAATCTCATATTCCTCAATGGGATCAGGTATTCCTTCGTTAAACATCCTTTCCAACAAGAAAGGTGTATGCTCACTTTCTGATGCCCCGTCCTCACTCTCTTCTTGGATGATACTAGATATGGCTAACGGTCTATGGTTCATGTGGGGTGGATGAACTTGCGTGGGAAACACTGTGTCATGAATTTTGACATGCATGGGTTCTGGTTCTAGTTTCCTTTGAGTCTCCTCCACTAAACCTCTTAGATGTTTCACCTGCTCAATCTCGTCTACTGGGTTTGGATACGTCCCAATCTTCTTTTTACGATTCTTCCCTTTTTTCCCCTGCGGTTTATCTTGGGGGTCTTGGATTGGATTTGGAAACACTTGTGGTGTTTTCAGAGGCTCTTTATGGTTTTCTCTTATTCGGTTTTCATTTGGTTCCATGTTACGGTTTTCTTTGTCGGTCTTTCCCTTTGTGGTATTGGTTCTAGTCTCCATTGTCTCGATTGAATCTGAATCATCCTCGAGGTCATTCATATACACGGGGTCATCTCCTGTTCCTATGTTTGTTTTGGAACTTGGCTTTGAATTTCCCGTATTCTGCGACCTCTTCCTTCGCATCTTCTTTTTCTTTGCTTGGATAACTGACGCGGTATCTCTCTCTTCGAGGATATGGCCTGGCCCTTGAAGCATGGACCGTGTAATCGCATAAGCGGGTGCGACGGGTGGTATTGGCGATGTCACACTAGCAATTTTGACCAAATTTAGGGGTGTGATTTTAGGTGCATTTGGGTTATAGGGGCATTGGGCAATCAAGTGATCTATGCCACAATGATTACATGTGAGTATTGGCATTGCAGACGTGCTCCCTTGATTCATTTGCATCTGTGCAGCATTCTTTTGCAGCCTAATAGGGCACTCCGCTGCCCGATGTGGTCCACCACACTCGTAGCATTGAAGAGGTGGCCTCCTAGCCTGGGTGTTGATATTTTGACCTCTGGATGCGAGAGCAGCAGCTTGATAAACCGGATTGACTTGCCCCCAGCAATCTTCCATGTAGTATATAGGACACTCTTCCAATGTATCAAGTCCGTAGGCAATACTAGTGTCTATTTCCTCCTCACAGCCATCTGCATAAGCATTTGATGGCTTGCAACCCACTTGGTTCATAGGGGCGACTCTTGGATGCGGGGGCTGCGGTCCTAGCACAGGAGGTGGTAGCGGTGTAGCTTGTACAACATTTTGAGATCTAGGGACCATGTGTTGCGGTAGTTGCTCAACAGGTGGAGCAGGCATCAATACAGGAGCTCGAGGTGCATCCATCCAGGCTACAGGTGGTCTATTTGCCATCATACGTTTGATCATTAAACAATCCTTAGCTTGGTGACCATACCTACCACATGCGTTGTAAGTTCCATTAAATTTTACTCTAAACGTAGGGCACTCACTAGTGCTATGTGGACCTAAGCAAATGGAACACCATTGTTGCTCCCTTCTTGGATACATGTGACTATTTTGAGGGGGTCGATTATCCTTAAGAGACTCTTGGATTGCCTTGGTGAGGTCTGTCAAGAATGTCTCAAATACCTTTGGCTCATTGGCAATGGGCTTTGCAGTCATGGGTTCATACTCAATGGCTTGTGAGCTAGTGGATCTCGTGTCAGTAGACACCCTCATGCCTGCTATCATCAAGTTGTCCTCTAATTGGATTGCATTGGCAGTGACATCTTCCCAGGTTGTGATACCTCTAATCACTAGTCCATTATAGATTCCTTCATTCCTCAACCCTCGAATGAATCGATCAAGCAGTTGGTTATTGTTGAAGCGCTCATTTACAGGGCAGCAAGAGTTTAAGTGCTTTAGACGACTAATGAAGTCCCTTACTGACTCTCCTTCCTTACGTTCGGCCTTCTGTAGCTGAGATGCTACACCCCAAAGCACACCTTCTCGTATGTACTCCTTTAGAAACAACCTTCGAAGGGTAGGGTAGATTGTTTTCTCATCCACCCTTAGGGTTCTATACCAATCTCCAGCCTTCCCACTTAATGTCAAGCTTAAGGCATTGCACTTATGTAGTTCGTTGCGTTCCCCTAAGGAATCACATACTTGTTCAAACACTTCAATGTGTTTTCTAGCATCTTCATCCCCATTGAATTTTTGCGTGAGTTTGGCAATTTGTACTGCCCTACTTCTAGGCTCTCTATCAAATGCATGACGCATATTTTCCGCGATAGATCGACCTATGGTTTGAGCAAACGCTGCCAAGTCACCTATGTGAGGAGGCAGGGCCGGTGGAGGTACTCTTGGAATCATATGTGGGAGAGGGACGGGTACCGGTCTTGGCATATGTGTGGATGATGCAGGATATGGAACATAACCGGGCATAGGTCCACTCGGATAAGGGCTAGGGAGCGGCACTCGAGGAGCATAAACAAGTGGTACAATTGGAGGTGTGGGGGCCATGTGTGCATAAGGGGCTAGAGGCACATACGGTCGAGGCCCCATATTAGGTACTACGACACTAGGTAGTGGCACTGCGCTAACCGTAGATGTCATCGGTACATTCTCTGTCAGGCTTATCCCTGGAGTGAGCACTGTGTTTTCCTTAATAGAGGGTTGAGCCAAGTTAGGGAAGCTAAAGTTGTCGCTCAGAGGCTCAGATTGCATAGAGACCCCAGGTGAAATGACGTAAGATGGGTCCATGGGGCTCATTAGAGGAGTCTCCATTTGTGATAGAGTAGGCTGTTGAGCCTTGCTCGTATCCAGAAATCTCATGGGGCCAGTTGAGAGTATATTTACCCCTCGGTTTTGCCTTTCTGATTGAATAATGCCATGGATAACATTACAGATCATTTTCTGTTGATCTTCGATGCTCGTGGCACTAGAGGTGGATTGTACAATCTCTATCCATCCTACATGGTAGGCGTGGCCAGAGTGTAGATCCGTCAACACCTCAGTGTGGAGGTCGTATGTCCAATGATCATTAATGAACAATCCTTCTAGAGTCGACATGTTAACGGTTTCTTGTGAGGTAGAAGCAATGTTCCTCCCCGTGGTTTTACTTGTCACCAACGGTACTCTAGAGGGAACTTCTGAAGGAGGCAGCTCAACAGGGCCTTCTTGGTAAGAAGTTGGCAGGATATCCACATGGACACTCTTTGGGGGTGTGGGGTCCACGTGCGATGTGAAAGGAGAGTCCACTTCCCCACCCCCTTCGTGTGCTTCATTTGCATCAGGTTCCGAGCGATTAGCTCTACCTAATGTTTCCATGAAACGGCTAAACATACTAGTACTAGGCTGTGGAGCTTCGGGAGGTGCATGGCCTTCTCTCTCAGTGTTTTGGGTAGGGTATGCTTCCATGATTTCTGAGTCGGAGGAGGAATCACTAGCGGCTATTTTAGGGTCTTGGGTGGTGCTACCTTGTGTCCCCGCTGAGGGTCTAGAGCCTATCGTGGATGGGTAATGGGTGTCCGTATGAACAGAGGCACCCTCAATATGCTCGTTTTCTAGCACCCGCCCAGAGCGTAAGTGCATGTGCTTTTGATACCCTAAGGTGTCAAAAAGCTGCTCTAGGAGGCCTTGTGACTAGTTTTTAGCGTGTTTTTTGTTTGTTTTTTGGCTAGATTTTTTAGAGCGTGTCGTGGAATGGGCCGTGTGATAGCTCAAAATGAGCGTATTGCTAGGAGGGACCCGCTGTGCTTTACAGTCCACCGTTTGGTTCTATTTTGCTCCAGAAAAACCCGAAACAGTCTTTTCCTAGCTAGGGAACTAGGCTCCAAATAGCAAATCTAAAGGTGCAAGTGGGAAGAGAAGGGAGGAGAGTGGAGGACTTGTCCCACATGCTCTCATTCCCTCTTGAGGAGGTAGGGTATATATATAAGAGTGAGTCTAGTATATATCATAGGACTGAGGCCTGGGCCTGGGCCTGGGCTTGGGCTTGGGCTTGGGGAAATGATCCCGATCCCGATCTATCTTTTATACAGACCAACCCGTACGTTTTTATAACTCACGTTTTTTATTTTCGAAAATTTAACCTCCCACTCACTCGCGTTCTTTTTTTTCGGATTTTTTTTTTCACAAAATTTTTTTTTCAATTTTTTTTTTATTTTTTTTTTTTTTGATTTTTTTTTTTTTGAGATATTATTTGGTGCGCGTTGACCTCACCTACCTATTTACTGTCCCACCTACCTACTGACCTGCTAATCAGTGGTTCACCTAATTACTAACCTACTTAATTAACTAACTGTGCGCCTAACTGTACACAAACCAGAAAACACAGAAAACACAGAAAATGCAAAAATTGAAACTTGACAGAACTGTGCAGTGAAAACACAGAAAACGCAAAAAAAGCAAGAAATGCTAACTGTGTGACTAATGCTACCTGTGTGCAAACAGAAAAACAGAATTTTGCTAACTATCTAACTAATACTAAATGTACGCAGCAGAAAAACAGAAAATGCTAACTTCCTCTCCCTCTTCTTTCCTACTGCAAACCACTCATACAAGAAGCACAAAGTGCCTCTTGGGCTTAGTGCAGGGCTATTCCCCGGCAACGGTGCCAAAAATGTGCGCTCCTTGCCGCACTGTCGAAGCAAGGGACTTGCCAATACACCGTGTACGAGCCGCAGACGGCTCCAAGCACACAACTAGTTTAACTAGTAAGCTCAAAGAGGGCAATGGTGTGTCACTCACCGCCTTATGCTCCTGCCGTAGAGGATTCCTCGCCGCGAAGAAGAGGGAGACGCCGCTACGCCGCGCTCAACCGCCTCGCCGCCGTCGTGCTGCCGCAACGCTCGATCGCACACACACTCTCACTCTCTCTCTCTCTCTCTCTCTCTCTCTCTCTCTCTCTCTCTCTCTCTCTCTCTCTCTCTCTCTCTCTCTCTCTCTCTCTCTCTCTCTCTCTCTGTCACGCACACACACAAGGAGATGGTGAAGGAGAAGGTGGAGATGGAGCAAGAGCAGCTTCTATTGCACAATGAGAGAATGACTCAATTTTAGGTCTAATTGGCGTTTATGTGAGCTCACCCCATTCACACTTGGGCGCCCATGCTTAGCCAACTAACCCTAGCATGTTCGTGTTAGAGTGCGCCTCTCATCGGCGATCACTCTACCTTTCCCTATTGGACCGACAAGCCCAGTGCCTGACTCTACTTAAATAAATAATACGGTTACAGTGTCCGTCGTAGGCGATAGGGTGTCCGTGAGCCACGAGGGTTAACATGTCGCCGCTTAGAGAGAAGGTGAAGGTAAGGTTTCTTGCAACATATGAGTTGGTAGTCGAAGTAGCCCTCCATAAAGACAAGAAGCTGCGCATGCAAGCAAGAGTAAACGAGTTAGAGGAAACAAGCTCGGCCCGACCAACCCCAGTGACTGCAACAGCCAATCATAGAGTCCAACCGTGCAGGAGGCATCAGAAGAGCAGCAAGACCTGCTGAGTCGCATCACCACCCAACTAGAGAGTTTATCTGTGCATCTAGTGCAGCAAGGGCATACACCTGGCAGGAATCCAGAACAAGGAAGAGGAAAACGAAGTCAAAACCAAGAGTACCATTGTTACAACTGCGGGGAAGATGGCCATGGAATGTACTACTGCCCACACCCGAGGAGGAAGAATTTCAATAGAGGGGGGAGACAGAGACAAATCTCTCCGCCAAGAGCAAGACCACCACCACCTAGGCAACCAGGACCAATCCCACCGGCCCAAATCCTTCGACCACCTATACAACAGCAACCACCACCCCAACCTCTCATTTCGCCACTACCCCCACCACCGGTTGTGAACCAAGCGGTGAGTGTTATTAGCTTGGAGGTTAAAGGGAAGGCAAAGGTAGAGGAATCAGTTTGAGAGAAGCACAAAGGAAAAGCGAAGGTAGAAGAAGTGGATGCTATGGGAGCGGGGATTTTAATTACACGATGACGCATTTTGTTAAATGTTAGTTATTGTTGTTATTATCACTATTTTTTTCATGTTAATAGCATATCTAATGTCATGACCTACGAAAACCGGTAGAAAACGTAGAACCAGCGGGGCAACCAACAAACCCCGGCAGGCCCGGCGGGCTTATTACGAAACTCGGCGGGCCCGACGGGCAAAGCAAGAATCCCGCCGGCCCCGTCATGTACCCCCTCCATATTTGGCAGCTCTATATAACCCTCTAGTAGACATCACATCACATCACCACTTCCTCTAAATTTGGTCATCCTTTAAAATTTAGAAGAAAAACTAAAGGTAAAAAAATGAATAGTCTTTAAAAAAAATTAAAACTTAATGAAACTCTGATCATGGATCATTAGTTCTTTTTTGGACTGAACTGATTCTTGAAAGGAGGTAGAAAGGTGAATCTTTAGGTCGGTATCTCTACATTTGGGTTGGACTAATCTCATGTTTTGTTCATTGTTATATTTGCTAAATTGATTGCTATATTGATTAGAACTTCTATCATGGGTCATTAGTTCTTTTTTGGATTGAACTGATTCTTGAAAAGAGATAGAAAGGTGAATCTTTGGGTCGATATCTCTACTTTTGGGATGGATTGATCACATGTTTGATTCACCGTTGTATTTGCTTGCTATTCCGATTAGAGCTCCAATCATGGGTCATTAGTTCTTTTTTGGACTGGACTGATTCATGAAAGGAGGTAGGAAGGTGAATCTTTGGGTCGATATCTCTACTTTTGGGATGAATTGATCACATGTTTGATTTACCGCTGTATTTTCTTGCTATTTCTATTAGAGCTCCAATCATGGGTCATTATTTCTTTTTTGGACTGGACTGATTCATGAAAGGGGTAGGAAGGTGAATCTTTGGGTCGATATCTCTACTTTTGGGATGGACTGGTCACATATTTGATTCATCGTTGTATTTGCTTGCTCATGTTTGAGTAGATTGACGTTTATGCCCTTCAGGATTCACTAATACGCTTGTGTGTGATATTGATTATAACACTAATGTTTGGTTTGAATCATACTTGAAAGAAGAGATAGCATATTGAGCTATGTTTATTGGTATTGCAGACATCCAATAAGTATGTCTTCCACCGGTAATGTGAGCGGTGATGTTGGTGTCTCAAGCCTGGCTTCCTTGAGGTGACCTCCTACCTCGATGCCAGGTCTTGCTTCGCAGGGCACCACTTCGCAGGGCAAGCGAAAGGCAGGTGGAAAAATTCTAGGACCCGAGTGGAATTTTGCCACAAATTTAAATAAGTATCAAGATTGGAAATGTAACTTTTGTGGCAAAGAGAAATCTGGAGGAGCACCAAGAATAAGGGATCATTTGCTAGGTGGCAATATCAGAATCCAAGGAGGAAAGTGCAAGGGCTTAGGTGCAGAAGAAGCAGCTATGCGCTTAAAATCTTTAATTGGTAAGCTGATTTCCACGAGTAAAAGATCAAAACTCTCTACTCTCGACCATCACACCCCGGTATCGATAAGATCAAACCAGTATGAGGGATCATTGGGTGTAACGCCCACCAATGGAAGCACTCAAAGCAAGGAACCAACTTCTCATATCGATGGAACTACACCTCCAAACCATGGATCTCCTGACTTTCAGGTAGGATCGTCAAAAAGTAGACAGGTTAGCTTACAGACGAGCTTCAAAACACTTGCCTTAGAAGAAGCACAACTTGCACTAGCTAAAGCCGTCTATTTCACTTGGGGATCATTGGCCATTGTCACCCGTGACGCATGGAAGACAGCTTGGAAACGCATTGGGGAGTATGGTGCTGGATTTACCCCTCCAACATATCACCATATGAGAAACCAACTGTTGGATAAATGTTACACGAGCACACAACAGGATATTCAAAGGGTAATATTAAATGCAACAGAACAATCTGGATACACCATAGTTAGTGATGGTTGGTCCAACGTTCAAAGGCGGCCATTGATCAACATCATGCTTGTATGTCCTCCTGGTGAATGTTTTATCAAAGCTGTGGATAGCTCTGGTCAAATAAAGTCTGGCAGTTATATAGCTGACATCATTGGCGACACAGTTGAGGAACTTGGAAAAGAAAATGTTGTCCAAGTAATCATGGACAATGCCAAAAAATGCAGGGCTGCAGGTAGGATACTTGAAAGTCGCTTCTCTCACCTATATAGTGCTGGTTGCCGTACACAGAGCTTGAACTTGGTATTGCAAGATTGGTACAAGAGGGAGGACACAGAGTGGTTCAAATGGATAGTAGACAATGCTCGCTTAATAGTCAAGTTTGTTTTGAAGCATCAGAGGGTTCTTGACATGTACCGTCAGAGGATGTCTACTATGTTAAAACTGCCGTGCGAAACTAGATTTTGCACCAACTACTATACGGTAGAATCACTAATAAAAAATAAGAATGCTGTGATGGAGAAATTTGTTTGTGCCACTTTTTCAGAATGGGAGGCTGGTCAAAGGGAGAAGATAAAAAGAAAAATAGGGGTGATCAGAGATCTACTAGCTGATCTCCACTTCTGGGATGATGTGGTGGATGTGCACAATGTCATGATGCCAATTATGCTCGCATTACGCCAACTGGATTCTGCCTTTCCTAACATAGGTAAGGTGTGGATGGCTTGGTGGACTGTTCAAGAAAGCGTTGCAAATCCAGAGGAGCCCCACGAGCCAATTGTGAAGCCTTGGAAGACACCATTCACTCAAAAGAGGAGATAAATTTTGAGAAGGTATGTGCATGGTTGATGGGTTGGAGCACATAGTCCACTACACAGCGTAGCTTTCTTATTGGATCCATAGTATTCGGCAATGGAAATAGACAAACTTGATGAGGAGGTGCTGGAAGACTTTTATGATGTGATAGGCAGGTTTTATGATGATCCTGATGAGCATGCATCAGCTGTTACTGATCTTACGAAGTTTAAACTCAAAGAGGGTAAGTTTGGTATAGAATTTTTGCAGAAACTTGCCACGGAGAAACGAGCGTGGAAGTGGTGGATGATGGGTGGTAGTGCACCCACCTTTAAACGCCTAGCTGTTAGAATCCTAGCCCAGAATCCTAGCCCAATGTGCATCCAATTCAAGTTCTGAGAGAAACTGGAGTACATATAAATATGTACATTCCACCATCAGAAACCGCCTTCTAAAGTCAAGAGTTGAAAAATTGGTGTATATGTACTGCAACCATCGGCTATTGGCAAGAGTGCAAGCTGAGAACTACAAAGAGGAGATGCCGCGCTAGACTTATGATGTAACCAATGATGAGGTGGACGAAAATAGTGAGCTGCAAGGGGAATCTCATGAAGTAGAAACTACATGTACTTTAGAAGAGATTGAAGAGAATTTGGGAATTGAACCAACTTTGACCCGTCGCAGCAAGCGACGGTGGTTTAATTAATAGATTATCGAATCCATTGAGTGACTTCTGTTTAAGTTCAGAAACTGTTTATCTTATAAGCTTTTTTTTATATTTAGTTTAAGGTTTAGACATTTGCTTAATAATAAATGAAGCCCTTAAAAACCTTTACAAGACCACAAATCACTAATAAAGCTTCATAATATACAAAGCCCTAACAAATCTTTGCATTATCACATATCATAATTGAAGCTGAAGTGAAGACAATTCACAATTCACTAATAAATTCTCGCAAGACAACGAGTAAATGTTCAAATGTTACAAAAACTATCCAAGTGATAGTGAAATATTTGTGAGAATATCTTCATTCTCCTGTTCACGCTGACCTTTAAGCTTATTATAGTCTTCAGACATTTTGAACATTGCATATAGCTTTTTGGATATCTCAAACTCACATATAGCACAATGAAAGTTATTCATCATGCTTTGCATCAAGCATGATATATGATACATATGTCCGCATGGCAAGCTGAAGTTACCACACCACTCATGAAAGAATGATCTACATATGGGGAAAGGACCATCGTGCTCACCAGAAGCTGGAGGGGACTCAATAGATGTTGGGTGCTCAATGAATGTGGTAGCATTTTGTTTTTTTATAGTCGCCTCTAACTCTTTTACGTGGCGAGATAGCACCTTCACCTCCCTTTGCAAGTCTCTATTTAGGGTTTCTTCTGCATGAGATCCTTGTGTAGCTTGTGATGCTTGCCTGCGTTGAGTTTGAAGCTCCTCATTAACTTGGTGCACTTCCATTGATGCACCTTCTAGTTCCAATGACATCTCTTGCCGTGTGACGGTGATTGCAGTACTGCGAATGTCCTCAACCGTCATGTGAGGTGTCCTTGAGCTAAAGTCCACTGCTTCACCCAAGACATAATGCATGTATAACATCTTGGAAAACCACAATGGACAATCCATATGATGCATAGGATGACCCATAACATTGAGATATATGTTCTCTCCATTGTCTCGTATGTCTGCATTAATGCATTGTGATAGCTTGAGTCGGCCTTTCTTGATGTTGTCATCTGCAACTCCTGGCCATATGGATTTGACCATTTCTCGGTCAATCCTAGTGTTCACCTCTTTCCATTGTGTACCCACTAGGTTGGCCCACTGGGAGCAACGAGCTGCAATTCGAGCGGTGTCGTTCACTCCACCACCTTGACACATGGATCTGAGATGCTCAAAAGCGTGCTTAGCCCTTTGATTATCATTATCCATATCCTGATTAAACACTATACTTCAGTTACGGCATACAAACTTAATGATAATCAATTGCTATAAGACTAACCACCATTTTACGATAGTCACTTGCTATAATTTTAACCACCATTTTACGACAATTAATTGATATTACAATAACCACCATCTTACGACAATCAATTGATATAAGAGTAACCACCATTTTTTAAATCAATGAATGACAATCAGTGACTCCACGTGGCTTATTGCTTGAAACTTAAGAGAAAAAACAAAACCCATAGAAAATTTGTTGTCTATTGAGATATAACAAAGTGTTTTTATTACTCATACATCATCCATGGCGCATAATACCCAATTTTTAAAAGTGCTTTTATAAGTCAAAAGTCTCAGAAAACCCTGCTTCATAAAGTACATCATATATCCATCAAAAAAAGGCTACACTCATTTCATAGGGAGGGCGTAAGCATCGTTCTGGCTGGGCTTCAAATCTTTCTAATTCTTCGTCCAAAAGTGCCAAGGTCTTTCTGTTTGTGGATTTCTTCCTCACCCAACCTTCCACAACAATCCTAGATATGGCTTGTACCTCCACTGAAACATTATGTTTGAACCAATCTGTGTTGTAGTAGTCAGATAACTCTCCACAAAACTTACAAAATTGCCATATCACCCATCCTATGGCGTACACATCTATGGCCTTGGTCCATGGGCATAAATTCTTGCCATCTAGTAACTCAGGAGCTCGCTAAGGATGAAGCTTTTGCCAGTTTTCATTGGTATTGTTGGTCTTTTGTGTCTCTAAGCCAACACACAAAGCCAATCCCTAATCAATTATTCCAATATGGGGAGTGAGATCCTTGGTAAAGTCCAACATGATGTTCCATGGATGGTGATCATTGTGGATCGCTCCCTCGTCATGTGCAAATCGCAATGCCTTCACCAAGGCATGGATCAACGAGGGAGCATGATTGAATAGGCTCTTGATACGTGTTGTCTTGTCTTCAGAGGGCTGCTCCCATTTAAAGTCTTCAGGGATCTTTCCTTTCCCCTCTTGATGCACTACAAGCGTCGTGAAAGAGCCATGTGGAAGGGGCACTGTCTCCATAAGATCACCTAAAGTTCCACCATTGAAGTAGGGGAATATCAAAAACCATGGCAACGTTACAGAGTGGGAAATACTCCTAACAATCCCTCTATCGTTGAGATCTACCCCACTTTCTGATGCAAAGATTTTCCACTGATGCTTGGCCTGTCCTTTGAATTCCTTGGCACAATAAGTATTCGTTGCAGGAAGGAAACTGATCCCTTTGATTTGAACTTGCCACCCTATGCCATAAGCCCCTGGCCCAAGTTTCTTGATCTTCTTAATGGACCTATTTGGAATGCCCAAAGTCATACTACATTCAGAATTGTATATACTGCTCTCCAGGTGACTGGCAGAAGCAGTAGAACCCGATGTTCCCTCAATGGCAGCCTCCTCAATAAACGGTTCTCCAACTTGGCTGCTCCCCATAACTCTGGTGATAGCCATTCGCATTTTCTTGCTTAGGCCAAACTGTGTGTCTATGTGGGATGCTCGCCTTGACCTCTCCTTTTCAGCTCTCCATCTCGCGTTCCAATGCTCTAGCTTACCTTTGTCTACTTCTTGAGGGCATTCCTCTTTCAAATCAGAGGCCACCTTGGGCAAATTGCCCACCCAAATTCTCAGTAATGAGATTATTGATTCGGTTGTTTTGTCTGGATATAACAACAACATTTTGCGGGAAATCTCACTGTATAATGATTGCAATCTAGACTCATCTACAACAATCTGTGCTATATCGTCGGGATCTAGTGCACTGACGATTGTAATCAACAATTGTCTAATTTTCTTTTTGAACTCTATCATGGAAGTAGCAGAAGGATCAATTTTGCCTGCAATGGTATTATTGCAAACAACACATTGTGAAATATAACTATGTGCCACTGCATTTGGATCTTTTCTACGTGAAAGAAAAAGGGCAGTATAGACCATAGACCTCGTACGCTTTTGTAGTGACACGCCTAATCGCAATTGAAACCATGTGCCAATGCCTCACCGTACAACAACTTACAAACAGATGCTTCTGTCATTCTAGCAGCAACACACCTAGTAGCAATTGCAACCATGTGCCGAAGCATGAATGACTGGGAGAAACATAAAACATAGTCACCCTACGCTTTTGCAATGACACACCTAGCCACAATTGCAACCATGTGCCAGTGCATCCACGGACAGTGACTTATTTCAAACAGATGCTCCTTTCATTCTAGCAGCAACACACCTAGTCGCAATTGCAACCATGTGCCAAAGCATGAATGATTGGGAGAAACATAAAACATAGTCACCCTACGCTTTTGCAATGACACACCTAGCCGCAATTGCAACCATGTGCCAGTGCATCCACGGACAGTGACTTATTTCAAACAGATGCTCCTTTCATTCTAGCAGCAACACACCTAGTCGCAATTTCAACCATGTGCCGAAGCATGAATGACTAGGAGCAACATAAAACATAGTCACCCTAAGCTTTTGCAATGACACACCTAGCCGCAATTGCAACCATGTGCCAGTGCATCCACGCAGGGTGACTTCTTTCAAACAGATTCTCATGTCATTCTAACAGCAACACACCTAGTCGCAATTGCAACCATGTGCCGAAGCATGAATGACTGGGAGCAACATAAAACATAGTCACCCTACGCTTTTGCAATGACACACCTAGCCACAATTGCAACCATGTGCCAGTGCATCCACGCACGGTGACTTCTTTCAAACAGATGCTCCTGTCATTCTAGCAGCAACACACCTAGCCGCAATTGCAACCATGTGCCGAAGCATGAATGACTGGGAGCAACATAAAACATAGTCATCCTATGCTTTTGCAATGACACACCTAGTCGCAATTGCAACCATGTGCCACTGCATCCACGCACGATGTCATCTTTCAAGATTCAACCATATGAAACATTATGAAATTATTTGAGCACACATTCATGCATTAGATGCTACTGTCAATCTAGCAGCAACACACCTAGTCGCAATTGCAACCATGTGCCGAAGCATGAATGACGGGAAGCAACATAAAACATAGTCATCTTGCATTTTTGCAATGACACACCTAGCCGCAATTGCAACCATGTGCCAGTGCATCCACGCACGGTGACTTCTTTCAAACAGATGCTTCTATCATTCTAGCAGCAGCACACCTAGTCCCATTTGCAACCATGTGCCGAAGCATGAATGACTGGGAGCAACATAAAACATAGTCACCCTACGCTTTTGCAATGACACACCTAGCCGCAATTGCAACCATGTGCCGAAGCATGAATGACTGGGAGCAACATAAAACATAGTCATCCTATGCTTTTGCAATGACACACCTAGTCGCAATTGCAACCATGTGCCAATGCATCCACGCACGATGTCATCTTTCAAGATTCAAGCATATGAAACATTATGAAATTATTTGAGCACACATTCATGCATTAGATGCTATTGTCAATCTAGCAGCAACACGCCTAGTCACAATTGCAACCATGTGCCGAAGCATGAATGACGGGAAGCAACATAAAACATAGTCATCTTGCATTTTTGCAATGACACACCTAGCCGCAATTGCAACCATGTGCCAGTGCATCCACGCACGGTGACTTCTTTCAAACAGATGCTCCTGTCATTCTAGCAGCAGCACACCTAGTCGCATTTGCAACCATGTGCCGAAGCATAAATGACTGGGAGCAACATAAAACATAGTCACCCTATGCTTTTGCAATGACACACCTAGCTGCAATTGCAACCATGTGCCAGTGCATCCACGCACGGTGACTTCTTTCAAACAGATGCTCCTATCATTCTAGCAGCAACACACCTAGTTGCAATTGCAACCATGTGCCGAAGCATGAATGACTGGGAGCAATATAAAACATAATCATCGTACACTTTTGCAATGACACACCTAGCCGCAATTGCAACCATATACCATTGCATCCACGTACGATGATTTGATAAAAGAAATTTTATACCTTTAAGTTTTAACGCAAAAAACTCAAAAAAACATCAATAAAATAAGGAGGGGTTAAAAAATTACTGCTACACTACTTTGAGAATGTGGAAAGCTGCCAGAAAGTTTGGTGAAGAAGACTTTTCAATGTACCTCTCTTGTGAAAAAGACAAGCATCGGCGTCGCCTTTATATAGCCATGGCGGGCCCGGCGGTCCAACTACTTAGCCCGATGAGCCTCGAGCCGGTCTCCAAGTCTCCTTGCATGTCAAAAAAGATGAGTGTCAATTAAGATAATATTTGTTATTTTGCATTTCTATTGTTATTAACCTGAAATTATAGTGTGATCACGTCATTTTGAAATCCCTGTATGGGAGTGAAGTGTGCGAGGCACGAGGAAGCATCTCAAAAAGAAGAGAAGATGAAAGGGAAGGCCGAGTCTAGCAAGCAAGCAGCTAAACCGCGGCGGAAGATAGACATCGTGGACTTCTCACTAGGTGAGTATGCAAAACCCTATGACCTTGTTCAGGATGTGTTAATGCAGGGCCCGAAGAATATTGGCCCCAATTACTCCACCTTGCACCCATAATGAGGAGGCAATGGACAAAAATGGTAAGTACCAGAAAATCAAGGCCCAGGATAGTTGGGGCTATCTCTGGAAGGGATCTCGACGACATCCTACCAACCATGGACGCTCACATCAAGGGGCAACGAATCTCAAATGTATACATAGATGGTGGCGTGCAAATATGCCTCATGAGTGAAAAGATGATTCACCATCTAGGTCTAGAGGTAAGTAGGTCGGCACCCTGCCGAGCCAAGATGGCAAACAATGTAAGAGTGAAATGCGTGGGCATTGTAAATGCGGTCAAAGTAAAAGCATTCAATACAGAAGTAGAAGTAGAGGTACCCCATCATTCTTGGGAGGCCTTGGCTTATGGCCATGGAAACTAAACAAGACTGGAGCACCGGGATGATTCAGATGAAGGAAGCTAAATGGAAGTCCATATTCTACGACATGAGGACTGGAAAGCAGTGCAACATGATCTTGGAGGCTTCAGAAGATGAATCCACCAGCGACTACTCGCCTACCTCAGGAGAAGAGACGACCACCACCGACCGAAGTGATAGTAGCATCGAAGTGATGGGGGTCATTCTTAAAGACCCAAACAAATTGACAAAATCTGAAACACCCTTGACAAACCAAGAGGGATCAGTAAGAGTGCAGTCCTTGGAGGATGCAGGTAAGTTACAAAAGATGCTCTCAAACGAGTTAACCAATGAAGAAAGGAAGGAGTATGTCTCCATGCTAGGTAGCTTCACTACTTTGTTCATTGATGGCTATGATAAGATCATAGGAATTAAGTAATGCAACACCACATAAAGCTCAAGGAAGGCAATAAACTTGTAGTACAAAAGCTCAGAAGACTTGGAGTAATCCAACAAGAGGCACTGCTTAAAGAAGTGAGAAGTTTGCTACAAGCAGGCTTCATCTACCCTGTCAAAGACTCAGAATGGATCTCCCCAGTAGTAGTCACACCAAAGAAAAATGGTAAGTGGAGAGTCTGTGTGGATTATAAGCCTTTCAATGTAGCCACGAAGAGAGACCACTTTCCCCTCCAATTCCAGGATGAAATACTCAATGAAGTGGCAGGTCACGAGCGATACACAGTGTGCGATGGCTACTCAGGATACTTCCAGATTAGCATTGCGGAGGAAGATCAGAAGAAAACAACCTTCATCACACCTTGGGGATGTTTTTCCTACAGAGTGATGCCGTTTGGCCTCACTAACGCCCTGGCTACATTTCAGTGCTATGTGACATTTGATTTCCAACCCTACTTTGGAACATCAATACGGGTTTTCATAGATGATTTTTGCATCTATAGTTCACGAGCCCTTCATTTAAGCAAAGTCTATGATGGCTTAACCAGGCTGCAAACCTTGGGTGGCCAACTCAACGTGGATAAGTTTCACATTGGTGAAAGCAAAGTCACTCTCCTTGGTCATGTAATTTCAGAAAAAGGGATCGAGGCTGACCCTTGCAAGATTCAAGCCCTAATATTGTTATCGTCACCCACCACCACTAAACAGCTAGTTTCTTTCCTTCAGAAGGTAAGATACTTAAGCAGGTTCATTCACTTGCTATCTCAAGTGGTCCTTCCCCTACAACAACTCACCCAGAGGGATGTCTTCTCATGGAGTGAAGAGAATGAGCAGCATTTTACTGAGGTAAAGCAAATCCTAGCTAAGCTTCCCACTGTTTCACCTCCGAAGTGGGACGAGCCATTTTATGTGAACCCTAGTGTGGAAAGTGATACACTCGGAGCCGTGCTAATGCAAAAGGACCCCAAAACTTCTTTCATGCGTCCTATTTACTTCTCTAGTCGTGTCATGACCCCATCAAAAAATGGATTTACCGAAGTAGAACACATGGTTCTGGCACTAATGTTTGCCACCACACAGTTCCGCTCCTATCTCCTGCCTAGACCCTTTGTAATCCTGACAATGGAAGAGGTCTTCCCATATGTAATGCGACACATGGATGTCTCATCTAGGATCTCAAAGTGGTTGATTAGGTTACAAGAGTTTGACTACACCATGCAAGTAGAAAACTCCACCAAGGCTAGTTTAGCAGGAATTCTCACTCATCGCCATTATGAGAAGAAGCTGAAGGTCAACACGGAAGCAAAGGAAGAAACACCAATGGTAGAAAGTCGTAGGCTAGAAAGAGCTCACTCTCTTTTCTTTGACGGATCATACAAGAGAACAATGGATCAGTCTGCAAGCATAGTCATTTTCAATGAACAGCAAGAAAGAGTATTCTCCATCGAGCAGTTATTACACTCCCACTCCAACAATGAAGCAGAATATGCAGCCCTAATTCTTGGGTTGGAACAATGTATTTCACAAGGAATTCAGCGCCTAAATGTGTTTGGTGATGCTTTGCTTTTGATAAGGTAGATAAATGGCACGTGGGATTGTAAAAATCAGGTTTTACTTGGTCAACTTCGCCAAGTTAAGGACCTTCTAAAGAAGTTTGAAGCAGTAAATCTATTTCATGTTCCCGGAGCAGAAAATCAGGAGGCAGATGCTCTAGCCAAAGAAAGAATACAAGACATTTCCGTAGGAGCAATGAAACTAAAGCTACCCCTCTTTCAAGGTAGTGATGCTATGCCGGATATCATCAGCTTTCTAGATATAGGAGAATGTCCAGCAGGACACACCAAAGGCCAAAAACAGTGGCTGGTAAGGAAGGCTACTAGGTACCACCTTGTAAACAACCATTTTTATTGTAAGGGCAACGATCAAATTCTCAAGTGGGTGCCAACCTCCAGTGAGATCACAGAGATAATTTCAAGTTGCCATAATGGCTTCTGCGGTGGTCATTTTGCTCTAGATATCACCAGTAGGAAAATTCTACAAGCAGGATACTCTTGGCCTAGTTTGAACAGAGATGTACACCATTGGTGTAAAACATGTAAGGCTTGTCAAGTGGCCAATGATCGAACATTAACCTACGAACCACAAACTCCTATCATCTCATATGGTCCATTTGAGAAATTGGGAATATATGCAATCGGTCCTTTACCAAGGGCCCAATCAAGTAAATTGTACATCATAGTGGGCATAGACTACATGACTCGATGGGCAGAAGCAACAGCCACCACCCGCATTACAGCCCAAGAGGTAGCAAAGTTCATTTTTGAGCATATCGTTTGCGGTTTTGGCACTCCTCTTGAGATAATATCAGATAGAGGACCAGGATTCAGAGGTGATTTGGTGGGAGAACTGATGAAGAAGTTAGGCATCACATGCTCGCATTCCACACCATACTATCCACAATGCAATGGTCTAGTAGAGAAGGTAAATGGAATGATTTGCAAAATCATCACAAAGCAGGTGAACAATCACATAGGGGACTGGGATAAACATCTCATGGCAGCTCTTTGGGCCTATAGAACAACGTTCCGAACATCACTAGGTTTCACCCCTTTCCATCTAGTTTATGGGAAGGAGGCAATTCTACCCATTGAGGTACAGATAGCCAGCTTACGAGTTTTGGCTAGCCAGATACATCGTCCAATTGTAAACCTCCGAAACCACATCTTGGATCTGGAGAGACTCCAACTGGATAGGGAAGAAGCAATCAATCACTATGCAGTGCAGGCAGAACGACGCCGGATCACTTTCAATCAAGGGCTTAAAGAAAAGGGACTGGAAAAAGGTATGTTAGTACTGAGATACGACAACAGGTTTGACACTAGGAAGGATAGAAATTTCAACCCAGATGGGAAGGGCCATTCATCATCAAGAAACTCTATGACAACACGGCAGCTATAAGCTGATGGAAGCAGATGGGAGAATTCACAAGACTAGGGTCAATGGATGGAGACTGAAAAGGTAGTTTCTTAGGTTTGATCCTGAATTCATGCTAGATATTCCAGAAGAGGGAGAACCCTCTAACTCCACAACTGAAGAAGTAAAAGAAGGGCTAGAAGCATAAATGCCTCTAGCCAAAGGGAGAGGGCTAATGATGGCCGATTTTTGAACATCAAAGGAAAAGAAGAAAAAAAAAACTTATTTTTCCTCTGTTGGAGGAGCCTTGGCGACACTGTTGGAAGGCTCGGCACCGCCTGGTCAATCCTCAAAACACCTCTACGAGCATGGCACACCCCCCCCCCTCCTTGAATTGGCCGGCCTTATCACCCTCAGGCCCCCGCTTGTCTATACCCCAGCCTAGCCGGCCGCCCTCGATTTCAGATACCCTCTCTCTCTTCCCCCATAGTTTATTTCCCCCCCGGCGGGCATTGGATGAAATAACGCCACCCTCGCTCTCTCTCCCATTTTCCCTACATACCTCTCTCTAATATCCTCTCTCTCTCTCTCCCAAACCTCCCCCCCCCCTTACTGGCCACCCTCGGCAAGGCGCAAGCCTCGAGCACTCACCCTGACCCCTCTCTCGTTTTTCCTCTTGAACTCCCTCTGTGTTGAGCCGCATGGGAACCCCCCCTGCTCTCTTGTATTCTTACACTCACCCTCTCCCTCTCTCACACTCTTCCCCCCCCCCCCCCGGCCCGCTAATATTCTCCCCACCCGCTCGCCTCACCCTCCCCTCGGCCTCACTCAACCTTCCCTTGGCCCGCTATCCCCACCCTCTATCCCCCCCCACACTATTGACTTCTCCCCCCCTCCTCTCATCCTTGAGACAGCATGTAAGACGGAGTATAAGCCAACCCCCCCCACCCCCCCCCCCCCCACGGTGGGCACCCGCCCTATGGGATTCCCCCTCCCTCTAGCGCCACCTCACCCTATCTCTCTCTCTCTCTCTTCCGTTTCAGCCCGAAGGCGCAGCGCACAGATCCATGGATCCCATACTTTCCCACACCACACACTCACCCCCCCTCATCCTCACCCTTTCCCTCATCCTCACACTCACACACACACACCCCCCAATCCCCTCTCCCTCTCTCGCGCTCTGTTTTGGCAGCAGCCGCCCGCCATCTCTCTCTCTCTCTCTCCCTCTCGGCCTGTACAGGTGCAGCACGTTTTTTCTCTCTCTCTCTCTATACACACACCACACACACACACACACACACCCCATGCACACACACATACATACACCATCCCACCCCACCCCAAGCAGGCGTAGCTGCCGCTGGCCGCCGAACACAGGAAAAAAAAAAAAAACATATATATATAATATATACATTATGTACATAAGCCCCCCGTTCCCACCACACGCTTGGGCACACATACACGCACTCACGCACAGACACCCATATACATATATATATATACACATCCGCCCACATGCACATACATACACACACATGCGTATACGCACTACAAATACAAATAAAACGAAGGACTCCCCGAGTACGATGACCACAAAAAAAAGAAGGACCCAAAGCACACACCACCAACAACAAAAAGAGAAAATGTGCCGAAGGCATGCCCCGGCCGACCCCGAAAAGAAGTACGCTCGACATCGACGCACCGGCAACACGCAACCACAACGCCATTCCAGTAATTTATAGGTTATTTTCATCATTTCTTCAGTTTTCACCCGAGCCATTGTAAAATTCCCATTTTTTTGTAAATATCCTCTCTCTAGGTGATGGTCACAAAGGCCCACCTACAGATTCTCATCTTTTAATAACCTCCCAAAACAAAGCAAGGGTACCGGGCCCACCACTTGCTTTGTCTCCCCGATTAAGCTTACCCTAATCACACTGGGATTACCATAATGTAAGCAGCCAATATCTATAAATTGGCACTGAGAGGTCACTATTAAGGGGGGGAGCAGTCCATGAGAAGTCAGCACTTGGTAGAGTGTAGTGGGAAGAGTTGACACTATCACCATCACAGGGAGGGGGCTTGTGTGTTGGGTTTGCCTTGGGAATTGCACCATGCGAAGGGAACCACGTCCATCTCTCAACTCCAATGGTCAATGCACACACATATACATGCTCTTGGTAGCAAGCTTCACAATCATTGAGTCGTCTTAGAGAACGCACCAAGTAGTTTGCACCACCTCCTCTCCCTATCTCTCTATCACCACGGCGTGCCATTTGTAAATACTGCAGAAATAATTCTCCCTCACACCCCCGAGGGTTTTCATCACTTGCAAATCTCTCTCTCTCTCTCTCTCTCTCTCTCTCTCTCTCTCTCTCTCTCTCTCTCTCTCTCTCTCTCTCTCTCTCTCTCTCTCTCTCTCTCGATGTGTAAGTTTGCAGTGTTCATAGTCATTGTGGTTTGCGTCCTAGCCGCTCAAAGCTAGGTGGTGCCCCATGTTCTCTTACCGTGGAAGACTCAAGGCACGCCATTCGGCCCCTGGCGTTTTAGAGGCCGTCGGGGTTCAGAGTTCGCTTTGCTCCTGTCACCAGCATTATCCTTCTGGATAAGTCTATAAATGGCCTCATCCTCAAGCTGATCCCCCCTTTTAGTGGACATCTTGAACTCATAATGCATGAGTGGGTTGTAGGTGTTGGTGTCGGGATCATACAGACTACGTTTGCCCTTTGTCAAACAAGTTCTGGCCAGCTTATGACAATGTGAGGCTGGGTGGATCCATCCTTGCTGAAGAGGCTGATTCGTCTTTATTCTGGATTCAAAGAGAATCTCAACCATCTCTCTGTATTGTGGCCCCAATCCTAGCTTTGCAATGATATCCTTTTCAAGAATTTCAGAAGAATCCATTGTCAATTGAAGCAACTGATTTGTGATCTTTGCTAGGCCACGGAGCTGGATCCTCCATTGTCCCATACAAAGTTTGACCTTTTGCATTTCTCCTTGCAGATCCATAACGGTATCCAGTTTAAGAGCGTCATTGATTATTGATTGCCAAGCTTTCTATTCCATAGTGGCTCGCTCATACCAATCTTGAAGTTCATTGGTGATATTGAAGTAAGTGAGCCGATCCACTGGTTCGGGATGTTGAGGATACAAGGCTGGGAAAAATCTACACAATTTAGCTTCTTTAGCAGGAAATGCATACAGGAGAACTGGAGAATCAGACACAAACTCCAGGAAAGTGAGAACAACTTGGTTCTCCTGCTGCATCATCTTCCTAGTAACTCGGACGAGCGGAAAGAGCTTTCGGAGAGCAATTTCCTGTTCTCCTAGTCATTTGAGTCCGAGGTCCTTTACTACTAGAAGACTGATCTTTGATGATGGCATGCACCCTCTAATCTAGAACTCCTTTGGCAATTTTCATCTGAAGAAAAACTTCTTTCAGTTGAGTTCTAACCTCCTTCATAGACATGTATGTAGGCTTGTTTCCTAGCAGTAGATCCAATTCAAGAGCTAAAGAATTTCAGTCTGCAATGGACTTTCGCTGCCAATGTGGATTGACTGTCATATCATCAGAAGTCAACGTCCACTTAGGTACCCTTTCTAGTAGGCTGGATTTTGTTGGGATGCTTAGGTAATTGACACGGCTCTTGATCATGAAAGGCAACTGATTTGCAGTGCTGAATCATTTCCCTAGCACCTACATACAGCCTTTGAAAGCATTCCAGGTTAGAGATAAGAGTGTCATCCTCCAAATACTTCCTAGTAATAGGAGCTTGCTGATGTCTTAATCTCTTGTTCATGTGATGAGCTGTAAAGAGTGTTGCTCATCAGCCTTCAAGGATTCATCCATAGCTTTGTCTTCTCCTTTGTTGTCTGGACTGTGCCATGGCTGGTGTACTGGAGAACCTCCAGTGTTGCCCTTTGTTTCCCTTATGTTCACTACCTTGGTGTTGATCCTCAGACCGTTGGTCACCCGACTGCTGGACTGGCTGGTCTTTGTTGGGTTCACTACCCCCTGTGGCAGCTTATCCACCAGCTCCAGATCCTAAGGGTGGCAAAGGAGGAATATCATCATTACCATCAGGTTTATCTGTTGGGTTGTCCTCCCCTTCCCACGAGGTATTCACTAAGGGTTATCATATGGTATCACATGAGTGTACAATAAGGGGGTTTTCTAAGGCCAAATGGATAGGTTTTACATAGGAGGGTTCCATATGTAGGGATTAAAAAGGCAATTTTGTTGCACGCGGGTGGCATCCCTCTATTACTACTAGTGAATTTCCCGTGCCCCTTTCTCATCCTGCTCTTCTTCCCTCACAGATCCTGATCAGGATCATTCTGCTTTTCAATATAGTCCATGATGGCTTGATTTGCTAAAGCAGTGTTGTATTTAGAGAGCTTGTCTTGTAGATTGCTCTGCATGATCTCCATAAGTGCCTTTAGATTGTCCTTCAAAGTGACAATGCCTTCTAGAGTCAAAATATCAGCAATATTATTATATATATATATCTGTAAGAGAAGCCTTTACTGTAGTGTGAGTTGTCATCAGTTCTTTGAAGTTTGCTCACTTCATTCGTAGCAGAATCTGAAATCTATCAGCATCTCTTAAGATTGCTGCCTTGTCTTCCTTTAATTGCCAATTTTCTATTTCTATCTTCAACAACTTTGTTTGCATCTCATTAATTGTCCCTACTGGCTAATTTTCAACAATAGTAGGCCTGAGTTTTTGGTGCAGCCACATCCTTCTGAAGTTTTTGAATCTGCTGCTGGCTGCCTTCCAGTTATTCTTTCAGCTTGGATGCTTCAGCAGTGGAAGCTGATACATCCATCATTTGTCCCAAGGCATTGACAAGGTTATTCCATGATGAATGGATAAGCACTGACAGCCATCAACTATTGTTGCCTTGTCAAATTAGACTGGCTCAACAACCGTAACAGCAGCCATGTATGGTGATGTTGCCAAATCAGGTTTTTGAAGAATTAGTCGGTCTTTGAGAGGGTGACGTTGTAACCGCTATAGTCTATCCTTCTTGGCTATGGATAGAGCCATTTCACTGAAAGGAATTTTGTTGACTGGACTCGCAAGTGTTGAACCCTTTCCCTTGTCTGTATTAACTGCCACCTATTCAGCACTGGACATTTCTTGTTGGCCTGTTTCAGCATTGGTGTCTGTTGGAATCTGTTTCTTAGGTATGGCCGAAGTCTGGTCTATTGAGGACTTTGCAGTAGGCAAAGGCTTGACCTGGCTCTCCAATTGCTTCAGTAAAGCACTTCTTTTGGCCAAAGTAATCTTTGATTTATTTGAACCACGGACCACCACCTATGTAGCCTTCCTCTTTTGTCCAATTAGAGCCAACTAATTTCCTAGAACCTCTTCGTCTGAAGATAGTTCTTCATTGTTAGTCTCTCGAATGGGATTCATACTCCAAGCCATCCTTACCTGGTAATTGTTAAGTATGGAGCTTGATTTACCCTTGTAATTTTCTGTGGTAAAAGCGCACATTTGTAAGGCCCCCATTATGAGGAGAAGCCATCGTGCGTGAAGGAAAATGACTCACCGAAAACCAAAATTTTCACAGACAAGAATCAGGGGCAACTTTAAAGGCCTCGCGGGCGGAGGCCCCCGAGACTTTTTTTTTCGCCGGAATATTATGGCCGGACGGCGGCCGGAAAGTGGTCGGAAAACAACCGGTCGGTTGGCCGGTGGCCGGTAGTCAATGGCCGATGGCTGGTGGCCGGAATTCAATGGCCGGTGGCCGGTGGTCGGAAGTCAATGGCCGGTGGCCGGTGGCCGAATTCAAAAGCGGACTTGTCTTCTCAAGGGCGGCCACACATGGGCGGATTGGAGGGTCCGATTTGGACTTATTCGCACAAGGGCGACTACACATGGCTGTCTCTCATAAGAGAGGGCAGCCCTTTTGGCCTATAAAAGGAGGCCATTTCTACACACATTTCATAGTGTGAAGTTGATGCAACAAGGTGAGTGTGACGTGGTGAGAGTGAATCAAGGCGGGAGCTCCATTAAGGGTATAATCCCTTTGTAAACTACTTCTTGTTTTGAAGTACTAAAGCCATTGAGTGGCTGCTTTCCCGTGGACGTAGCCCACATTGGGTGAACCACGTATATCGTGTGTACTCTCTCTCTCTCTCTCTCTCTCTCTCTCTCTCTCTCTCTCTCTCTCTCTCTCTCTCTCTACACTATAATCTCGTGTATTTAAATCTGTCTCTCTCCATTAAGTAATCTACTCAATTATCTATTTAGCTACGTCTTATTTTCTAACAACTGGTATCAGAGCAAGGTTTGCTCGTAGCTAAATTATCTCAAGGAAAGGATTCCTTGAATTGAGTGGGAGTTATGGCGGAGGAAGGGAAGCTCAAGATTGAGAAGTTCAACGGAAAAAACTACCAACATTGGAAGATGCAGATTGAAGACTATCTCTACCAGAAGGACCTCTATTTGCCACTAGGCGGTCTTGCGAAGAAGCCCGCAACAATGGCAGATGAAGCATGGATTTTCCTTGATCAAAAGGCACTGGGAACAATCCGGTTAAGCTTGGCGTCAACGGTGGCCTTCAATGTTTCGGAGATGAAGACCACGGAGGACTTGATGAAGTCACTTGACGACTTCTACGAGAAACCATCGGCATCCAATAAGGTATTTCTTATGAAGCGCTTGTTCAATCTAAAGATGGCAGAGAATGGTTCAGTTGCAGAACACCTACATGACTTTAACACAAACATAAGTCAACTTCGATCAGTGAAAATCAATTTCGATGACGAAGTGCGAGCTCTCCTTATACTATCATCTCTACCGGATAGTTGGGACAGCCTTGTGATGGCTGTAAGTAATTCTATCTCTGGCACAAATACTCTTAAGTTTGATGATATTGTGGGTGTTCTCCTAAGTGAGGAAATGCAAAGGAGAAGCACAGGAGAATCATCAAGTGCTGCACTATCAATGGAAACAAGAGGAAGGCTTAAGGAGAGGTTCAAAAACCAAAAGGGTCGTGATCGCTCAAGGCGGAGCAAGTCAGGCACAAAGTCAGTTCTTGAATGTTGGAACTGCGGCAAGAAGGGCCACGTCAAGAAGGATTGCTGGTCCAAGAAGAAGAAGGAGACAGAGTCTCAAGACAACAAGCCAACACCGGAGGCCAATGTGGCAGGTAAAGTAGAGCAAGATGCTCTAATTCTCTCATTAGACAATGTGTCTAATTCCTGGATAGTAGATTCCAGGGCTTCATTCCATGCGACACCACACAAGCAACATTTCCAAGACTACACCAAAGGTAATTTTGGGTATGTATACTTGGGAGATGATGAAGCTTGTGAGATTGTCGGCAAAGGTACAGTTTCTGTCAAAACTGCTAACGGAAATGAATGGAAGCTTAAAGATGTTAGGCATGTTCCTTCTCTTCGCAAAAATTTGATCTCTACAGGACAATTGGACGATGAAGGTCACAACATTGCATTCGGAAACAAACGGTGGAAGATCTCAAAGGGATCTTTGGTGGTTTCCAAGGGTGAAAAAGTCGGTACACTTTACTTGTGTACTGTTAGCACGCAACCTTCAG
This sequence comes from Adiantum capillus-veneris, assembly GCF_014529385.1. NCBI lineage: Eukaryota > Viridiplantae > Streptophyta > Polypodiopsida > Polypodiales > Pteridaceae > Adiantum > Adiantum capillus-veneris. Next base: position 71,013,301 of record NC_140957.1, read on the forward strand.
CTTGTGCAGCAACTACAGAAGTTGACAGTGCGGTGTGGCACTACCGACTTGGGCATATGAGTGCCAAAGGAATGCAAATCCTTCAAACAAAGAAGCTTCTACCAGGTTTGAAAGAAGTGGACTTAGAGTTCTGTGAAGATTGTGTTTATGGTAAACAAAAGAGGGTAAAATTTCAAAAATTAGGAAATGAAAGAAAAAATAAAAAACTTGAGTTGGTTCATTCTGATGTTTGGGGTCCTGCAAGTACACCATCACTTGGTGGCTCATTGTACTATGTAACATTCATATACGATGCGACTAGAAAAACATGGGTTTATGTCATGAAGAATAAATCCGATGTATTTTCCATATTTCAAAGGTGGAAAGCCTTTGTGGAGAATGAAACAGGTACCAAGGTTAAATGCCTCAGATCCGACAATGGAGGCGAATATTGCAGCCAAGCTTTTGAAAGCTTTTGTGCTAGCAATGGCATTCGGAAGCAAAGGACAACCCCAAGGACACCTCAACAAAATGGGATTTCGGAAAGGATGAACAGGACAATCATGGAACGAGCACGAAGCATGCGGCTACATGCAGGCCTACCGCTTGAGCTTTGGGCGGAAGCTGTAAGTACGTCTGTGTACTTAATCAATCGGTCACCCTCAACGGCATTGGATGGGGGAGTTCCAGAAGAGGCATGGACAGGTAAACCGGTGAATTATGCATTTCTCAAAGTGTTTGGGTGTGAGGCTTTCATGCACATAGATAGAAGCCTAAGATCAAAGTTAGATGCAAAGTCCAAAAAGTGTTTCTTCATTGGCTATGGAGAAGGAGACTTTGGGTATCGCCTATGGAATCCTGAAGATGGTAAAATCTTAAGGAGTAGGGATGTAATTTTTAACGAACAAAATATGTACAAAGATTACTTGGAAAGAAAACAAACAAAAGAAACACGTGATGAGTACATGGAGCTTGAGGACGGTGAAGACGCAAGGACTGCAAACGGTGACAATGTGCAACAACGTCAACCAAATGAGGAGCCTCAACCTATTCCCCGAAGATCTACAAGAGCAAGTAGACCTCCAGAAAGGTTTGTTCCTTCCTTTAACCATCTCTTGATCTCAGATTCTGGAGAGCCGGAATCATATGAAGAAGCTATGCAACATGAATCCAAAGAAGAATGGACGAAGAGCATGCAAGTGGAGATGGACTCACTACATCGCAACCAAACATGGGAGTTGGTTGAGTTGCCTAAAGGTAAGCGGGCACTTCAAAACAAATGGGTGTACAAGCTAAAGGAAGAAGAAGGTGGGAAGAAAAGGTACAAGTCTAGGCTTGTGGTAAAAGGTTTTTCTCAAAAGAAAGGTATTGACTTCAATGAAATATTTTCTCCTGTTGTAAAAATGAACTCAATTAGGCTTGTCTTAAGCCTTATGGCTGCTCATGATCTAAATCTCGAGCAAATGGATGTAAATACGGCATTCCCTCACGGTGACTTAGAGGAGGAAATCTACATGCTTCAACCAAAGGGGTATGAAGTAAAAGGTAAGGAGAAAATGGTATGCAGATTAAAGAAGAGCTTGTATGGTTTAAATCAAGCATCAAGACAATGGTACTTGAAGTTTGATCGATGGATGTTGGATCACGGATTCACAAGATGCAACTCGGATCACTGCGTCTACACGGAGAATTTGGGAGATGGGAAATTCATCATCCTAATGTTGTATGTTGATGACATGTTCATTGCAAGTGCTAACATGCAGGACATCAAAGACCTAAAAGAGGAGCTGTCCAAATCTTTTTCAATGAAAGATTTAGGTGCTGCAAAGAGGATACTTGGTATGAAAATATCAAGGGACAAGACGAAGAAGACAATAAAGCTATCTCAAGAAGATTACATCAAGAAGGTACTAGAAAGGTTTGCAATGCAAAATGCAAAACCAGTTTCTACACCTTTGGCTGGTCATTTTAAACTAACGAAGGATATGTGTCCAAAGACACAAGAGGAGATAGCCTATATGTCTAAAGTTCCATATGCTGCAGCGGTAGGTTCTCTAATGTATACTATGGTCTGGACAAGGCCAGGCATTGCACATGCAGTGGGAGATGTGAGTAGGTTCATGGACAACCCAGGTAAAGAGCATTGGCAAGCTGTGAAGTGGATACTTAGGTATCTAAAAGGGACAACAACAAATGCTTTGTATTTTGGAGGAACTGATATTTTTCTAGAAGGGTATGCTGAAGCAGATATGGCAGGTGACAAAGATACTCGAAGGAGCACTACTGGCTATGTGTTCACGGTTGGAGGCACAGCAGTAAGCTGGGCTTCAAAGCTGCAGATAGTGGTTTCACTTTCTACCACGGAAGCAGAGTATGTAGCAATGACGGAGGCAAGCAAAGAAATTCTATGGCTTCACAGATTCTTAGAAGAGCTTGGATTCAAACAAGACAATTGTGGCTTGTACAGTGATAGCCAAAGCGCTATCCATCTTGCAAAGAACTCAGCCTTTCATTGAAGGACAAAGCACATTGAGGTGAGATATCACTTCATACGCACTCTTTTGGAAGAGGGATAACTAAAGCTAGGAAAGGTGCATACAAGTGAAAATCCTGCAGACATGTTTACAAAGGTGGTCAACAAGGAGAAGTTGAGCTTTTGCTCATCTTCAATCGGAATTCAAGGATAAGAAGCCAGAATGGAAAGCAGTCACAGGTTTGGTTTGGAGATCAGTCTCCAAGTGGGAGATTGTTAAGTATGGAGCCTGATTTACCCTTGTAATTTTCTGTGGTAAAAGCGCACATTTGTAAGGCCCCCATTATGAGGAGAAGCCATTGTGCGTGAAGGAAAATGACTCACCGAAAACCAAAATTTTCACGGACAAGAATCAGGGGCAACTTTAAAGGCCGGAATATTATGGCCGGACGGCGGCCGGAAAGTGGTCGGAAAACAACCGGTCGGAAGTCAATGGCCGGTGGCCGGTGGTCGGAAGTCAATGGCCGGTGGCCGGTGGCCGAATTCAAAAGCGGACTTGTCTTCTCAATGGCGGCCACACATGGGCGGATTGGAGGGTCCAATTTGGACTTATTCGCACAAGGGCGGCTACACATGGCTGTCTCTCATAAGAGAGGGTAGCCCTTTTGGCCTATAAAAGGAGGACATTTTTACACACATTTCATAGTGTGAAGTTGATGCAACAAGGTGAGTGTGAGGTGGTGAGAGTGAAGCAAGGCGGGAGCTCCATTAAGGGTATAATCCCTTTGTAAACTACTTCTTGTTTTGAAGTACTAAAGCCATTGAGTGGCTGCTTTCCCGTGGACGTAGCCCACATTGGGTGAACCACGTATATCGTGTGTACTCTCTCTCTCTCTCTCTCTCTCTCTCTCTCTCTCTCTCTCTCTCTCTCTCTCTCTCTCTCTCTCTCTCTCTCTCTCTCTCTACTCTATAATCTCGTGTATATAAATCTGTCTCTCTCCATTAAGTAATCTACTCAATTATCTATTTAGCTACGTCTTATTTCCTAACAGTAATTAGCTTCTGGAGCAGTTGCCCAATATAGAAATTACCAGACATACCAAGCCTTGAATAAAATCTGTTATTTTAACTTGGCAGTCTGTTGGAGCACATTATGAGATAAGATCTGACATAAGTTGATTTTTGTTGTAGCATCTAAATCTTTTTGCAAGCAGCATCACAAAAAAAAATTGACACATATGTGGGGTTGTTCTTCAAGCTAACAACCTCATCAACAAACATGTAGGTGAAGGGGACATCCAGTCCTGCTACCGGAACCCCTTGTGCACTAGCTTTTTGTTTCTTCTTGGCTCCCTCATCCTCTTTCAGAGCCAAACTTATCTATTCTGCAGACGCTGTGGTCGGTTTTGTCTCATTGAGCATTTTGAAAGCAAAGGCAATGGTGTCAGGAGTTGCTTTGACTGCTACACCATTGACAATAGCACTACCATCCTCAGCGCTAAAAGAATCAGGAACTTGCTTGATTACGGTGTCGGGGGATATGTGCTCGCTACGTGAGCTGGGCAGGCACCGGGCCTCTGGCTGTGGGAGGTGTAAAAGAGAGAGAACAAGAACAACAGGTGAAGAAGGCTCTGTCAATCACTGTAACCTTCAATTAATCAATTTAAGCTCTGAGTACATTCTGCTGGAAGTAGCCAAGTCGGACTGTTAACAACACCGACACTTAGGTTCATTGAAATCAAGGAGTTTAGTCTCCGCTTAAAATTACTTGGGCCGTTAACGACACCGGACTTATCAAAATGTTAAATCAATTTCTAGGTGATGACGGTTATGGAAATTTTCCTCATGTTGCTTCATCTGCTTCAAATGCCCCGTGGATTCTGCAGTCTTCAATTCTTCTCACTACCTCAATCATCAAGCTTTGGTAGTTATTAATTATCCTACTTTGTGCGCAAGCACTTACTTATCTGCCGTTTATGAATTTTTACGTCTCCTCTAATCCATTTGCTCTGATCACCTTTGGTGCTCCGACTCTCTTTTTCTTGAGTACCTTATCTTATCAGAATCTGCTTATCTGCTCTTGCCAAGCATCCTTTCCCTTGCAGAGATCTGCCTTACCTGCTCTTGCCCTCTCCAGCTTCTCAACTTGCTTGCTTCGACCTCAACAAGCTTCTTCTCAAGCTTGCTGGACTGCCTTGACACTCTCCTTCTCAATCTAGCTTCCTTCCTTCAGCAAGCAAAAGAAGCTTGTAATCTCCGCCTTTCGTTAGCCGAGAAGGAGACAGAGGAGAGAGAGTTCATCCTTGCTTGGGCTCGAGATCGAGAGAGAGCTTGTCCTGCTTCCTCCTTTCTCCTCTCTCGTTTTCTCTTCCCTTATCCAATGAGCTTTGCCTCCGTTAGCTGAGGTCAAGAGAGAGGATAGAGAGCTTCCTTCCCCTCTTGCCCTCGTTTTCCGGCTCCTCCTTAATTGCCTTGTTCAAGCTCGCCTTCCTCCTTGCTCGTTTTTTCTCTCCAAAACCCCTTTCTCGCATGCAATAGTCTTCCCTATTTTTAAGCCCCTTCCTCCCTTAGCAACGACGGTGCCGTCGTTGCTAGGGAGGCGTAAAAACTGCCTCTAGATGACGTGGCAGTGGCCGAAATGGCACGTGAAAAGTCCGGTCGAAATGGCTCCGAAGCTGGTCGCGCTGCCGAGCTGAACAAATTTTGTTTCATGTCCGCGCTCATCCGATGCTCATAGTGGCCAGCGCGAGCCTCACCTTCCCTGCCTGCGCCTCTATTCGTCATCTTTCCGCCATGCCTTCTCTTTTTCTTTCTTTTTCACACTAAAAACCCTCAATTAATTGGGAGGACACTAGCCATATTCTGGGCGGGCAGCCCTTAAAGGGCACCCCATTGCCTTAGGCTTGGTTAGGGCACCACATTTGGCACTCATATCGACTAAACAATGCCAAGCACTCCCAGTGGCCGCTAAGCATATCCCACAATCGATATTCCCCATGAGCCGACATTTCGGATGATTGTACTTCGTAACTAACGGCACACATAACCACATCTGGCATGCATATGATGCTTCCGTAAAGGCGCCACTCTGATACAATATTGGGCAAGGCATTGGTAAGCATAACATCTTTCCCTAGTAGCCTCCGTCGAGCAACCTTATCATGAAATCTGCTGCTCGTATCAAGGGACGACCTTAAAAGAGATTTCACTCAAGCATTTATTGTGCTCTCTGAAGTGCATCACATACGGCATACATCTCAACCAAAGCACTCTTACCTCGAGCACTTATTCTACTGCATTCAAAACCCTAGTTGCCACTCAAGAACTCCCAGATGACACTCCGACCGCACCGACTAGACTGGCACGGAACCGGCCCCCGATGAATCTTTAACGGCTAATATCTTGGCAACCGGGACTCCGATCACTGATCTGAAAAGACCGACGCACTCCATGAAGTGAGCACTTCAGGCCCGTGTATTCATTTCAATTCTATCACCTCATCTGCAGTTTCCCAATCCGGTACAGATCTGCAATCGACTTGAACTTTAAATTGCAATAACTTCTTCACCGTAGCTCCAATCGACGAGCCATAAAGACAGCTCGGTAGAGCACTTCAAGCACTGCAGTTCTAGATCATAATCTCTCATCTGTGGTTACTGCAAGCATACTCATTTTTGGCATCATTGAAGCATCTGTTGGCCCTTTTAAGCCGCGTCTGGCATACATTATTCATTAAGCTTGGCCTGCTAACAAGCCCTCATCACTGACCATTAATCAAGTAGGATTTCAATAAGCTTGATCTACATCTTCTTGGCATATTTCTTAGCATGGGAGCGGAGCTGCTCGACATCCACCCCCTTTGAACCTGCACAGCCTCCGGTCTGTGCCAACTGCACTTCAATCTGCATCTTCTTTAGGTACCTTAAGCTCTTTTCCATCATCAGTCTCACATAACCGGTAAACATATGAAAAAAAATGAAATAAGGCTTATACCCTATCATTAATGTTATAGCTTAGTCATTAGATAGCTGTCCATCAAAAATCTCTGAACCACATCTGTCGTATCTTCAAAGCATTCAATTATGGATAACATGTTTAGTGAACCCCGCCAGACTCAAGTGCTCCAATTAATGATGCACACGGCTTGACCATTAAGCTCTCTTTAAGGAACCATGTCAAGCTCAAGTATGCCTTACTCTGCCTGCACACGGAATGGCCATCAAGTCCTTTACTTCAAGTTCTGTTAGCAGAACCAACTCAAAAGATGTGAAGATACTTCATCAATTGTCCAAAGAATTCCACTGGAAGCCAGCCATGTGATCTTATTGAACGCATAAGCAAAATTGTTCTGACTTAGCGTAATCTAGAAGCAAAACTTTGTACCATGAAACCTGCTACATTAAATAACTGGTACTCTTCAAATCTGGAACTTGCACTTCAGTAGCCCCCGGGATCAAACGGGAAACTAATCATCTGTCCCAGTGTGAACATTCCTTTAAAAAATTTGCACCATCCTCCAGGATCATAGGGAAAATACAAGAATTTCCAATCATTACAGCATAAACATAAATTAGCCCGCAAATCTTCATGCAAACCGCCTAGATCATATGGCATTTGAAAACAATTCTCTATCTCGTAGAGGCTCAAAATCAAGTAGTGCATCATCTAACAGCTGCATAAGTTCATCATTAGCTACATCTGAACAAACTTGCTCATACATGATTATGGATTGATCGGTATCCTTAGCATCTATGTTTGAGAACCCTTGCAAAGCTTCGTCCAATAAGCACATAAGGTCCAGGTCCACTACTCTAGAAGGTTCCTCTATCTTGCACATCTCAGGTTGCTGTAAACTAAGATTTCCACATGTGACATGCATACTAAATACATATGCTATAAACTGCTCTTTAAGTCTCTCACCCTCAGCTAAATATCTTTGCACTTCTGTAACACAAAGTTCAGCATGCACAACAAAGATAGCATCAATTTCTTTTTCCATAGCATCATCATAGCAAACCCTGTAACCTGTAGCAGTCATAGATTGATCATCATCCATCCCCCCATCTGAATATGCATCTCCATAATCATAATCTTTGTCTTGGTTCACATCAATTACATATGGTTGAGCATCAAATACATCTACATCATCACCATTGTCCTGAAATGCAGCCATAGACATGAAACCCTCTTGTATAGCATCATCCAAAACAATTGCTTTTGCATGTAATGATGCATAAGCATTCTCTTCATGGTCTACACCCAAAGAGAACTCCAAATGGGCATCTACATCACATATTGACTCTGACAAACATGTTTCTTGATCACCGCTAGCAACTATGATTGTATGCAAACCATTTTCTGGCTCTGAGAAACCTGCTTTCTCATTTATGTCACTTTGAGAGGATATGACTGCATGCTTAGCATCCATAGAGTCATATCTGCTTTGTAATAAAGAAGACAATCCCAATCGAGCATAAACAGTATCTACTATGAAATCATCATCTGCATGCAATAATGTCTCGTCTTCCAGAAGACATGCATCAATAACAGATTCTAACTTAGCTTGGATAGAATATTGATCACCTATATGATATGCTTTTTGCATTAAGAAAAATGGCTCCTCATCCTGTCTATTTTGAATTTTTTGAAGCTCCAGGTCTTTATTCACTGGGATCCCCTGTAAAATTGCTTCTGCAAAAGCATCCCAATTATCTGCATATGTTCTTGCAATAACTTGAACTTGCTCCTTAATATAGTCACACACAAGCTGTTCAAACTCTGCAATCATTTGAACTTCTGGCACTCTTCCACACTTCATTTCTTGCTCGTAACACTCTAGGTAGCCTTTTGGATCATGTTCACCATCAAACATTCGTCTTTCATCCCACACTGCATCCAATGCTGCATTTAAAGCTTCTTCTATCTGCTTCTTTGTCTTCACGGCTTCTACTTCATGCAATGATCCTTGCATCACTTGCATCATCTTGGAAAAATTTGGAACTCCTGATTTTCAATTAGAAACATGTGTGAAAAATTCTTCAAATAATTTCTTCATCTCCGCTGGAATCTCCATCTGCATCTCCCACCCCGGCTCGTTTCGCATCGGGTTCACCAAAGATGTCGGGGAATATGTGTTCGCTACGTGAGCCGGGCAGGCGCTAGGCCTCTGGCTGTGGGAGGCGCCGTTGTTGCTAGGGAGGCATAAAAACTGCCTCTAGATGACGTGGTAGTGGCCGAAATGGCACGCGAAAAATCCGGTCAAAATGGCTCTGAAGCTGGTTGCACTACTGAGCTGAAGAAATTTCGTTTCATGTCTGTGCTCATCCGATGCTCATACTGGCCAGCGAATGCCTCACCTTCCCTGCCTGCGCCTCTATTCGTCATCTGCCCGCCATGCCTTCTCTTTTTCTTTCTTTTTCACACTAAAAACCCTCAATTAATTGGGAGGACAGTAGCCATATTTTGGGCGGGCAGCCCTTAAAGGGCACCCCATTGCCTTAGGCTTGGTTAGGGAACCACATTTGGCACACATATCGACTAAACAATGCCAAGCACTCCCAGTGGCCTCTAAGCATATCCCACAATCAATATTCCCCATGAGCCGACATTTCGGATGATTGTACTTTGTAACTAACGGCACACATAACCACATCTGGCATGCATATGATGCTTCCGTAAAGGCGCCACTCTGATACAATATCGGGCAAGGCATTGGTAAGCATAACATATTTCCCTAGCAGCCTCCGTCGAGCAACCTTATCATGAAATCTGCTACCCGTATCAAGGGACGACCTTAAAAGAGATTTCACTCAAGCATTTATTGTGCTCTCTGAAGTGCATCACATACGGCATACATCTCAACCAAAGCACTCTTACCTCGATCACTTATTCTACTGCATTCAAAACCCTGGTTGCCACTCAAGAACTCCCAAATGACACTCCGACCGCGCCGGCTAGACTGGCATGGAACCGGCCCCCGATGAATCTTTAACGGCTAATATCTTGGCAACCGAGACCCTGATCACACTGATCTGAAAAGACCGATGCGCTCCATGAAGTGAGCACTTCAGGCCCGTGTATTCATTTCAATTCTATCACCTCATCTGCAGTTGCCCAATCCGGTACAGATCTGCAATCGACTTGAACTTTAAATTGCAATAACTTCTTCACCGTAGCTCCAATCGACGAGCCATAAAGACAGCTCGGTAGAGCACTTCAAGCACTGCAGTTCTAGATCATAATCTCTCATCTGTGGTTACTGCAAGCATACTCATTTTTGGCATCATTGAAGCATCTGTTGGCCCTTTTAAGCCGCGTCTGGCATACATTATTCATTAAGCTTGGCCTGCTAACAAGCCCTCATCACTGACCATTAATCAAGTAGGATTTCAATAAGCTTGATCTACATCTTCTTGGCATATTTCTTAGCATGGGAGCGGAGCTGCTCGACAACGGCTGTGTCAAAACCTATCCTTGTAGCTTGTACAACCACATGCAGATCCCAGAGCTGCAGCAACGCTTTAGCTTGCTCAATAAACACATACCTTTGTATCTTGCTATGTGGGATAAGTGGTTGGGAAGCTTGAAGAGAGTTGATGAGTGCTGCAATCTCATCTATGGTATCTTGCATCTTTTCCAAAATTTTCCTTGTAACCATACACAGTGAAGATGGTAAGTTTGCAGAAGAAGAAGACTTACTCGTATATTCCAGGCCATAGCAAGGTGTGTCGGGTAAGGATAGACAATATCAACAGATTCTTTTGACGACAAGGTTTGTGGTTGTAGTGAATAATCCTCAGAGCTCGGAGATGGTGAGTGTGTAACAGTAGGTAGGCATTGTGCAAGAGATTTGTGAGGAAGAATTCCCAATCGCCTTACTATTATACGCGTTTGTGCCATAAAAGCTCCACTACTTACCGTTCCTAGAGTTTTGTGCACCGTCGACGACGTGGCACACAGACATTGGCTAATACTTCCCATGTTCCCTTTGAAGATTATCACATGCATTCCCACTGGCCCTTTTCTCCATAAAAACTGGTGTTGGTTCTAGCACTTTACTAAATCTGTCATTGGCACTACTTTATGACACTGAGACTTTTCTGTCACCGTCTCACTGATTCTGGTACTGGTTGTATATGAAAGAGGTTTAGAATGGCTGGTTCTGAAAGTTCCTCATCATCAGTACCCAGAATGCCAATATCTCCTTCTCTGGAAGTCTCTTTCTCATTAGTATAATATAATTTAATTTTGGCCCCATTATAAACACCTGGTAACAGTAGTCCAAATAAGTCTTTCAACCTTATTGTGCCATTGGAAAATACCCAATCACTTTCATATGGATCGGCCCAATCTATCTTTAAATTTGGTTTCTTAGGGCCCAGTTTGGATTGATAAAGCAAGACCAAGTCTCTTCTGGGACTCCCTAACTTTGATTCTTCTATCATGCCAATGCTTTCTTCTTTGCTCAAATTTCGTGTTCCACCATGACATGTTGGCGCAACTCATCCAACTGCACTAATTCCTTTAGTCTTTGTTTAAGATTGTGATTAAATTCTAATCCATATTCCACTGCCATTCTGAGACTGGGAATCACAAATTCAATAGGCACTGCAGCTTCAGTACCATACAACATACTGAAAGGTGTCATTCCAGTGGTGACTTTGTAAGCTGCACTGTAGACCCATAGAGCATTTTTTAGCTTAAGATCCCACTGATGTGGTTCCTTTTGAACAATCTTGGTTAAAATGTTTTTGATGGTTTTGTTACTACTCTCTACCTGACCGTTGTAGATAAATTAATAAGGAGTTGATTTCCTTTGCTTAGCTAAGAGCATTTCCATGAGAATTTCCATGGTGTCATTGATGAAATGTGTCCCTTGATCAGACACAATCCCAATGGGGCATCCATATCGGCAAATAATTTTTTCAAATATGAAAACAACGGTGGAATTTGCAGTATTATCTCGAAGAGCCTTGGATTCTACCCAATTAGTGACATAACAAGTAGCCATTAAGATATATCGGTTCTTCCTTGGAGTGACCTTCTTGAATGGTTCCATGAAGTCGAGACCCCATTTCATAAATACTCCCAGTGGTGAACTGGAGTAAGTGGAGCCATATCAGCTATTGTTGGCCTGTCCATTCTTTGACATATATCACAGGTTTTGCAAAAACTTCTAACATTAGATATCAGAGTTTGCCACCATAAACCAGCCTCCAAAATCTTTTAATAAGTAATATCAATGGAGAAATGTCCTCCAGAATCCCCATCATGTGCTTCAGAAATAATTTGCATTCTTCCTTCCATTGACACACACCTTTGAAGAGCCCCGTCTACTCCTAGTCTATAGAGTAATCCTCCTATGATGGTGAACTTAAGACTCTTAATAATCAGATCCTTCTTCTGATTCTGAGTCCAGTTTTCTGGATATCCTCCTTCGAAAAGAAACTGATATACATCATATCATTCTAGATCTGTGTTTTCCTCATCTGTCACTTGAAACAGCTCTGTGTCTATACTGTCTCATCTCTCAACAATATCTCTGAGTAGCTATCAGTACTTATGGATAGGAAATCAACACCACAATGAGATTTACCGGGCTTATGAAATATACGAAATTCAAAATCCATCTAATCAATCTTCCTTGGATAATAACTTTGTTAATAAAAAATAATTATGCTTGATGATCCACATAAAAATGAAATAGCTTGCCCAATAAATAATGTCAAACTGAATACCATTCTTAAGGCTTCTCTCTCCGTAGTAGTATATCCTGGTTAAGCCTGACTGAATCTCCGACTGGCAAAAAACACTAGATAATCAGTGCTCCCTTTTGGTTAAGCCAATATCACTCCCATTGCTAGTCCCGATGCATCAACATTCACATGGAAAATAACATCCCAATCCGGTTGTCGGAGTACTGACTTACTGATAATGGCATTTTTAGACATTGGAAGCTCTCCTCACATTCAGCAGTCCAGATGAACTTGTTGGTTTTCTTTGTGAGTTCATATAAGGGTAATTCCTTGGAAGAAAACATATGAACAAATCTTCTATAAAAATTGATATATCCCAAGAATGAACTTAGCTCTGATAGTGTGTGGGGTGCCTTGGCCTGCTGGACACGTTGGATCTTGTCATTGGCCACCTCTATGCCATTCCTGGACACTATATGTCCCAGTAGTTGTCCCTTCCAGACCAACAAAACAAATTTCAATGGATTCAAACAAACCCTCTTTTCCTTACAATGCTGGAAAACCGTTTCTAAAAAGAGCAAATGCTTCTCCTCAATTGAATATATAGTGAAGTCATCCATGAATATAACAAGAAACCAATGGAGGAATTCACTAAATATCTCCATCATACACCTTTGAAAGGTTGCTGAAGCGTTGTAAAGACCAAATGGCATGACCAAATACGTGAATGCACCCCATTTAGTAATAAAAGTGGTTTTACTTCAATCTTTAGGAGCAATCTTTAGCTGATTATAACGACTATAGCCATCCATAAAGCTATACATCTCATGGCTTGCAATCTCATCAAGAAGCATATCCATAAAAGGTAATGGAAAAGGCTCTTTGATGGTTTGAACATTCAGCTTTCGATAATCCACACAAACTATGAGCTTTCCATTCTTCTTGGGCACTACCACAATAGGGAACAACTAGTAACTACTGGCGACTTCTGTGATGAATCCAGTCTTCAGAAGGTTGTCGATTTTGTCTTTCACCCTCTTAGCATAATTTGGATTCATTCTGTACCGTTACAAATGCACTGGTCTGGCATTAGGTTTCATAAGTATTCTATGTTGACAAACCTCTGGATCTACACCTTTTAGATTAGTATGTTCCCATGCAAATACGTCTTTGTACTTCTGGAACATGAGTTGGGATTTTCCTTTCATCCTTGGGTTTAGAGGCTTGTTTACTTTGATCAATCAAGGACTTTCCTCAGAACCCAGATTCCATTCTTTGATTTCCTCATCATCTGGAAGCAACCAGCTAGGCTCACCTCCCTTCCTTTTGCTTGACTCCTCAGCATAATCCTAGGATGGACCTTGTAGTACTGAATTGTCATTCTGAACTTCAGTATATTCTTCAGAGTGCACCCGCACCCCTTCAGTGGGCCGCTGTTGTACTGGAATTTGAGATTTCTTCGTTGGAGTTAATTGGTTTCTCTGGCCATCTAGTTAGTTGAATTGGTCGTTCTCCAAGATTCAGTCCAGTGAAATGATCTGGAAATTGCTTTTGTTGCTTTTCCGCATGATCCTTGTCAAATAATACTACATTTAGGTCTATCTCGGCCAAGGAAAAATATTCATCGTTGCCAACATCCGCTCAATCTTCTTTACCCCATACTTCTGGAAAAACTCTTCTAGTCGTAGTGCCTTCCTCAAGCTTCTAGTGTTGTTTGTATGGATCTACATTCTTCTACTGGTGCCTTGTATTGTTAGAGTTTGGTTGGCATAGTCATGAATAGATTGTTCCGTTTGCAACCGTGGGCGTCCCAGTAGCATCCCATATGCGCCTTGCACTCCACTTCTAGGAAGCTGGTCTTTAACTTTTATTTTCCCACCCTTATCTGTATATTCTCTATCATCCTAGTTTTCGGCCATTCGAACTTTGAAGGGTGCTGGTTTAAAATTTGTGGTACCCATTCTTTGCTGAAGGTGTGTCCCCAGGATGTTTACACCTGCTTCTCCATCCAGTATGACACCGGATAGTGGCTCCCATTGTTTCCTGACTTTGTAGTCTACCTGGATCACCGGCACTTCCTCATCTCTGAGAGCTTCCAAGTCAACTTCTCGAGCATCGGTTTCAGCCTTTCTTCGTTGTTTGATGAATTCCGCTGCTTCAGGCAAAGTTTGTCTGATGTCTTCTAATTCAACTGTCAGTTTTTAAATTCTTTCACAGATTTTAACATGAATTTATTCTCTCTCTTTATCAGAGTTATTATCAAAACTCAGGGAATCGGGACTATCTTCCCAATGCCACTCCTTTGTTCTGGTGTATGTTGTTCCCCTTCATTGTTTCCCATTGCAGTTAGATCTGATTTAACGTTTCCTAGATCTTCCACCAGTCCTTGGACTACAGCCAGCATAGTCTGAGAAATTCCAGATCCTAACCGATCTGGTTGTTTGTTCTCAGAAGACTGGAATGGTATCTTTTGAATGACCCAAGCATCAAAACTTTCTCGCTGCTCTGGTGGCTTCTTGGCTAGATCTTCTGTGATCTTAGCCACCAGTTCTCTCTGCTCCTTCCATTCATCGACTACCTTCTCTTATATTGTACTGGAAACCCTAGGTGTTGCCTTCACAATCCAAACCCGTTGGGTAGAATCAATGTACTCAAACCACTTGGTAAGACCCTTTGTAGAAACTGCTCGACTAGCAGGTAACGGTAACCAACATAACTAACCGTGTATAGAATGAAGTGAATAAACTTGAAAAGTTGAATTTGACTGCTACCGTGTGATAGATTGCGGAATTCTTTCCTTGAAAATATAACAGGAATAGATCAAACTGTGATCCTCAATGCCTATGGGGTGACTTAGCAAGCACCCGTTGGGTCGTACCCCAAAACTGTGATGACATAGACACTCGTAGTGCTAGAGCAAGAAATCCACCCAAGTGAGATGCCTAACTCGTATCAACAGCCATGCTGTCTGGACTTTTTTTTGCCTCTAGACTCCATGGTATAGATCAGCTGATGTGATTTCAAGAGTATCAAAAGCTCCACTTGAGCGTCGCACTAGAAACATGTAGTGCGTACAAAACACCCAAAAGATCTGTAATGGCAAGACTCTTGTTTGTCCATTAACATCAATGGGAACTTCATGGGATATATCTATTCAAGCTGGAGAACAATCACCCAAGAAATACCAGCATTGGGTCTTACCCTAGGTCTGACAATGGCTCTTAGCCTGTGTGGATCATAGCCCTTGTGCCAATAACAAATTAGTGTTCAATCGAGAAACCGATGAAGACTAATTGGAGTGGCATCTTGGTCTCTTACTAGCGGAGAGTTGGAGTACCTTGGCTCAGGCTGACTCACGAGCAAAACATGTATCAAAATATTCTTAAAAAGTTTTCATTATTCTTTAAGGGAAATAAGAAAGAGAGAAAAGAAGATCATGCTGGGCTGAGGAACTTTCCTTAAAGGACTATGACATGTATAGTTGATTTCCATGCTCTTGTGCATCTTATGCCTAACGTGCATCTTATCCTATAAGCATGCAATCGTTTTCTGCTATGAATCTCATCGAGAGAGGTAACAAAAAGACACAAACAAGTCATAGATTGACCCACCTACCGTGTATGTTGTTGTGACGACACCACTGCGACTTAATGATAGCACTTTGCCTCGGATTAAGTCCGAATTTTAGGTTATTATCATGTTAAACAATCCAAAACGTATCTTGTCCTTGACAAAGTGTATGGTGTTCTAGTGGAAGCGTATACCCCAATGGAGTGTCAGACATCCAATAGACTAGTACGTCATGCATTCTTAGCAAAAAATTGAATAAGAATTAGAATAAAAATCATGTGGCTGCCATGATAGCCTCAACCTTGGGAGCCGTTGGTATACGTGTCGTGCACGATTACACTGGCATGGATACATCACAATGCACCGTTGCAAAAACTATGAGCTTATATCCACATAGTGCCAAAGATATGTGCGTGAGAATGATCTAACGTCAATCGATAATACCTTGGCCCATAAGAGAAGCCGCTATACATGAAGTTAGGAAAAGCACTTTGCTTTGTACAGCGGCGTCTTATGGAGTCTGCTCAAGCACTTTGTTTCGCATAGTAGAGAATGTTTTTCCAAAACGAAAAGTAAAACATAGGCAAGAACAAACAGAACTTGAAATGTACTAACCTTGTCGCCCACTTGTGGAGAAGTTGCTGGTAGTGCGCTCAAATCTGCTCAAGTGAGTGAGCGTATGGATCAGATACACTCGTGGGATGTAAAAACCGAGAAGCGATGTTGTATAAAAATTGCAAATCCTTTGCTACAAGTCTAGGAATCGGCCATGCCGATGTTCGGGAGATTCCAAAACATTTTTGAATCTCCATGCTTTTGCACCCACATGATAATATATGATATAGCTTAGTAGCGTGACTTTGGATGCTACCCGTGGTATTAAGTACATGTGCCAATGTCCGCGATGAAAATAACAAAAGAATGAATTGTTGTACTTTGCCCTTGCTGAACTAAGGCAACCGTTACTTGCCATGCTTGAAGTACGAGAAGAACTTATTAAGTACAGTAGCCCACAAGTCTTGCCTCCGTAACAATTAATGTTTGGATGGAGCCTTGCTCCGTTGTCCCAATGATGTACAATCGTCGACCTTGTCGACCATTGGCCGATGTGTTTGAGCTTCCGTAATCTTGGAACCGGTCATTAAGATCGTTGTAGGAGGCTTGCCCCATCCAAAATTCAAATTCTAGAGGTGGAAGATGGAGAAAGAGAGACTCTTGTTGGCGGATTAAATCGTAAGCGACCATGCCGAGCATGTCAAGTATAAGAGAAGCCATGCTTCGAGTGCATAACATGTGGATCTATCCCCACATTGTCTTGTAACCTTGCCAAACACCAATACGAGGGCAATGCCAATCTTCCATGAGTAGAAATTAAAGCCTTGAAAACTTCCCCATAGAGGATCGTGTCCTCATCAAGACTTGCATGTACTTCGGCTGTACTACTAAAAATTGTGCACCTTGGCCTTGCCGACTGCATTCGACTTTCATACGAAGGTGCAAGCTTGCCAGGCCTTGTCTTAGAGGTCTCTGCCATGGGCAAAAGCCTTTATGGGAACCATACCATGTAGAGGTTGAGAGGGTTTGTTTTATTTAAAAAAATGAAAAGAAACTTTAAGTGTCGCAACGATGGCGGAATAAGCAACGCCGTGAGAGAGAAGGAGAGGGAATCGCGCCCTCTGCAGAGCTCGTCCAGCCCCGGCCCTGTGTTGAGAGTTCCTCTCATGGCCTTGCAACCTTAACGAGCCCGCCCTAGCCCGATTTGGTGGAGTTCGAATTTGGACCTCTTCTCGGGCCAAGCCTTCGTGCACGCGGATCTTTGAACTCTTCCTCGGCTTGTCAAGCATCTTTGCACACGCCGTGAACGTCGACCCCAAAGAACTCCATGGACTTCTTCTCCCCAAGGCCCTTAGCCACATCTATCCTTGCTCCTCTGCATGCAAGACATGCAAAAAGCTCCTTCCAAACATAAGAGCCACGCCCTCCATAGCTCTTAAGAGAGAGATTGCTTTCCTCCTCGATTGAGAGCAAGAGAGAGAGATCTTCTCCATGATTCTCCATGAACGACCGAGAGAGAGAGAGAAAGAGAGAGAGATGCACAAGTCATGCAAGGCCCCCTTCCTCCATATCTCTCCCCCCCTAAGCTCTGATACCAATGTTAGACAAGGGGAGCTAGAACTTAGGAGTCCACCACCCAACCACCCACTATATAGCATGGCCCCTGGCCCTTTGCCCTAGTTGGACTCCCTTTCCACACTGCCTAGCCCAGCCTTGCCCTTGTCTAGCCCGGCCTTGCCCTTGTCTAGACCGGCCTTGCCGGTGTCCTGACACCAAACTTGCCACAAGTATAACAATTAAGGCTTCGATTTTGAAAATTACTCCAACCCTGTCCTTGGCCAATACCTCCTTAGTATCTGTCGTGCTTGATACTAGTGCCATTGGTACCCGATTTCTCCTCTTGGGGTACAGTGGTTGTCTCTGCCTTAGCTGGTTCAGCATTGGGAAATGCCACTAGAGATAGATCTTTTCCCTTCTTGAAGTGATGAATGTGAATGCCACACTTGTTCCATAAATTACCATAGGCCTTGCAATAGGTACATTGTGGACATTCATTGGAAACATGATCTTTAGATTTGTACCTTGAGCACCATGTTTCCATTCTCCTAACTGATTTTCTAGTATGGCTGATTTCAGCAATCTGTCGGGCCATTTCATCAATCTTCCTGGACCAAGACCCCTTCTTCGGCTTGTGCTTGCTCTTTTCATCTGAGCTGCTATTAGAGCTACTGGAGGTCTCACTGGAATCATAATTCTCAATGGAAGAACTGCTACTACTGGACCTCTTCTTTTTCTAACTTCTCTCCTTCTTAGCTTGTTGTTCAAGCTTCAGAGCTCGCTTTACCAAATCATTAAATTTCTTTGTTGGTGTAGGTACCTCTTGTTCTAAAAATTTCCTTATTGCGGAACCCATTTAGAAACCAT
The DNA here is from genome assembly GCF_014529385.1 of Adiantum capillus-veneris. Taxonomy (NCBI): domain Eukaryota; kingdom Viridiplantae; phylum Streptophyta; class Polypodiopsida; order Polypodiales; family Pteridaceae; genus Adiantum; species Adiantum capillus-veneris. The sequence goes on from NC_140957.1 coordinate 71,031,997, forward strand.
GTGTGTAGCCTCTTTTTTATGGTGTCTCCTACAACTGCCTGGTTAACTCCTTGATCTTCTCAACATAACTTCTCACTAACAATTTCCCTTGTTTAATCTTATCTAGCTCATAGAGGATGTCCTCATCACCCCTGTTGTCTAATACTCCAATCTGAAAGCCTTGAGCAATTTGTTGTATGATCTGAGTTGGCAAGTTGGCTAATCGTAATACCATTTCCTTGCTGCATCTTTTAGTGTTTGAGGAAAATATTCTCCCCAGTCATCTTCATCAATATTCTTCAACTCAGCATATTGTTCCAAGCTTGAATATGAACATCTGGATCATCTTTCTTTCCTCCTTTGAACACTGGGAAAGAGAATTTTCATGAAGAAGTATATTCATGCCGGTTGGCATCATCTCTGCTTCTTCTGACCTTGGGAACCTGACTTCGTCTTGAAGTTTTCCTGTAGTAATCGGTATCAGCATCCCAGTCAACTTCTTCTTCAGTTTCAGTCTCTGTCTCTTCTCTAGCTTTCCTGCTAGAACTGTGATGATTGTCCTTGTTGCCCTTGGCGTCAACTGCCTTTTGTGTGGACCGAGAACTTCTGGTTTTGTGTTCTTCCCGCTCATCCCTTCTCCTCCTGGAGTGACTGAAATGTTTAGAGTCCCTAGCCTCTTCATCATGACTGTGCTCCTCCTCAGCCTCAGTCTCACTCTCAGGGTCTTTTTGAGGATCAGACTCTCCTTCTAATACCTCAGGAATAGGGTCAACGCGGTTGGAATTGTTGCCTAGCCGGGTTGGCGATTTGTGACCACGACTGGCTTTGGGCGCCATGGGTACATCTGGAAATTCTAACTAGGGGATAATATTTTTCTGGTCAAAGAGCGAACAGCTCTAACCATTGTGATCGCCAAAATGGAATTGGAGTTGGTCTCTTCAGACAGCTGATTCCCATGTTAGAATTTAGAGCTACTGGTTATGTCGTCAGTTAAGTTAGTGAAACCAGAACAGAGTACTGAACTGAAATAGGGAATTGAACTGGAATTTTATAATGAAACGAGAGACATGATTGGAAGATTTGAAAGAGTATTTGCAGAGTCAGATTAATAGCTCAAGAATAACCAGTACAATGTATGATGGGTTAAAGCTCGGATGATTATAGAAGCAATGATTACAGGGTGCAGCTAGAGAGTAAGAGCTCGTTAACCCAAAAGTATTTAGAAATCTAGAGCCAAAAGTCAAGTAGCTAAGAAGCCAAGAAGCCCAATTACAATGTAGTGGGTCCTATTTATAGCTCCCAAGAGTTACTGCAATAACTAGCTACGGTAATTATTGTTAGTGTGATTGATCCCACTGTTCGGCCGTTTAAGGAGCAGTTCCTGCCTACTGGGACTGTCTTCGTCTTCTACAGATGCGATAGAAAACGTCTTGCATACGTGCCTTGCAAGCACATCTACTTTGTGGTTTCTAGAGTCTTGGGTTTGGACTCCGTTTCCCATGAGTTTGTGTATAAATCTGCACTTACAAAAGTAGAGTTGTTTTGGACTTTGGGAGGTTCCCGGATAGCTTTGTAGGTTATAGATTTCATGTCTTAACCTTTTTTGAAAAATGTACGTGCCAAGTTTTTGGTACACTATTTTGGAAAGGATGTATGTCACCTAGAATTGTGTTATGTGTTGAGTATACTATTGAATGGCTCTTAAATCTAAATTTGTGTCAATCGGTTCATAGATTTGTGGTAATAAAAATAACACGCTGTCGGAGGATTTGTGTTTGAAAGGTGAGCCAGGAAGACGCGGGGCCTCTGGCTATGAGAGGTGTGAGGAAGAGAGTTGCAGCAAACACAATGAATGTAGACAAAGCTTAAAACTAACAGCTTGAACAAGATTCTAAAGCTTGATTATCGAAAGCGAACAATTAACAGTATCGTTGCTTAAATTAAATGTTAATTGTGGATTTTAAGCTCCTTACATCAGTTTAATCTGCCTTCATTGGCTTGTCAAGCTTGCCTTGATAATATTTCTCTCCTTCGTTCTTCCTCTCCTGCTTTAAGATAGATAGATAGATAGATAGAGAGAGAGAGAGAGAGAGAGAGAGAGAGAGAGAGAGAGAGAGAGAGAGAGAGAGAGAGAGAGAGAGATCCCAGGAAAATGATTAATTATGGCTTATGGAAGAGATTACGACTTGGGTTATGGCTTCTTTGATTAGAGTGGCTATGGAAGCTTGGCTTAGGATTAGAGTGCTCAAAGCTTATGGACTCCTCCCTAATATAGCAGAGTACGAAAACTTAAATATCTCATAATCGATGCAGAATTAGCCCCTCTGTGTGAGAACTCCTTTTCCTCATCTCGCGTGACCTGTTTTCACAAAAAACCTTTTTTACAAAAAATTTACAAACTAAGACTTTTTCGGCCTCCCTCATGCAGAGGTATGAAGTCTCTCACACACTTTCCTTTTTATCACTGACCACATGTCTTCCTCTACCCAAGTTTCCTTACATGTCCTAAGAGCCTTTTCACATGTAAACACATTTTCTCAAGCATGAAATCTTTACGCTTAGGCTTTCATAACGACATAAAACATACACTTCCTGGATCTCCTTACTTGTTCTTGAGCCCTGGTCACTGCTCAATAAATGTGTAAGCTTCAAATATACTTTTTCTGCTTCCCCTTGCTCTTTTGTCCATCATGGACGTGGAACCGTATGACATCCACCCCCTCTAAACCTGCACAGTCTTCGGTCTGTGCCAACCGGTCTTCAATCTACATTAGCTATAAGCACTAAAACTGCTTGCCATCCAGCTCAATTATTTGGTAGTTGTCCATCAAAAATCTTTGAACCGTATATGTCGTGTGTCCAAAGCACTCAATTATGAAAAACCTGTTTAGTGAACTCCGCCAGACTCAAGTGCTCCAGTTAATGATGCACATTGCTTGACCATCAAGCTCACTTTAGGGAACCCTGTCAAGCGCAAATATGCCTTACTCTCTTTGCATCGAGTTGGTTCTGTCATCATGAAGAACCTTGGAACAATCTGGACCTGTATTATTAGAGGCATCTTTACTTGGGATTCAAGCTCGATCATGGAAATCAACTTTAAACTGTAAATCTTCACCCATAACATCCACAAAAAAATCACTCTTTAAAATATCAACATTCATCAAAATTGTAGGAGTTATCTCCTCATGCAGCCCATGTTTAAGCATAGATGTAGAACCCCTGTCAATAATCTGTTCACAATCAGCATGATCTATAGAATCTTTATACTCATCAATATCATCCTTTGCTTCCTCATCTGCATCCATGTTACTTAGCAATCTATAATAGCACTGCAAAGGTTCATCCGGTACCCCCTCTGAAGGAGTACATGCATCACAAAGCTCTTCTATACTGTCGTGGTCATCTCCTTCAGATCTAGCCAAAAAATCATCGATTATGGAATCTTCTTCCATGATAACAACATCTACAAACATATTGTTAGTAGCAATCATAGGTTCATTGAAATTCTTAGGCTCATCCTGTGCTGGGTCCGCAATCTCGGTCACTTCATCTAGTACTGTGTATATAATAGCTTTATTTATGCAATCATCTGCAACAAACATGTTGTCCTTCTCGGCTATAGTATTGATAGTTGCATTAGTAACCAGTAGAGGATTATCTGCTTGATGAACTCCTTCAGAATAACCAATGTCAAGATCAACAGCTTGTAACCACTTGTTGTACAGTCTAGCTTTTACTAGAACCATTATCGGAGGTAACTTCTGTGGGAGCAATCTTTGAAGAAAAATCATAGATTTTTGTTTTAGCATTGAATTCATTGTTTTCCTTTGCTAGGTTGCTCAAAATATGGTCCTCTGAAGTTGAATCTGCTACTTTCAAAGCCGCATTTGTCTTGGCTTTACTCCTTGCAGAAATATATTCCCAAAATTCATCATAGTTAAGAAACTGCATCTGATTCCCTTCTCCTTTACATAAGACAATCTGGCTTCGTTCAGTAATCTCCTTCATTGCCAACTCGATAATCCATGAGTTTTCATGAACAAACCCATCTACAAAATAGTCCCACTATGTGGGATGTGTTTCTGTCAGTTCTTGAACCTTATCTTTAAATTTAGAGGTTACAACTTCTTCAAAAGTCGAAATCATCCGATCTGTTGGAATTCCTCGGCTCTTGATCTCTGCTTTATAGCATTCAAAAAGTCCAGCTAGATCATGTCCTTGAAAAACACCACACTGTTCATGTACGGCATCAAGAGCCATCCTTGCAAACATCTGTGAACCAATTGCAACATTTTGGCACATCTCGAACTACTCGGTTCTCATCAAATCCATTTGAATTGAAATCTTCCATAAACTGCATCAATTTTTATGGCATCTCTATCTTCACCTCCCACCCCAGCTCGTTTCGTGTCGGGTTCACCAAAGATATCGGGGGATTTTTGTTCGAAAGGTGAGCCAGAAAGGCATGGGGCCTCTCGCTGTGAGAGGTGTGAGGAAGAGAGTTGCAACATACACAATTAATGTAGCTTAAAACTGTCAGCTTGAACACGATTCTGAAGCTTGATTACCCAAAGCGGACAGTTAACAGTATCGCTGCTTAAATTATTTAAAGTCCTTACATCAGTTTAATCTACCTTCATTGGCTTGCCAAGCTTGCCTTGATAATATTTCTCTCCTTCGTTCTTCCTCTACTGCTTTATGAGAGAGAGAGAGAGAGAGAGAGAGAGAAAGAGATCCCAGGAAAATGATTAATTATGGCTTATGGAAGAGATTACGTCTTGGGTTATGGCTTCTTTGATTAGATGGCTATGGAAGCTTGGATTAGAGTGGTCTCTGGAATCTTGGCTTAGAGTGGGCTATGGAAGCTTGGAAAAGGATTAGAATGCTCAAAGCTTATGGCTTCCCCCCTAATATAGCAGAACAAAAACTTAAATATCTCTTTATCGGTGAAGAATTAGTCCCTCTGCGTGAGACGCAAAAATGCTCAAAACGCCGTTTTCCTTGTCCTCTCAAGGGCATTTTCACAAAAAAGCTGGTTTACAAGAATTTTACACACTAAGACTTTTTCAGCCTCCCTCATGCAGAGGTGTGAAGTCTCTCACACACTTTCCTTTTTACCACTGACCACATGTCTTCCTCTACTCAATTTGCCTTGCATGTCCTAAGAAACTTTTCACATGTAAAAACCTTTTCTTCAAGCATGAAATCTCTACACTTAGACCTTCAAAACATACACTTCCTAAATCTCTTTGCTTGTTCTTGAGCCCTGGTCACTTGAGCCCTGGTCACTGCTCAATAAATGTGTAAGCTTCAAATAGACTTTTTCTACTTCCCTTTGCTCTTTTTCCCATCATGGAAGTGGAACCGCATGACAACACATGGCAATATAGTTTTCTTTCATAATTGTTGCTCTTGTTCAATTTACCCTTGGATTTACTTGGGATGTGTCTTTGCTCGGTTTTTTTTATCGATAATTAGAAACCCTCATTTGGAGAGACAAACCTTGGGAAGATGGGCAAGGAAAAATAGCAATAGTTGCAGCAATATTATAAGAGCACCTCTAGACGTTGGGTTTCATAACCTGTGACTCTCCATATTTAGGATTAAGGAGAGAATAAAGGAGGAGAGGATACATTCCACAAACTTTTGAATATATGCAAAAGTTTGCATTTTTTGAAAAAGTTCCACTTAGAGGCTACGTGTGAAAGCACTATTCAATTTTTTGGTAAGTTAACAAAACAAACGCACTATGTGAAAGCTTTGTAAATCTTGAAAGAAAATGCACACTAGGGATTATAGGCACTAGAGAGAGTTAAGACGAGGACAAAAAGATGGTCAGACTTTAAGACTTAGAGATGTATCGCACCCAAGGGTAGCAAGGAGAAAACATATGTAATTTGCTAGAGATAGTGTATTGACGTGCTTCTCAAAGCCCTGCAAGTGCTGCAGTAATCCCCTTGATTTTGAGGATGCTACGCTATCTTTCATCAGAGTATTTGCAATGCAATTCCTAGATTTTCTCTTAAGTGATCATCCCCAAGATTTTTCCTCTGATGCAATCACCCTATTGAGCTTTATGGACTACTTGTACTTCCCCTTGCTACCCTTGTGTCCTAGGTGCTACCCAACTCTTAGGCTATGAAGGTGATTGTATCAAGAGAAAGGCCCATATTTTCACTCCAATACATTGGGCCTTTGGACCTTTGCCAATGGAGTGTGCCCATAATTTCACACCAACACATTGGATTCTTGGACCTTTTCCAATGGAGTGTACACAAGGTGTGGTTAGTTTTATCAATCAAAAACTTTTACTATGGGATTTGGTAGGTGCAGACGCAGTAGGTTGGACAGTTTTGGAACCAAGAGATCCACTTGAGTTGAAAGATAATTCAAAGCAAAGTAAGTAAACCTCAAAGGAAATTTGGCAGATATTGCATGAAGAGGAATGGAGGACGTCAGCACAAATTGCATGCAAGGATGCCAGATGCCAGGATGAGTAAGAGTTAGGGAGGCAAGAGAGTTTTTTATACATCTATGATCATGAAACATGCAAGAAAGGAACGTCGCTAGGCTGGCCACTGGACTGGCTTAGTGCATATTCTCTCTCACAATGCCAGGTTTTTAGTTTGATTCTATATCAGTGTTGCAAGTCCAATTTTAGCTTCGATATGTGTGCTCATGTGCTTCACCCTGGGAAGGAATCTAGCAAAGATTCTTCATAACGAGTGAGACTCCCTCCGCCTTCGACGGAGTGGCCGCCTATGGCAGTAAAAATATTATCAAATATATGCCACACCTCACAATACACACAAACTAATACAAAATGAAAGAAAGTATCAAAAGTAAACATAGCATTGTCTACCTACTCGCTCCATCTCCACTTATTAGATGGAATCTAGGTAGATTCTTCTATCCAATCTTCTTGGATAGCAGTGAGGCTTAAGGCAGCGGGTAGATCTCAAAGAGATGAGTTGTACACAATAACCACACCACCATGTAGGTTTGCAGTGATAGAGCTACGTACGGCAGCAAGAAAATAGAAACCTCACATACACTCACTATGTTTTTTATTTCGAGTTAATTTTTTGAAAATATATAGAAGGTTGAAGGGCACTCTCGCACGTAAAATATCAAGGATATCATATAAAAATTGGTATCTTAGTGTAGTTTTAAACGGGGCATTCACATTGTGCATGGGATAAAAATGCATAAAATACTCAATTGGAAACCGAGTAAGGCCTAAAAAATGTAAAAATGAATTTCTATTTGTAGATTGTAATTCCATTCAGTCTTTGAGAATCCATTGGTGGAGTCCATTTGTGCTTTTATTACTTGAATAAGTAGTAGTGCAAGCTCTTGAGATACATTGAAATTCCTGTGGAGTATTGATTTTGAGTTGAAATTGAAAATCCCAGTCAATATTACAATTATAAATTCCACAATGGTGCTAGGTTATTGGAATATCGCACATCTAGGTTCTCCTCACCTATTGTCATCCAATGTAAGAACTTCTTGTTGCAAAATCTATTATGAACCCTACTAGCTGGTAGCTACCACCACCAGTTGAAGCAACAAGAAGTTACAACTAATGCAAACCACCCCCCAAAGATAATAAAGGTGCTCATCTACCTCAAACCTAGCCAATCCGCAGAATTTGTGTGAGAGAGAAATGAAATGAAATGTTATATTAAACGTCTGCAAAAGGCCAAAATGGACCTATGAGACCAAAAAGTTACATGTATGGAGAATTTGATAAAATTGTGTGTGTGTGTGTGTGTGTGTGTGTGTGAGTGTGTGTGTGTGTGTGTGTGTGTGTGTGTGTGTGTGTGTGTGTGTGTGTGTGTGTGTGTGTGTGTGTGTGTGTGTGTGTGTGTGTGTGTGTGTGTGAGAGAGAGAGAGAGAGAGAGAGAGAGAGAGAGAGAGGAGAGGAGGAGGAGGAGGAGAAGATAGCGGCAACAACGCCAATTTTGGACCTGCCATCTACAGTAGTACTATGAAGGGATTGTGCTCAGAGAGAAACAGGATGGGCTTGCCTATGACGTTTTACTGCACCCGTTGTGCAACTCGCCTAGATCATGCATTCATAGATTTTGCATCACCAAATGTAGCTTCACATGCATAAAAGATGTGTCCATGCCACAGGAGATGTGATGGCACACTATCCTACTCATACATCAAATATTTTATTATGTTTGAGCTCTTGTAGGCTCCATGTCTTTGCCATTATTCCTAGCATTGCATTGTAGTTGCAATTGTATATTTTCACCCTGTAATTCCCTATTCCATAACTCTATATTTGTTGTCCTTCATAGCTCCATGACTTGGTGCACCTTTGCCTAGGATTCCTTTCAGGATTCGCATAATCGATGCTCCAGCAAGTAAGGATTTCGTAGCTTCTACCTCCCCTATTGCTACCGTCCCCAACCTACATGCAACACACACACACACACAAACTCTACAGGAAACATGCACAAGCATTCATAAACACATCCACATAGAATCTCTCTCTCTCTCTCTCTCTCTCTCTCTCTCTCTCTCTCTCTCTCTCTCTCTCTCTCTCTCTCTCTCTCTCTCTCTCTCTCTCTCTCTCTAAGGTCAACATACACACACGATAAGTCTATTGCGGTTGTGCTCTAGTTTGTTCTATATGTAGAATTATAGTTGTAGTTGTAGGTAGTTTTCTATAGAAAATCATACACCTCACACACAGTTAGTCTATTGCAATTGTGCTCTACGTAGTTATATCTGTAAAATTCCAATCATAGTTATAGGTAGCTTTCTACAAAAAAATCATATACCTGCTGAGAGAGAGAGAGAGAGAGGGAGGAAAGGGAGGCGTCCTATGTGTAATCTTCCTTGGTGTTGATTTTGCATGCCATGTATGTTTAAGGAATGTAGTGGATCGGTTTTCAATTTTCAGCTGGCTCTTGGGTAAGACGCAACTCCTATATTTCAAATTTTGAAGTTACGATTGGTCAGAGTCCCGTTTTGAAGTTTCGTTTGGCTCTCAAATCATTGGGGAGAAAGGCTAGGTGTTGGGACTCGGGAAGCCTCTAATAAGTTCAAATTGAGCAGCTTCCGTGACTCGAAAGTACAGGAGTGTTTGTTGTGAACAGTGGAATGTGACTGGTTTATGACAAAGACCTACAATATAAGCACGATTGCCCCGCACTAAATGGAAATTAGTGTATGAATACCAGAGCTGGCCAAATTTTGTGACTGATTTTTTTGATAATCCAACGACGCTTGTCTCAACTTGACCATATATCCCTATGCTAAGATGGCTGCCCATTTGAAATTCTAGGGATTGGAGAGGGAGACCTCCCAACAAGCACTATCACCCAACAACAAGCGCTACAATAGTGGTGATTACTATAAGCTATAAATTTTGGAAATTTCCATAAAATACAGGGGTATTTTGGTAATTTTTCCCTATCAAATAAGACTCTTTCTCTCTCTTTACTTGGTGATCCAAAGGTCCTTTTCCCACTATCTGAACGCACAAGACACCACGTGTCATCTTGTCACTGGATGCTTTTCACTGGCTCACCAAGTAAAAAGATTCAATTAATAAGTAATAAAAATGATGGACGCGCGCAGTTCACAGCCATCACCTTCGCCAAGTTTGCAGGTTCGGAGCCATCACCTTCGCCCGGTTTGCAGGTTCGCAGCTAGCAGCAGTTCCCAGCAATTCCCCAGGTTCGCAGGTTCCCAGCAGTTCGAACTGCAACAGTTCCACGTCCGAAGTTCCCAGCAATTCGTAGGTTTCTAGAAGCTACATCAGTTTGCAAGTTCCCAAAAGCTACAGGTTTGTTGACTACAACTAGAACAGACCTCTACCATGAGAGAGAGAGAGAGAGAGAGAGATTTTCATGCAAGCTCCCAAAAGCTACAGGTTTGTTGACTACCACCAGAACAGACCTCTGCCATGAGAGAGAGAGAGAGAGAGAGATTCAACACATGCAAGTCAACGTATGTCGGCCTTGCTCATTTGCAAAGAAAACCTCTGATTGCAGGCAGCAACACGTTGCTGCTCGTTGACCCTCCTGCAAACGTTTTTGTTTCCTTCTCAGACAAGGACGATGCCCCACAGACCCTCCACAGACGGTCGCCCACTTTTAAAAAAAATTCATTGGCCTTATATCTCCGCCACGTGGTGGCTTGTGATCTCAAAAAGACCTTTAGCTCATCAAGAAAAAAGAAAAAGAAGCATGTGCTTATTAATATTGTTATGCAGGTACGTTTAACTGAACTGTCCTTGAATCTGTGGCAGTCGTCTGGCAAAGAGTGCCCGCAACCTCAATCTGAGCACGCTTCTAATCTAGACCAGATACGACATTATAGTGAAGTGCGGTATGAACAAGAAAAACATGAACATGCCAGATGGAGCTGCTAGGCAATGGTTAAGTTTCGGGGTGCTTGCCCCCATGTAAGTGCAGGTGACCGGCACAGTCGGTCGCGATGTTTTTTGGGGACGCTGCACCTCGTTGGAGCTTATCATCTGCGCTCTCTCCAAGGGTCACGAGCGTGCGTGTAGGTGAGGCAGTAGAGCTCCAGAGTCTGAGAGTCAAGGCAGTGGGTTCAATACCGCGTGAGCCCCGCGTTGACTACCATTTTGGTAAACGGGCAATAGCCCACTAGACATGATTGGACACCGGCTGGGGCATGTTTTCCACGGAGGCAAGCACCCCGAAATCTAACCAACACCATGAGCTGCTAGGGAGCCGAGGTGAGCAGGTTCGAGAGCTTGAGAGGTGAGCAAGTTCAAGAGGCTTGAGAGTGGGGGGACGAATCCACTTGCAGCTTAAGATCCGACAAAGCGACGCTTCGACCAGGAGGTAGAGATTGTCGTGCTTCAGAGCCACCTGCTGCCGCTGGCTCAACCTTTCTTGACTCATTCCTGAGTAAGAAACCTTTATCTTCCGGCCTGCTGTCCACGCAGGTTTTCCTTGTGCAAGCCTGCATCAATACTCACCTTCTAGCCTAGAGACTCAGTTCAATGTACTCCGATGCACCACACTGGTTGTATAGGCGTGCAGTCACTGAGCCCCGGCCTTCCATCAATGGGCTACAGACCTTCCTCACCTCCTGCAAATTGGCGTTGGGTGCTATGGAGCATGGCAAGATGGATGAATGTTAATCAAGGCATGGTGAAGGGTTGAGAGAGAGAGAGAGAGAGAGAGAGAGAGAGAGATTCATGCAAGTTCCCAAAAGGTACAGGTTTGTTGACTACCACTAGAACAAACCTCTGTCATGAGAGAGAGAGAGAGAGAGTTTCATGCACGTATATGTTTACTATTAACTCGATTCTAGATTATGCCAACTGATCATCGATTGAAACCTGATATCTTTTGTTTCAGTAGCACTAGAACAGACCTCTGCCATGAGACACACACACACACACAGATTCATCTCTGTATCTGTTTACTGTTGACTCGATTCTAGATTATGCCAACTGATCACCGATTGAAATCTGATTTTTTCTGTTTCAATAGCATTAGAACAGACCTCTGCCATGAGAGAGAGAGAGAGAGAGAGAGAGAGAGAGAGAGAGAGAGAGAGAGAGAGAGAGAGAGAGAGAGAGAGAGAGAGAGAGAGATTCATGCCCGTATTTGTTTATTGTTGACTCGATTCTAGATTATGCCAACTGATCACCGATTGAAATCTGATATCTTTTGTCTCAATAGCACTAGAATAGACCTGTGCCATGAGAGAGAGAGAGAGAGAGAGAGAGAGAGAGATTCATGCCCGTATCTGTTTATTGTTGACTCGATTCCAGATTATGCCAACTGTTATCAATTCAAATCTTATATTTTCCGTTTCAATAGCACTAGAACAGACATGTGCCATGTGTGTGTGTGTGTGTGTGTGTGTGTGTGTGTGTGTGTGAGAGAGAGAGAGAGAGAGAGAGAGAGAGAGAGAGAGAGAGAGAGAGAGATTCACGCCCATATCTGGTTATGTTTATTTGAGCTAAACTCATGCCCATCATTTCTGTCCCAATCTCAAGAAATTCAATCCAATCTCTAGTTTTGAACCACAAGTCCCCAAAGTCCTTCATCATTGCCTTGTATTTATGCTAATGTGTATTTTGTGTCTTGCAGAGAGAACACATACTCACAACACTGGACATTTGGATTGCACATGCATAACTCCAGCTGGACTACACTGTAAGGTTTGTTATCTCCATCCAACTCCCCATGACTATGTGTTTTCTTGGTGCAACACATAAACGCTACGGGGCAGGGCACGGCTTCCGTTTCTTATAATTTTTGGAGAGACCACAGTGCCAACTCTCCACCATACTTTTGTATGGCACGTGTGCATGCCGTGCACTGTATACTTAGCATCTTCAATTTATGGCGCTCTATTGTAGGATAAAATGTTTAACTATTCACATTCCTTTTTTGTAGCTTGAGTCAAAGATCGGCGTGTAGCTTGGACAATCTGAAAACATCTGTACAACGTTTCAGGTCAGTAAAGCACTTCATTTCAAATTGCAATACATTGATGCTTTATCGATTTGCTTGTTTTAGAATTTTGTACCTTGCTTCCTTCAGTTTGCTTTACTTGCATGCTGCTTTCAAAACTATACAAATAGATGTTGAACAACATCTATATATGTTAAGTATACATACAACTCTTTGAGTAGTAAACACATGTAGTATATTGCAATTGTAATCGTAAATGCACTTTGTGCATCTTTACTTTAGACCTAAACAATTGATACCATACTATATTTGTCCTCATTTCTCCCATAGTAGGTGTCAATATGAAGTTCTCAAGGCCTGCAAGGTTACAATCCAAGCGTCACGAAGCCAGGAAATGAACTGCAACCAAGTTAAAAGCAGCTCACCGTCCAAATGCTAGGTCATGGTTTGAAATTATTACATTATATAAAGACTTGATCATGCAATGTGACATTCGTGCTCATAGTCTAGAACTGTGTCCCTCTTGCACGGTGGCAAACCTCACGTACAACGATAAACGAGGCCGTGAGACAAATGAAATAGACAGTCCTGGTGCACTCACTTCAGTATTATTGTTGAGCGCTTTGGAACATGCAGAAGTCAAATACTCATGGATGACTTGTACTTCTTATAAAACAACTAATTCCCATCAAAGATATATTGCCATTCATGCACCTGACTACATAGAGCGTATTCTCTCTGCTCGACAAATACACACACAACTGCTTAGCATTATAGATGTATCGATAAGTGTGACACAAACTACACATGCAATAGCACGAGGATCACTAGAGCAGAGTTCATTGCTAGATAACCCACTGATATCTTGGTCAAGTGCTGCTAGTCTACACTCTACAAGTCATGAGCTATCCATCTCAACCATTTCACACTTAGCAACATTGCATCTACAGTCCATTATCAGTTCAAGATACCAACAAGGAATCAATAGTATTCCCTCTCTATTCACGAGACCGATGAGCGATATTTTGATATAAAAGAGGCAAATATTATAATCATAGACGAGTTGTCTATGTTAACACGGACCACTTTTGACCTTATCACAAGACAAATTGTCAACATAACAAGGAGTACATTGCCAAATTCCTTCAACAAAAAATGTGTTCTCTTGCTTGGTGACCTTGCACATTTGCCCCCAGTTTGTAATCACGCACGGGAGCTTTGTGAAGCATGCCATATCACAGGCTCGGTGCACTGGCTGCATGCAACTTTCTACAACATATCATGCTCCATAAAACATGCAACGGACCCTGAACTTCTTCAATTCTTGACCTTTAATCGTGAAAGAAGACCAACCATAGATGAGATCAACTGTACCTTGGGTGCATGCATTATAGATGAAACACATGTGCATGACTACATCAACAACTCCACTACAATAATTTGCACTCATAGCTTAGACGTCAAACACTATAACAGCCTTGCCTTGAATAACGGATGTCTCAAGGGTTCTTCCATGTTGATCTTTCGAAACTGGCATTAACTTACACATCACCCTTTGTAGCATTGTCTTGCGCTCTAATTTGGTCTCAATTCTTATGACCACTTTCTCAACGGTTCTGAACAATTCTACTATTGTTTTTTTCAGTATGAACTCTAATCATGTCACCATTGCAGGTAACATAGATAACCAAGAGAACAAAATGAGCAATTCAAAGGTATACTACTCTATAAAACATATCACATTATGTTTCTTTAATGTACACAAAATACTGATCACATTTGTATAATCTTGCAGAGACTTGTTACCCTTTTCAAGCAAAACATTTCCTCGAAGAAAAACCCCCACCCCTAAATCGAACCATGTCAGTATCCAACAGAGAGGCAAACGCACCTGATTAACCTGGCAAGTTGTCGCCCGGACGCTTACATCAATGGTATTGAAAACTATGCAGAGTTGCGACTGTTAATAGAGAGATCCGTAAAACAGCTCGAACTAAACAAGAGCATGGGTATCAAAAGAGCAATAGCTTAGTTCTATACACACATCAACGTGAGTACAATTTTATCTTTTTTTCTTCTTCTCATTGCTTTGCTATCTATAATAAACAGTAAACATGCTTTTTTGCAAGGATTTTTTTTTTTTGTTTATTCCTTCTAATACTCTTTTTCTCTAGGTCTAATGAAAGAGATCATTTACAAACTAAATATAGAAATCGACATGCCCGAGGATCTTATGACAGTCGAGGACGGTAATCGTTTGCTTCAATTGAAGACACCAATAAAGCCCTACATTCTTGAGATGTTGCACTATGGCTTTGATGTCGTGCTCAAGGACCTGTTAGATACAACGAACAATGACACAAGTGAGATCTTGGCAAGCTTGAAGAGAGAGTGCAATGACGAGCCACCATCAATTACAGAGCAAAAGCTGACATGGCAACACAACAAGGATGTTTACAAAGCACGATATGATAGTGTTGATCCATACACTTTCATCAACATCAACAACCCACCCATAGGTCACACCACCTTGAAAAAAATTCAACAAATATCTCACTCGAATACATATTCTAATATTCTCAAGTTCTAGCATGCAATCTTGCACTAATCCCGTTTCTTTTTCTCTTGCTTTTCCTGTGCAGAATAGGACAACAAGACTCAAGTTCTATTGCTCGAGCACGACAATCAACCGAGCAAAAGACAACGGACATTGAATACACTGTCTACTCCATCACATGCCGCTAAAACAAACGAAAGTACATAGGTGTCACAAACAATTTCACAAGACGAAAGGCAGAGCACACTGAACAATCACCTTCAAATATGCGATCCGACGCTCTTCACTACCAGCCATTCGAAGAAAACTTTATTTTTGACATACTTTTCGTCTCCAAGAATTTACATGTAGCGCGTATACTAGAAAAAACATTCATCAATAGACATAGTAGTACAAGTTCATTTGAATATAATGTTCTGCGAGCTCATCCCCCTCATTTGCAAGAAATACATGTTCTAAAGAAAAATATCCTTGCACCGTCGTACACGTCTCATTGAAATCTAATGTTCTGTCTGCTAACACAACATCCTTTTTCTTTCTTTTTCCTCAATTATTGTGCACAAAAACCATTCTCAAAATTCCTATCAAGTATGTCCCTACGATCTTCAAAAAATGAAGACCATTAGAATCTACTCGGATTCTCTCTCTCTATCTAGTCCTTTTGCATGGCTACATTCACTTTTTGCATGGCAATGCTCTACGTGTGTGTGCACGCGTGTGCAGTAGTCCACGACTCCACGTCTCCGACTCTCGACAGATGCAATCGCCTATGCTTTCACCTTGAATGCCTATGGCTTCGCAAGAGACAAAAGTGCAAAGAGCGGGGAAGGAATCTAGTTCATTCATTATTAAAAAACTCATATCAATCTCTATTGTTTCACATTTAGAACAAATTTTCTCTCTTTCCTGAATTATTGTTCCCATAACACATTTGCAAAATTTATCTCAATTTTCATATGTGCTATTGTATTCTATAGATGTTATATACCGAGGCCCACCAAGCAAGACTAGTTTTGACTGTGTGTAAGCATCTCTCTCTCTCTCTCTCTCTCTCTCTCAGGCAGTGCTGCAGTTGGCAAGTTAATGACGGCCTTGTCCCTTGCATCAAAACACTTTAGAATTACTCATTTTTATTACTCAAAAGACAATAAAAAAATTACGCTCGCGGCTCATGAATGCAGACAAAATGACATATCATTAACCTAAGCCTTCCTGGGCTTCCTGGCTCTGTGTCCCTGGTGGCTCATGAATGTGGACAAAACGACATATCATTAAACTAAGCCTTCTTGGGTTTCCGAGAAAGAATCAAAGATCGATAAAATGAGCTTAAGCGTGAGGCTTTATATCTGCAAAAAAGAAGATAAACAACGTAAATTAGCAGTGAATATGCTGGAAAACACACAGAAGAGATGAGGGAGATTGCAGTAGCATATGAGGAAAGGTATGAAGACGAAGAGACCATGACAGGAAGGTTAAGCTGGCACAGCTCCGAGAGAGAGAGAGAGAGAGAGAGAAAGTATAGCTTACCATGCCATGCTGCCGGGGGGGGGGGGGGGGGGGGGGGGGGGGGGGGGAGAGAGAGAGAGAGAGAGAGAGCTCTTACCCTGGCGGATCCATGCACACAGTTAAGAATTCAGGATCTCTTTCTTTCTCTGTGCATAAAAAAGGCCAGGGAGGGCGAGGGCGGTCGACGACGTGAAGGAGGGTTAGTCCCTCGAGGATAGTGGCAAGCGGCAAAAACAAGCAGGATATATACATATCGAACGCGGTCGTGTGTCTCGCCCAAGTAGTAGGTGTCATCACCGTAACCGTCAACATATTCGCAAGGGCCTACGCCACTAGCTCTACAGAACAAATTATAAGGGAAAATTACCAAAATACTCCTCAAATTTCAAAAATTCCCAATATACCCCCGATATTTTGTCATAAATTCCCAAAATGCCCTTCAAATTTTCCAAAATTCCCAAAATACCCTTGGTTGTGAGAGTAAATTTCTCGAGAAATAATTTTTTTTGTACATCTTCACAAGAAGAGTGATTGTCTATCGTACAAGATGCTAAAACTACAATCTGAGTTAATTACGTAGGCTTTGGAGATGAATTGTTCCATTATTTTTAGACATAATTGCCTTTTTTGAGATGGTAATTGGTGACAAATTACATGTTTATCACTCAAAAACGAATCTCAATTATCAAATACGAATGAAGATTAGAAAATCTTGAACAATCCAACCAAAATAGATACAAGGGTATTTTGGGAATTTCCTCAAATTAGAGGGGTATTTTGGTAATTTTCCCTAAATATAATTTAAAAAATTTATAGAAAACGGCGCTCTGAGTCCAATCCTTCCCTCTCTCCCCCCCCCAAGAACTAGGTATGGTCACCGTTAACACATTCCCAAGGGCTTGAACGACTAGTTTTATATAATAAGTATATTTTCAGAAAGTTTATAGAAAACAACGTTCTGAGAAAACGCCTGTCTTTCCAATCCTCCCCTCCCCCCCCCCAGGCCCAGAAAGTTACACACACACACACACAGAGAAAGGCGTTGAAGCCATGCACCAGGCTCTAAGAAGCTGCGAGAGAGCTGGGGTAGTGTTTGAAGGCCAAGGAGGGCTTGGGAAGGGCAAGGGCGGGGGCGGTGGACGACGTGAAGGAGGGAAAGAGCTGGTTAGTCGCTATAGAAGCCCAAATTCCAATAGCCGCCAACCCCCTTGAGTGCTATAAGAAACAGCTTTAACGCATACTATTCTAGTCTCCTACACTACTAGGTCTTACTTAGCAGTGCGGACACATGGCATCTCTCTCTCTCTCTCTCTCTCTCTCTCTCTCTCTCTCTCTCTCTCCTCTCTCTCTCTCTCCCCCCTTTTTTTTGAGAGAGAAGTTAAACTTTGAATTACTAGAAAAAGAAAAAAAAAACACAAGGACCCTCACGTAAGGGGAGGGTCACCCCATCTACAAAACCTAAATCATATACAAAACATCATTCATCTTAAGTCTTGTAGCAAAATAGAACATAGCAATCTTTTACGTCTACTGAGTCCACTTGAGGGATTTCTGCACTTTAGAAATTGACTGAGAGGAGTTTGAAGGCTCCTTGAGATCCAAGTACACAGAGTAGCAGCCAAGACTTCCTTAACTTCAGGAGAAGGACATGGGGATGTGGGGAGGGGGAATCAAACACTAAGCAGTCCTAGAAATCCATAGAAACAAGAGGATAACCCCTCTCCATATGGTCCAAAGTGGAATACCCAAGCCTTTATGATTTCCAAGAAGAAGATCTCTAACTTCAATGTTGTTAAATCTGATGGCCATCACACAGAAATGAACACAGGAGAGAATTTTCTTGGTAGCTAAGCAATTGAAGAAAATGTGAGGAATATTCCACAAATACTAGTATTGAATCCAGCTCTGAAAGCTTTATTTCCAGACCACAAGCCTTGGTGCATAATTGACCACAACAAGAAGTTGTTTTTGATGGTACAGAGTGAGCCCGGTTACATTTGAATCTGTAGGTCCACTATTTACAACTCCACTAGAACTTCCATTTTTATTCAATTGCTTCCTAAGATCCTCCTCCACTCCACCTCCAGGACTATAATTGGAAAAAAATATCATTAGCTATTCTCCCTAGTTAGCTGAGGCTTGGAGCAGCCAGCCCTTGCAAGTAATTTCACTTTAGAGAGAATGGTTTGTAGTCTAGAGATACACCAAGATGCTTCATTTAGCCTGATGTTAAATTGGTCTTGTAGAGTGGTCTCAATCTTTATCATGTGTCCTTGAAAGAGGTCCCCCCACTTTTGGATTCCAACCTTGAAGCATCTGTGAGCCCTTCTAGAGAGGGGAGGCTTGCAAAATCTATTTAACAGCTAGTTAAAGGAGAATCCTATAGAAAACAAAATAGGCTAGCAAAGAAATTAGAGGATGGTGTAGACGGTGGGAATAGACACTAGTCAGAAAGATAGCAAAGGGCTGGTAAATACTGAACATAGTTACTATGGTAACTAAACAGGAGACAGACAGCCAGAGGCCCAGTCCAACGGCTATAAATAGGACCCACTATTCATTTTGTCGGACACACATACACACGCGCAGAGTTCCACTGCCACGGAGTCTAGTGTGTCTTGGAGCTCATTATGCTCTTGTACTCTTTTGTCATTAAGCCTATAGCACACTTTGGCTCATGCTATTGTACTCCATTTATACTGATTTAAATACATATTCCAGTTCAAGTTTCCATTTTAGTTTCAATCTCATACTTCATTTCAGTGTGTCTATTCTGATATCCAAAGTCTTTATCTGATTTTGCTTGTTTGATCTGAACTAACTCTAACTGACCAACCTAGTATAGTTGTCACAAGTGACCAGCTCATTCCATTTTGGTGATCACGATGGCTTAAGCTAAGTTTCTTTTGACAGAAGTCCATCTCCGAGTTGGTGTTAGAGCTAGTTGAAATTAACCATGCTACCCAAAAAAGTTCTACGTGGCAGAAGGCCAGCGACGAGATTCATGGATGATCCGAATCGTGTCAGTACTATCCCAACGGAGTCAGAGCATGGCTCTGATACTGAGATAGAACCTAGAAATGAGATAGATGTTCACCAAGGTCCAGAGGGAGTTAATGAATTGTGGGATTCTTAACACGCAAAGAGGAGACATGTGGAGAGAGAAAACCAACAGTCTCAATTCAATGGATCTCACAAAACTAGAAAACATACTTATGACAGTGAGGACAGCAAGTGAAGTCATAGATTATCAAGACAAAAGCTAGCAAAGAAACCAGAAATGGATATGATGACTAAGACAAATGACAATGACAATTGAAAAGTAGACACATATCATTTTAGCAAAATAAATTCTAGAGATAAGAAACCAATTCAGAAAGCGAGATCTACTCATCATGAATGTTCTACTGATCTGAAGATTTCTTTTCTAGTCTTTAAAGGGGGAAAGAAGAACAATCCATACGTGCACATTTAGGCGTTCTAACAGTACATTGAGCTGAAGGATATAGATGAGGATGAATAAGGAGAGTATTTTCCTCAAACATTGAAGGAAGCAGCTAGAAAGTGGTTATCCCTAGTGTGCTAGCTCATATCATACAACAAATTGATGAAAGCATTTCACATGGAGTATTTAGACAATAGAGGAGATTAAGATATTTTTTGGGAGTTGGACAAGACAAAGCAAGTCAAATTGTTAGTCAGTTTGAGAAGATCAAGGAACTGAAGAGACAATTGCAGGAACCTCCGTCAAAAAAGAGAATGAGGGCTTGGCTCATTAACGGCTTGGAAAGTAAGAAGCTAAGGGAACAAGAAGTCCCAGCCCCTACGAAGAAATTCAATGATCTGGTTTAGCAAGCCTTGAAATTGGAACAACATGCTAAAAAGAAAAGGAGCCACAAGAGAAGAGATTCAAGTGATAGCAAAACATCGAATGAAAGGTCAGATTCCAACACGACTTCCAACTTGTCTGACAGTGACTCAGATGAAAAATGTAAAGGAAAGAAGAAAGGGTCATGGAACAGGAAGCTCGAAGAAATGTCAAAATAGATAGCTGAGATGGCCAAAATGAGATCTTCAGTGGGAAAGATCGAGACCTAGGGTTCAAAATGTAGATCTAAAGATCACAGGTCATATGAATGTTCCTAATGCACGTATTGTAAAGCTTACGGGCATGTGTGGAACAATTGTGGGATAAGGATTCATCACTGCAAGAAGGGGAAGGACTTATCTATGATTTCACTAACTCATCTTGAAGCGGTGAAAACAAATGGAGCAAGTGGCTCCAAGGAGAATGAGACCACCACGAGTGTTGAAGGTGGTAGAGGCAGATACCAAGGAAGTACTAGCCGAGACAAAGACAAATCTGACTTTGGGAAAAGGAATTTAAATTACTATACCTCTGAAAATATGGCCATTTTGCAGCTCAGTGCTTGGATGTCGCCAAATCAAAAGAATTCGAACACAAAACACTCAAACAAGTACCAATAAGGGCAGTGACTAGAAGCAGACGTGTAGTAATTGAGGAGATTTTAGAAGAATATGAGATAAGGAAGGCTCCTGAAACAAAGAAAGAGCCACATGGAAGGCAAAAGGAAAAGAAAAAGTAGTTGTTGAATGGAAGGAACAACAAGATCTGGTATACGTGGCCAAGATTATAGAGAATCTGGTAAAGAAGATGCATGTACAACCAGAATGTTCAAATGCTAGGATACTTCAAAAATTATAGCCTTAGTCTTTAGGGGCTCAGGAAGAGAAACAACTCAAGCAATTGGGTGAGGAGAAAGTAGCAACTAGACTACACAAGTCTATGATCACTCCATTTCAAAGTCTGGTTGAAGAGATACGATAAGTCAGATCAGACTTGACCGATGTTGGAGGTACTAACCTGGTGAAGGATCAATTAGAGAGTCCTTCACAGGATTAGTCAGGTACTAGACAAATGAAGTCAGCTCAGTGGAACTGTATAGTCAACTAGTTGGAGGAAACATCTTTCAATTCACATAGTAGTAGAACTGGATGACATTAAATGGACATTACTAGAAACTGTAAAATTCATACAACCGAAGAGGAAATTTGATGTTGAGACCAGAGCAATAGATTTGATAGCCATTAGGGATGACAAGGTTCCATTCATTCAAGTGGATTACAAACTCAAAAAGTAATGGGAACCGTTCTCAAGGGTAATAATGAATGGTGAAGCTAGAGTTAATACTCTCGGAGAGCATCTGAGATAAAAATTGGGGATTCGGGACCTAAAACTAGCACCATTCAAGGTACGAATGGCTGATCAAATAATAGTTCAAGCCACGAGATAAATTGAGACTATGCAAATCAGAGTGGGTATAGAAAAATTCAAAACCAGCCTCTTAGTCTTGGATGTGTAGGGAGCGTATGAAATGATTTTAGAAAGACCATGGCTCAAAATTACTTGTGCTATATGTTAACCCTCACGGACACCATATCACTTTCGATGGACGCCTTATTATTTATTTGATTGAATCATGGACCAGGCTTGTCGGTCCAATAGGTGTATAGGTGATCGCCGATGAGAGGCACACCACTTATCTTATTTTTACAGTGCCACTGTACAGTGGGCGCCCATGTGTGAATGGGTCAAACTCTTATAAAGGTCCATGTGACCTAAGAATCTTCATTCTTGGAGGTACAAGCTAAGAAGTTCTCTTACTCCATCTCTGTCTCCTTCTCCTTCGTGTGCTCATGGGTGTGTGCTCATGGGTCTGTGCGAGCGTGTATGCTTGAAAGTTGAAAGAGAGAGAGAGAGAGAGAGAGAGAGAGAGAGAGAGAGAGAGAGAGAGAGATAGAGAGAGAGAGAGAGTGCGTGATCGAGCATTGCGGTGGCATCGACGGCGGCGGTGGCAGCTCTTTCTTCTTCGTGGCACAAGATCCTTCACGACGGAAGCATTGAGCTGATAACTTTGATTTTGCACATGAAGGTGCTAATGATGATGCTCCCATGTTTGTCAATTATATTGTTACTAGGTTGCAGCAAGCTATGGGCAACCCTGCTTTGCAAGCAGAAGGTACTCAAAAACTTCATGCTTATGGGATTTCCCTTCCTCTTCAAGATGAGAGAGAGCTTAGGAGGCCTCCTGATGAGACCCCCAAAAGAAGACTCTCTCCGATACGAGAGGAGGAATCCAAAGAACAAGAAAGTAATGAATCCCTAAGTTCCTCTGAAGATGTGGCTCCAGGAAGACGGTGGTCTAGACAGTCCCCAACTCCTCCCAAGAGGAAACGGTCAACCCATAGTCCTTCTCCTCGTCACTCCGAAAGGGAAGAGAGGAAACAAAGAAAGAAAAGGGAAAGAAAGAGGTCACCCTCTTCTTCTTCTTCTTCACCTCCTCCTCTTCCAATGAAAGCTATGGCTATTCTCTTAGAGAATACAAAGGGGGGGGGGGGGGGGGGGGGGGGACATCGCAACTCTTACCCTGCATGGCGAAGGTCACAAAATCTCAAAAAGTTAAAAAAAGGAGGAAAGAGTATCTCTTTTCTCACCTATGATGGCACCTTTGGTGGTACCGACAAAGTATTGGCCTTCATCCAGCAATTTGATGCGGCCTTTAGAGATGAGGGCTTCATGGAGTCCTCGAAGCTACGCCATGTAGCTATACACTTCTAGAAATCGGCTCGTCAATGGTGGGCTAGGCTTCATGGTAGCGGCAAAGTCCCAAAGACATGGAAAACTCTACGAGTTTCCATCGCTTGCAATTCCTTGAAAGCGATGCAAAGGACAAGTGCTTACCGAATGGCGGAGTTTGAAGCTTCCCTCCCATGAGTCTTTCCACAAATATGTAGAGAAGTTTTGGGATTTACATCTCAAGGCTACTGTCTTTCAAAAGATAGACTTTGCCGAGAAAAAGCAAAATTTTTGTACGGGATTACCTGAAGAGATGGCCAAGTATGTCCACTCCCAATGGACTAGTTCTATCACCGAAGTAATCCACCACAATATGGTTGCTTCACGCATCAATTTACAACAAGGGGCTAGACGGAATGTCAAGCCCACGAAAAACAAAGACAAAAGTGATGCAAAGGGGAAAACCAATGCCCAAAATTCTTCGCAAAGCAATTCCAACAACAACAACAATCGGTCCAAGGAGAAGGGAGTTTACAAAGGTAAAAACAAACTCTCTCCTGAAGAGCTTGAAACTTTTTGCAAGGACCATAAATGTTTTAAGTGTGCGGAGCAAGGACATGGCTATCATTCTTGCCCCAAGAGAAATGCCCGCAATGAGACTCCTAGAGCTTCCACTATCGAAGCTCTAAAAGAGGATGCTCATTACAAAGGATCACCTCTCTCCTATTCTTGGGGAAAGGTAAGGGAACATAATGCCTTCATCTGGCTCTACTCACAACTTCATATCAATGGAGTTGGCCACCAAGTTGAGCATTCAAGATTTTGAGATGGGAGATACTGTAACGGCCGACAAAGCTTTCAAGGGACAGCAAGCCTCCGTTACTCCCTTGAGAAGTTGAGGCTTCATGTCCAAAGCTATGTTGACAAAGAAGACTTTTTCATCTCTCCTCTCCAACATGAGGATGCTATCCTAGGGTCACCATGGTTCAACCGCATGGCTGCCAACATGAAGTTCCTTGAAAGGAGAATTTACTTCACCTACAAGGAAAAGCACATGTATATAGATGCTAGTGAGTCTGGTTGTACTATACCACTTGTAAATCCTCCTGCTTTTGATAAATCAATGAAGAGCTCAGTTTTTGCGTACATGATTTTTGTCAAAGAGTCCCTAAAAGGTCCTAATGTTTCATCAAATGTAAATGGTAGGAATCAAGAAGAGTTCAACTTGTCTAATTTTCTAAAAGGATTCCACTGTTCTCAAGGTACATAGGCCATTTCCATTACGTTGATATCAGAGCTATTGGTTTCTCTTTTCTTGCTTAAGAAGAGAGGTCCTTAAGTTGTCCATGAAAGGTTGAGCTTATTAATTCAGGGTAAGTGGGACATGATCTATTATCCTGGTTGAGAAGGACTTAGTTTGAGGTACACCGTTGGGAAATACAGTCTTAATAATGGAGCCTCTCGGGGCTTGCCTATGGCTTTACCATTATTGAGCTTCGAGCAAACTCAACAGGAACCATAATCAACCAAGCAATGTTAGACCCTCTCTGCAATCAACAGTGTTTAAACGATGGGTGTGGCTGCTTGAGGATTGATTTTCAAAGGTAAGAAGAGTAGCAACTAAGGTTTTTGAGGGTATCAAAGCACAAAGTAATACATACATAAGTTTAGTTAGCATGGATGACAATAACCAAGAGAGTAGAATGAACCCGAATTAAGAGAATTAGAGAGAACATTTTTGTGAGACTACTTCAAGAACATAGAGGGTGAACATATGTATTATAGATTCTCCCATCAAGAGAGACTTGGCACAATACAATCTTTGTGTTCCTTGTGACCTAGGTGATGCAATGAAGATGGAAAGCTTCATGCATCACGAGCATAACATAGACTTTGTAAAAAAAAGCATTAACTATCCCAAGCCTCAGTCCCAAGGCCTCAAACACCTTCAAAGGTGGAGAGAGCTAGTGGGGAATGAGGGTAGGGAAGAGGAAGAAGAAACATTCATAGGAGAAAAAAGTAGTTCCTCACTTATCATCACTCTTCTTGCTAGCATACATAATAGCATAGTAATGAACATGGATAAGATGACAAGCTTAATCATTGAAGCATGGCTCTTGGTTGGATTTGCATTCCAAAGCCAAGAGTGTTGGTGTAGTCTCTCAACTTCTCTACTAGCTTGGAGAAGGAGATGGAGCTCTTGCACTTTGCATTTTGCAAAATGAGAATGTGTGTGTGCGTGTGAGAGAGAGAGAGAGTATACCCCCCAAGCTAGCCTTCTTCTTGCTTTGGTCTTGTAGCTCATGAAAGAAGCTTATTGGACCCTTCAAGCCTGACCAATCACATGCAGGATTCATATCAAGCAAGCATGCTAGCCTTGGGACAAGTGTCCCCCTTTCCCCTTTGAGAGAGACGACTTGACAAATGCATAAACCATTAATTAATTTAGCTAAATTATCATTGGACCCATTGGGAGGCCAACCAATAGGCTTTAGGACACCATGAGAAAAACATGAGGAGGATCTTGTTAAGTGTCCTATTTGCCTTCTCGGTACCAAGCTTGCCTAGTGTGAGGATGCGTGTGTTCTCTCTCTAGCCCCTAGAATGAGGGCTCGCCCCCTCATGAGTAGGGATATGATTTGAATTTTTGAACACCTTACCTCAAGAACCTTAGTCATGGAGCACCTTAGCACCTTAGTTATTAAGCACCTCAAGCACCTTAGTCATTAAGCACCTCAAGCACCTTATTAGTCAAGCACGAGAAGCACCTCAAGAACCTTAGTCAACAAGCACAACAAGCACCTCAAGAACCTTAGTCAACAAGCACGACAAGCACCTGAAGATTGGTCCGGGTTCCCACCTCAAGCACAACCCTAGCTTACCTAAGGTCAAAGGACTTTTATTAGCACTAACCTTTGGAGGTCTTTAACGAAGCTAACCCTACTGTCTTTAAGCTCCATTGACTAGCCTTGCTCTTTGACAAACCATCTCTCATTTGGACCCCTTTACCATTGGCCCCGTGTTGAGATAGATCTGTAAGCACATGTCTATATTCTAGCCCTTGTTTCCGTTTATTCTCCCATATTAAATGATCTGTTTAATATGAGAAAATCATTTGGGTTGGTTAGATATTAAATTTTATGACAAAACTCATACTCGACAAATAGCTCCTCATTTGTGTCAATGAATCTACACAAATAAAACCAAATTCTAGACTACAAGCTTTGTTTGGAGAACACCAGGGAGGAAATTGGGAAATAATAGTGAAGCATACATTAGGAGAACTATTTGTGTTGTGAGAGCCATTAATGTATCCAGCTAGGTTTCCATCTTTAACTCACAAACAATGTACACCATGTCATTTGAACTTTCTACTTTAGGATCCTCTAATAGAACTACATGCTTTGTTTGGAGAACACCAGGGAGGGAATTTGGGAATCATAGTGAAACATACATTAGGAGAACTATTTGTGTTGTGAGAGCTATGTGGACAGCCGTCATGTCCCCTATTTCTTGCCAATGATAAGGTAGGCTAGAAGTCATCTAGACTGATGATACCCAACACATAAGACTTCACTCTCATGCAATCGACATGCATGTTTTTATTCATAACCAAATAGCTCATTTAAGCATCATGCATGACATAGCGACCACCTTCGGCCTTCTCTTAAGTTTGGAGCTCACCCGCTCACATGCACTTGCATGCAAGAGCTAGATTGTATAAACTACCAAAATATCCTTAAATGTGTTAAATTTTCTCAAATTTTACAGAAATTCCCAAAATACATGTTGTCATTCTTCTAAACATCTCCCAATACTTTCCTTTCTACAACACTTCATAGGAACTTTAGTTCTCGCTTAAAAGAAGATGATAGAACTAGGATTTGGATGGCCCGTATAAATTCTTTTCACTCTACATACTTATTGTCCTGCCCTTTTGAAATAAAACCATGGGTTGCATTACATACTCCTTTCACATGCAAATTACCATTCAAAAATGTAGTTCATGTCCGACTAATGTACATTCCAACCATTACGAGATAGCAATGAATAAGTGCTACAAATATTAATCATATGACAAGTAGGAACAAAGGGCCATATAATCTAATGTCCTTCTCTTCAGCGTAGCCTTTTACCACAAGTCTAGCATTACAACGATTAAAACACCATCCGCCTTACATTTGAACTTAAAAACCCACTTAGTACCCATGGCCTTTTTGTTAGGGGGAAAGCCACACACAAGACCACAATGTGCCCTTTTATATAGTATCATCTTACTTATATTGCATTGTAGCTAACCAATTTTTGAATTTTGTTTTTTTTGTAAATGACAAAGGCTCCTCCTCATCAGATAGACTTGACAAAGCCAAAGCGTAACAATCTAATGAATAAGAGCCATCTTGAGAACCTGAATGAAGATGACTAGACAAAGACACACCCAATTCTATCACATAAAGTTTGCACTAGCCATTTTGATGAGGACTCTTGATGAGGACTCTCGATCCCACCCCGCCAAAGCTCCTTTTAACTTAGGCACATTTCAAAATGAAGGGAAGGAGAGTTGGTGATTGGGCTTGTATCACTACTTGGATAGAGATTGGTCCTCTATGTAACTCTTCTTACCCCCCAAAAGATAAGTGACACTCCGTCCTTGGAATTACAGAGGTGCATAGAAGAGTTTTAATCATTGCCTTGTAGTGGATAATGCAAATGATTCATCCATTAGGTCATGGCCATTACCAGCCTACCTGAGTTTACTTTTAGTGTCGAATTTAGAAAGTTTTCCTAATTTACATATGTGCATTAGATGGCCCACATGCTCGCAACCGTACATCCCATTTGAAACATGATCGTGTAAGTTTGTGTGGAGGCTCGCTGCCCATTTAACATCTACAGATGCCTTCAACACTGGAATAGTTTTGTTGCGTTGCTTTATTAGCATCCAATTGCCTACCACATTCAGCAGGTGAGCAGACCCTTAATTAGCCTGTTTGTATGCCTCTTTAAAATTTGAACTGAAATTCACTCCCTGACGTTTGTTGGCTGTGTATGAGAGAGTGTCAACATGGCGGAAAGAGCTCTCCATCGCAGCACTCTCTCACGCAAGAGCAAAGAGATCGCATCAGTAAACAGAAAGAGCTCGCCCTTGCCCGACGATCGGCCAAAGCGGAGGCCCTCCCGGCCCTAGCCCGATCAACCCCCCCTCCTCACACAAGGATGGAGACCTCGCTCTCCTCTCATCGTTCCGAGCTGCAGATCGTCTCAACAAGGTTAGAACCTCTCGATTTTTCCTCCTTTCACAGAGTCTACGTCATTTCTTTCAGGAGCCGCCTTGAATCCTTTTCTTAAGTCTGCAAGGAAGCCATTTACACCTCCGCTAGTCATTGATTTGGATGATGTTAGCCATGGCAAATGTGCTGATTATACGTCCTCTTATAATGCTAACGACATGCAGAGCCGGACTGGATAGTGCATACACCAATGGACCTATGTCTAGCTTTGATGCAGATCAGCAACGAAAGCATGATGAGTCCGTGCCTGATTCTGGTCAGAGTGGGGATGATGGTTCAGATGTCTTGGTGGCTAGCAACGAAAGTGGAGAGAAAAAACAATGGCTTTGGTTGCCTGTTAAAATAAAGCCTACCTTACAAGCAGGCAAGAATGATGATGGCTCACATAAGAGCTAGAAGGGAAGGACGAAATCGAAGAAGGCGTGAAAGGTCTACACTAGAAGATACAACTCCAGAAAGCAATGATGATGGGTGGAGATCTGTGAGAAAGAGGACCTTACCAGGAAGCATCTTTCTTTGGCCATGTCCGTTCTCATTCTCTACACAAGGATATGCCCCATGTTCAAAACACACAAATGCCTCAGGTCAAATTTGCAGTGTCTTCTCAGCAAAGAAAAGTGCTCTTGGCTATAGCCTCTGGGAAATCTATTTTTATCACAGGTTGTGCCGGTACTGGTAAAAGCTACTTGCTCCACGAGGCTGTGAACACACTTAAAAACATGCACGGTTCATTATCTGTGTTTGTAACTGCCTCTGCAGGATGTGCAATTGGAGGCACCACATTGCATTCATTTGCTGGTATTGGTTTAGGAATAGGAGAAAAAAGAGAGCTTGCAAATAAGGTGATCAGTTCAAAAGGGAGGCAAGGAAACCCTGAAAACCCTGACAGATACTTTGCTTTCCAGGCAGAATGCTGGAATGATTGTTTTGACTTTCAGGAAGAGCTCAGAATTTGTTGAAATGCAGAACAAACTTCGAAGAGGACAATGTTCATCGAGCACCCATTGCAAGTTAATCTCATGTGATAGACCTGTTCAGGCAAGTAATGCTGGAATTCTAATGACAAAGTTGTACCCCCGCAAGATGGATGTGGGCAAAGAGAATGAATACAAATTGAGGTCACTGAATCAGGAAGCTGTTGCTTTTCTTGCCAAGGATGGAGAATGTAAGGGCTGAAAAGGAGCTTTACCTGCCTATAAGACAATCGATGTACAAGTGTGGTATCTCCTCTGATAGCCACCAAAAAAAAAAAAAAGATAGAAGTAGGACTAAAGCCAAAACTAAAAAGACAGATGGGAAGGGCAATGTGGATGGATTGGAGCTATGTACGTGGAATGTACAAGCATGACATGCATAGTCTAGCTAGCTCCATTCTATCCCATAGGGAGGCCTAAAATATCGTACATCTATGAGATGAAGGAGATAAAGAGCTCTCTATAAGTAATACCTGCATTGGGAGGAGCTGAACGAGTCTCTATGATGCCCCACTGTGGGCACGGGTGGGGGGAGTGGACCTTTGCAAAAATTAGTTATCCATAGTTGATGTCTTGCCCAATGTGTGGTCTTAGGCTGCAAGATCTCTCTGTGGGGCTGAATACCTAGTAGAACCCGATCCAAATCTGTGATGGTTTGTTGATTCAAGGAGATGTGTAGACTCTAGAAAGCGTGGCTCTCCGGGCTTGCACGAATACGTGAATATATCTTTGTGAATTTGTTAAATGGTTTGAAATAACTCCTGTAATCTTTGTTATGATGTCATCATGTGGTACCAAGGGTTTGTTGCGTATCATCCCTGCCATTATACTGATTTGTGATGACTCTAATCGAGTCCACTATCATCCTTGCCATTGTACTCACTTGTGATGACACTGAGTCCACTAATGTGCAACTAAGATGCATACATCAATGTAGAAGTGACCAAAGTGTTGAATAGCCATGCTTTTGTCTTGGTTATCATCCCTGCCATTATACCCACTTGTGATGACTCTAATTAAGTCCACTATCATCCTTGCCATTATACTCACTTATGATGACATTGAGTCCACTAGCATCAATGTAGAAGTGACCAAAGTGTCGAATAGCCATGCTTGTCTTAATTCTTAGAAGTGTATCTGATGATATTGTCTCTTTAGTGTGGATAGTGTTGCATGGCCCCATCTTAGCCTAGATCTAGCCGTTGATCCCATAGTGATGTATGCAACCCCATAGAGAAAGTGACCCTCAAAATACATATGAATTGACCACCTCTACCTTGTGTCATCCTAATGTGAATGTAGCTACCTTCTATCTTGGCTCAATGTGTGAAACCGTGTGACCTTGGTCTCCAATGTTCACTATGAGGCTCTGCGTGTGCAAAAATGTAAGATAGCCCCCGCAACACAATTGGTCCCAAAGGTAGGGGAGGGATCCCACTTGGTAGTCATTCCCCACATATTGCAGGGGTTGTCTATCCTTCAATCTCTCTTAGACGTGAAGGTACATGACTAATCCTTTGATGTGAGGAGTCTACCTCGCAACAATAGTCTACCTGCGTCAAGTAAAGCACCCGTGGTCTCAAGTCTATCTTGCCATCCGCTTTCCAATGAGAAAAATAACTCTATGTTTTCCTAGTATGCGATGGATTTTCACTTATGCAATATAACACAGTTTTGTGAGGTGGCCTATTTTCTGGGTGAGACATCATTAATGAAAATCAAAATTTTCAAAGGACCATAGAAACAAAGGGCACGTTTGACAAAAGCATTAGTTTCCACATTCTTGATCCTAACTACCATAGCATCGTTCCTTAGAAAATGCTTATTGAAATGCTTAATGTATTGTCCTTGTGAATGCTTAATGGTAGATTGAACACTAGCATAAATCCAATAAAATTGAATGGAAAAATTATCATCAACAAGGACATGATGTAGATGGGCTTCATCCTATGAACCATCCCTTAGCATATTCACATTGACACGACATTACATTTGTCATAAAAATTAATATCTATCCAACCCAAATGATTTTCTCATATTAAATTGATCACTTAATGTGGGAGAATACACGGGAACAAGGGTTAAGATATAGACATGTGCTTATAGATCTATCTCAACACGGGGCCAATGGTTAAGGGGCCCAAATGAGAGATGGTCTATCAAAGAGAAAGGCTAACCAATGGAGCATAAGACCTTAGGGTTAGCTTCATTGAAGACCTCCAATAATGTGTGTAAAAGTCTTTTGACCTTAAGCAAGCTAGGGCTGAGCTTGAGGTGGGAACCCGGCCTAAGCTCGAGGTGCTTGTCGTGCTTGACATGCTTGAGGTGCTTGATTAAGATGCTTGAGGTGCTTGACTGGCTCCATGCTTGAGGTGCTTCACTTGCTACATGATTAAGGTGCTTGAGATGCTTGCCTGAGATGCTTGTGGGAACACCCCCTAGTTTAAGTGCTTTGTCATGCTTGATGACTAAGGGGCTTGCTCATCCAAAGTCAAAAAGATCCCTACAAGGGGGGGGGATGAGAGAGAACACACACACACACACACACACACACACACACACACACACAAGGGAATCCCCAGCTTGAAGAGGCAGCAAGGACACTTGTCAAGTTCCTCCCCATGTTGCCCTCATGGTGTGCCTGAAGCCTATTGGTTGGCCACCCAAGGGGTCCAATGATAATTTAGGATATTTAATTAATTGATTTTGCATTTATCAAGTCCTCTCTCTCAAAGGGGAAAGGGGGACACTTGTCCCAAGGCTACCCCTGTTGCTTGTAATGGCTCCTGCTTGTGATTGGCTAGGCCTGGAGGGGTCCAATGAGCTTCAAGCATGAGCTACAACGGGGGGTCGACCCAAGCAAACTAGGGGGTTTCTTAGGGGGTATACTCACCCACACACACTCACAAACACTCTCATGGTGTACTATGCAAAGTGCAAGAGCTCCCTCTCCTTCTCCAAGCAAGTAGAAGTTGAGAGCCTACATCAACACTCTTGGCTATGGAGTGCAAATCCAACCAAGAGCCATGCTTCAATGCTTAAGCTTGCCATCTCCTTCTTCTTCATTACTATGCTATTATGTATGCTAGCAACAAGAGTATGATAAGTGAGGAACTAATTCTTTCTCCTACGAAATGTTTCTTCTTCCTCTTCCCTACCCTCATTCCCTGCTAGCTCTCTCCACCTTCGAAGGTGTTTGAGGTCTTGGGACTGAGGCTTGGGATAGTTAATGCTTTTTACAAGTGCATGTTATGCTTATTGCAAGTAGATTAATTACTTAATGCAAGTAGATTAATTGTATTGCAAGGTAGATTAATTATTGCTTTAAGCACAAGTTGATGCATAAAAGTATACATCTTCATGCACTCAAATGATTTAGGGAACACAAAGATTAATGATGTTCACAAGTTCTTGATTGTTTCCAAGCTAAGATTGATTGTTGAAATTATGCAAAATCTTGGTGTGTGAACCTTCCATCTTCATATTGCCAAGGAGGTCTCAAGGAACACAAAGATTGTATTGTACCAAGTCTCTCTTAATGAGAGAATATATAATACAAATGCCTTTTGGAGGGGGGACCGGCTCCACATAAATCCGGTCCTCAACTGTTGTCATATTCTCTACACTCTCTCTCTTGTAAAAGTATTGTTCATGCCTAGTTAATTAAGTGTTATGATAGAGTTGCTACTACCAATTAAGTTCACCCTCTATGCTCTCAAAATTGCTCACTCTAATTCTCTTAATTCCGCTATTCTCTAAGTTCATAGGCCATTCCCATTACATTGGTACCAGAGCATTTGGTTTCTCTTTTCTTGCTTAAGAAGAGGGGTCCTTAAGTAGCCTATAAATGGTTGATGTTGTTAATTATAATAGGGTAAGTGGAACTGGGATCTAATATCGGTTTTGTTAAGCTCACTATGTGGGAGATGGTGCACACCTCGGGAGCTTTGGACTTAATGATGGAGTCTTTTTAGACTTGCCTACGGCTTTACCATTATTGAGCCATAAGAAGTCCGAAAGGAGCTAGCCCTTGGCAATTCTGCTATGTTAGACCTACTTCTCTACTCTCTATAATTAACCACTTTGAGCCGTGGGTGTAGATACTTAAGAGCCGATTTTCAAAGGCTAAGAGGAGTGGCAACTAAGGTTTTGAATTGCCAAAGCATACACTAAGTACATACATAAATTCTGTTAACATGGCTGACAATAATCAAGAGAGTAGAATGAACATTGATAACTTTGATTTTGCACATGAAAGTGCTAATGATGATGCTCCCATGTTTATCAAATGTCTTGTTTCTAAGTTGCAACAAGCTATGGAAAACCCATTCCTACAAGGTGAAGTTTTCCAACAACTTCATAGTTATGGGATTCTCCAAACTCCCCCAAAAGAGAGAGCACCTGAGAAGTCTCTTCATGAGATTTCCAAGAGAGGGCTCTCTACGGCGAGAGAAGAGGAGAACCCATACGAAGCGCTTAAATGTTTACTAGCGGGCTTACCTCCATCCAAGAAGAAAGATAAAGTCTCTACTTTAGAGCCTTCACCAAGAGGAGGAGAAGGAAGTGAGTCTTCCAATACTTCCAAAGATATGGCTCCAAGAAGACGGCAGCCTCAACAATCTCCAACTTCCCCCAAGAAGGAAAGATCACTGCAAAGTCCTCCTCCTCATTATCACAAAAGGGAAAAGAGGTACCAAATAAAGGAAAAGGAGAGAAAGAGGTCACCCGCTTCTCCATCTTCATCAACTTCCTCATATTCCAATGAAGGTAGCGGCTCTTCTCTCAAAGAGCCCCAGAGGAAAGGCCATCGCAAGTTCTATCCAGTATGGAGAAGGTCCAAGAAGCTAAAGAAGTTCAAAGAGGGAGGGAAGAACACCACTTTTCTTGCCTATGCTGGCACCTTTGGTGCTATGGACAAGGTCTTGGCCTTCATCCAACAGCTTGATGCGGCCTTTGGTGATGAGGGCTTCACAGAGTCCTCTAAACTGCGTCAAGTATCTATGCATTACCAAAGTTCCGCTCGACAATGGTGGGATAGCCTACGAGCCCAAAGAAAAGCTCCAAAGACATGGAAGGCTTTAAGAGCCTCCATCATAAAACAGTTTTTTGCAAGCAACGCTCAAGAAAATGTCCTCACAGAATGGCAAAACTTGAAACTCTCTCCCTACGAGTCTATCCAAAAGTATGTAGATAAGTTTTGGGATTTATTTCTCAAAGCCACTATCTACAAAATATAGACTTTGGGGAGCAAGAGCAACAATTATGTGCGGGTATTTCTGAAGAGAAGGCCGAGTATATTAACTCACAAAGGCCTAATACCATATCGGCGGTCATACACCATACTATGGTCGCCTCTCAAATCGATTCCCAACAAGGGGTTAAGAAAAACTCTAAACCCATGGAAGTGAAGGATCAAAATGAGCCTAGAGGGAGGACTAATGCTCAAACTTCCTCCAAAGGCAACTCTAGCAACACCGATAACAAAGTTAAGGAGAAAGGAGTCTATAAAGGTAAGAATAAACTCTCTGCAATAGAGCTAGAGTGTTATCGTAAGGATAACAAATGCTACAAGTGTGGAAAACAAGGGCATGTCTATCGTGCTTGTCCCCAAAGAAATGCACGCAACAAGCCACCTTGAGTTTCTATGTTGGAAACTCCAAAAGAGGATGCTTATAGAAAAAGGATTTTGTTTTTCCTATGCTAGGAGATATGTACATACATGTTTATGAGTCGGGTAGTATCCTATTCCTTGTAAATATGCATGCTTTCACAAGTTAATGAAAATTTATATTTTCATATACATGATTTCTGTTAGAAAGTCTATAAATGAATTTAATGTTTCAACCAATAACAATATTATTAAATAAATAATAATAATATAAAAAACGGGAATCAAGAGGAATTAGAATTGTCTAAATTCTTAAATGGATTCCAAAATGTTTTTAATGATGATACCCCCGTAAGCTATCTCCACAATGAGGGGACAATGGCCATACAATGGAGCTTTTACCATGAAGCTCTTTGCCTAATAAGCCTCCTTATTGAGCTTTACAAGCTCCACAAGAGGAGTTCAAAAAGGCAATAACATGGACTGGTAAGTTTCGAGAGAGATTCAATAATTAGGTCACATTATCTCTAAAGGTGGTATTTCTATGGATCCACAAAAAGTAGAGGTAATAAAAGATGGCCTAATCCAAGGAATCTACATGAGTTGCAAATCTCTAAAGGTATGAGTGCATACTAGATATGCTTCATAGGAAAAATCCATGCTTATAGCAGGTCCAATACATGACTTAACAAAAAAGAACGTTAAGTATACATGGACCGCAAAGAGAGAAAAATACTTCTAAAAAGTTTAAAGAGAAACTTATTTCTCAACTTATAGGATCTCTCAAAGCTATTTGAGGTCCAATGTAATGCCTGGATGATTGCCTTTGAGCAAAACTTTGCTTCAAGAAGGGAATACCATAGCATACGAGATTCAAAGACTCAACTCCAATGAGCGAATGTTGGTCATATACAAAAGGACCTATGAGCTGTTTTAAATGCTCTAGACACATGGAAGTACTTCTTGCGGACTCCATTCATGATGCAAACCAAGCTCTCAGACA
The DNA here is from genome assembly GCF_014529385.1 of Adiantum capillus-veneris. Taxonomy (NCBI): domain Eukaryota; kingdom Viridiplantae; phylum Streptophyta; class Polypodiopsida; order Polypodiales; family Pteridaceae; genus Adiantum; species Adiantum capillus-veneris. Next base: position 71,067,944 of record NC_140957.1, read on the forward strand.
ATCAAATGAGGTAGGAAAATTTCTTTTTGCAACTTAAATTCTACTTTGCTCACATTGCTGGCAAGCACAATCATGTAGCCGATGCACTTTCCCAATGGCCAAGGGTAGATAGGATATCAATAGCAACTTACAATGAGCTATGTTTTATGATAGTTAAATATGCTTCTAACCCAAGCTTTAGGGATATGATAATAGCCTTACAAATGGAAGAAAAAGAACCACTCACGTAAAAGGATGGTTATCTTCCATACCTCAATAGGCTATATCTTCCCTACTTCCCATGCTCCTTCCATATGCGGGGCAAAGAGGAATTCGAATTTACTCTGCTAGGAGTAAAAGCATACTTGTATTGGCTTACCAAGAAACAATAACATACAAGAGAATGTTTCAAAATGTATGGTATACCAAAAGATGAAGTATGAGAAAAGGACCATGGCTTGCCAACATCCAATTGTGTCGAATAGAAATCCTACTATGACCACTAATTTTTGATAGAGTCTCTATCAGAATTAGAGTAATCCTCTTATGTCGGCCTACTATTCCAACGGATGGCCAAAAGCAAAGTTACAAAACTAATGATCCTTGATCTACTAAAAGCCTGTGATTCGGAGTAGATCAATGCTCAAAATGAGAGAAGTACTTATCTTAACAACAGTATGTCTCTAATAACGTGAACATACTTCTAAGGAGAAACTACCTTTCGAGGCTAAAGACGGAAGATCCAAAAGTCCCTTGTAGCTTAAGATACCTGGGAAGATCTTCATTGTAAAGGAGTATAGCCGAGATCAAAACGAATCTTTTTACAAGATTAAACAGGCTATATCCATTTATTAGCTAGGCAAAAGAGGCTCCTTCCGTTAGGCACAAAAGAGCCTTATCCTTTTTTTTTTAAAAAAAAAAAAAAAGAAGAAAAAAAAAGTTGGGTCTTACTAAACTTCCCCAAGGCTCATCTAAGGCAAATTATACACAAATAAAGACCCGCCACAGATCAAGGATGAAGCAGAGGAGCTCCAACCCAAGTTCATCCTTCAACAAGAAGACAAGGTATTAAGAAATGGTAAGATTACTGACAGTATCTTATTTAATTATCCTTTCAAAGATGCTAAATGCATGCAAAGAACATGGCTTAAGGATAATATGAACCTTGTTAATGATGCTTACAATGACACAAAAGAGTAAGCAAATGTAAAAGAAATGCATTTTAAATGATCAATGTTTTTGTCTTATAGGACTCTCTTTTTATGTTTTGTGCACAAATTTTAAAGTATGCATACTTAGGATCATGTTTGTGGTGACTACGTCTCCCAAACACCAAGTAGAACTTGTCACTCTACTTTGGAAGTATGATATGGACTAAAAAGAGCAGACATGCTTGCGGCAGACAATGTCTCTCAAGTACCAAGTGGATTAGTCATCCACTCTGGAATGATGTCGTAGGGTAAAAATGGATCCTCTACCCGCTAAGACCAATGGACTAATGGGTGAGACTTTACCATCTCTACCTCAAGAGAGAGGACGACTATGATTTCAAGAGAGAGGTAGCAAGGACACTTGTCAAGTTCCTCCCCATGTTGCCCTCATGGTGTGCCTGAAGCCTATTGGTTGGCCACCCAAGGGGTCCAATGATAATTTAGGATATTTAATTAATTGATTTTGCATTTATCAAGTCCTCTCTCTCAAAGGGGAAAGGGGGACACTTGTCCCAAGGCTACCCCTGTTGCTTGTAATGGCTCTTGCTTGTGATTGGCTAGGCCTGGAGGGGTCCAATGAGCTTCAAGCATGAGCTACAAGGGGGGGTCGACCCAAGCAAGCTAGGGGGTTGCTTAGGGGGTATACTCACCCACACACACTCACAAACACTCTCATGGTGTACTATGCAAAGTGCAAGAGTTCCCTCTCCTTCTCCAAGCAAGTAGAGGTTGAGAGCCTACACCAACACTCTTGGCTATGGAGTGCAAATCCAACCACGAGCCATGCTTCAATGCTTAAGCTTGCCATCTCCTTCTTCTTCATTACTATGCTATTATGTATGCTAGCAACAAGAGTATGATAAGTGAGGAACTAATTCTTTCTCCTACGAAATGTTTCTTCTTCCTCTTCCCTACCCTCATTCCCTGCTAGCTCTCTCCACCTTCGAAGGTGTTTGAGGTCTTGGGACTGAGGCTTGGGATAGTTAATGCTTTTTACAAGTGCATGTTATGCTTATTGCAAGTAGATTAATTACTTAATGCAAGTAGATTAATTGTATTGCAAGGTAGATTAATTATTGCTTTAAGCACAAGTTGATGCATAAAAGTATACATCTTCATGCACTCAAATGATTTAGGGAACACAAAGATTAATGATGTTCACAAGTTCTTGATTGTTTCCAAGCTAAGATTGATTGTTGAAATTATGCAAAATCTTGGTGTGTGAACCTTCCATCTTCATATTGCCAAGGAGGTCTCAAGGAACACAAAGATTGTATTGTACCAAGTCTCTCTTAATGAGAGAATATATAATACAAATGCCTTTTGGAGGGGGGACCGGCTCCACATAAATCCGGTCCTCAACTGTTGTCATATTCTCTACACTCTCTCTCTTGTAAAAGTATTGTTCATTCCTAGTTAATTAAGTGTTATGATAGAGTTGCTACTACCAATTAAGTTCACCCTCTATGCTCTCAAAATTGCTCACTCTAATTCTCTTAATTCCGCTATTCTCTAAGTTCATAGGCCATTCCCATTATAACATTGATTGACATCACATGAAATGAAACCCAAATGATAGTACATGCATGAGTTGAATTCCAAGAGGTGATCCCTCTTAGTAGGAAACCTCTCGCATGTTTCAAAACTTTATCTTATCCATTTTCCACCTACTCATATGTCAATCTTTAGAGTATAAATTGAGCTTCTTTGTACTCCATAGTTCCATACCTAACAATTGGTATCAAAGCTTAATGAATATTAGTGCAATGTTAGCTTATTAAGTTTAACTAAGCATTTGTGTGTTAATCACTTCTCTAGTCATTTGTAAAATTCATTATGTGCAATTATGTTCATGGATATTCAATCCCTAAGCCACAAATAGTCACGACTAATTAGCCTTTGATTAGAGGAGATTATGTCTTTTCAACTCTGTGCTCCCTTCAGTTGGATTTTCTTGAAGCATTAGAATGCTCAAGCTATTGATTTGATCAAATGAATTATAGCTAGGATAGTTAGCACTTTCATGTTGTGTGTTTGTTACCATATACATGTGGTAGTGATGTGTGTGAACACACTAGGACCGCCGGGGCATTTTTTCCCTCTTTAGGAGGTTTTTTCCCCCGTGCATGGTATATACGCCCATCACTCTAGGGCTATCGATCTTTCCATTGCACACTAAGTAACACACTCTCTATTGTGTGCCTTGAGCTTCCTTCGTCTTCTCCAAGCTGTGTGTGTTTCTCTGCAACCCTAATTCCAACAATTGGTATCAGAGCAGGTCACGTCCTCCCGGGCTTAGTTGCCAGCTGCTCCAGCACACGCCTGCTCACTTTCTCCAATTTCAGTGAGCTTTGGTGAGCGGTCGCAGGTCGACAAAAATTTTGGGGTAGCTCGAAGAGCTGGGTCTGCTCAGAATTTTGATTTGGGCTCATTTCGGCCTCCGTTTCCACTACAGGCAGTACTGCACATGCTATTTCGTCATTTTGTGCAGAATTTCTGTCAGTGCCGATTTCTGCATAACAGGTGCTTTATAGTCTTCTACGGTTTGTGATGTATAGCACAGGTTGTTCCCGCTCCGTTTCTCCTATTTTCGGGCAGTTTTCACATCAGGTGCAACATTTACCATGGCTGACAACAACAACACAGATGTGTTCAAGATGTTTTCCGCTGAGGACAGGTTGGATGGGGACAACTACCCTATGTGGGCTTATATGATGCAACATGTTCTTGTGTCAAAGGGTGTCTGGAACATTGTGCAGGGCATTGATGTACGTCCTGGTTCTGAGGATGTAGGCGATGTTGAGGATGTTGCAGGTCTTGCTGCAAGGATTGCAGCTGTTAGAGTTGTTTTGCCTACGGTAGAACAAGCTCGTTGGGATGTTAAGGATGCGCAGGCTCATGCATTGATTGCGTTGTCTGTGAAGCGCACCATTGTTCCTCATATCCGTTCAGCAAAATCTGCAAAACAAGCTTGGGATATTTTAGCAGGTCTTTATGCAAGCCGCAATGAGGCTAAAATTGCTTTGCTGCGTAAAGAGCCGGAGACGAAGATTGTGCATGAGGAAGATGATATGGACACTTTCCTTGCTAGTGCCAAGGATATCAATGAGCAGCTTATTTATGCAGGTGAAGTCATTTCAGATAGTTCCCTTGTGCAGACTGTTCTTGATGCCTTACCAGATTCCTATCAGACTTTTGCTAGTACTTGGAGACTTATGACCCAAGGAAATCCTGAAGTTGTCAAGTTTGATGCATTATGCACATTGCTGTTGCAAGAGTCACTTTCCAGAAAAAACAGGACTAGGCAGCGTGCAGTTGAACACGCTTTTACTGCTTCTCAAAGAAAGGGTGGTAATAGTAATGCAGCCACTTCTTATGGTTCTGCTGCGAGTGGCAAAAATTCTGTTCCTAATGCTTCTGCTGGCAGCACTTCGTCTGGCAATTCTGGTGATAAGGTCAAAAAGAAGATTCGTTGCTATTATTGTAAAGCCAATGATCACTTGATCAAGTCGTGTCCTAAGTTGAAGGCCAAAGAGGCTAAGAAGAAAGAGGGTGGTTCCACTGCAAATGTTGGTTCCACTACAAATGCAGCCATTGTTGAGTCTTCTGTGAAAGGAGACTGTGTTGCTGATGTTGATGCAGAATGGGCTTTTAACACAGAGTGCAATTACAATCCTGCTGTCCATGATGCATGCTTGTCAGTTGCTGCAGATTCACATGTGTGGTATTTCGACAGTGGTGCTACAAAGCACATTACCTCACATCGTGAATTGTTTACCTCTCTCGAGTCTGTCCCTCATGGAAATTCAGTCACTTGTGCCAACAACGCCTCTTATCCAGTTCAAGGAGTTGGAAAGATTGTGCTTACTGCTGCTAATGGCAGTTCTTTCACACTTGTTGATGCACTTTATGTACCTGGGATCAAGAAGAATCTCTTATCTGTATCCGCACTTGCTAGACTCGGACTTGTAGTCAAATTTGTGGATAACAGATGTACAGTTCATGATCTCAGTTTTGGTGATGAAATTGTTGCATCTGGGCTTTTGTGCCATGGGCTGTATAAGCTCACTTTGTATGACAAGTGTGGACAAAATTTTGCAAATGCTGTTGCAGATTCAAGGGCTATTTCAGATGCAAAACTTTGGCATGCACGTTTTGGTCATCTGAATTTTATCAGTTTGCTGCGTTTGCAGAAATCTGATATGGTTGCTTCTTTGCCGCCTCTTGAAGCACCTGTCAAACATGTTTGTGAAGGCTATATTTTGGGTAAGATGCAACGTTCTAAATTTCCAAAGGATGGTTCAGCTCGGGCCACATGCAGGTTGTAGCTTGTGCATAGTGATGTTTGTGGTCCCATGCAAACTCCGTCCTTGGGCAATTACCTGTACTTCGTGACTTTCATTGATGATTACTCCAGGCATGCATGGGTATTTCCGCTTAAAGCGAAGTCCAAAGTTTTTATGTGCTTCAAACAATTTTTGGCTATGGTTGAAAATGTCTCGAAATGTACTATGGGCACCCTCCGTTCCGATCGAGGGGGGGAGTATACGTCTCATGAATTTAATGCATTTCTGGCTAGTCGTGGGATAAAACACCAATGTACAGTGCCTTATACACCTCAGCAAAATGGTGTTGCTAAGAGAAAAAACAGGTCACTGAAGGAAATGGCACGATGTATGGTCAAAAGTCAAGCTTTACCGCATTCTTTTTGGCTTGAGGCCATTATGTGTGCCACTTATGTACTTAACATGTGTCCTACGAAAGCTTTGCAGTCTATTACTCCATATGAAGCATGGCATGATAGAAAACCTTCTATTGAGCACATGCGTGTTTTTGGCTGTTTGGCATATGCTTTGGTGCCACAAGTGCAGTGCAGAAAATTGGATGATAAGGCTGTCAAATGTATTTTTGTTGGTTATAGTGCTGAAAGCAAAGGTTACAGGTTGTATCATCCGCAAACAAAACGTATTCTGGTTTCTCGGGATGTAGTGTTTGTGGAAGATTTTGTTTAGTCCTTGCTGTCATGTACTAGAGACATTAATGTAAGCTCACAGGAAATTTATGACACTTTGTTTCCTCTTTTCAGTGGTGGAAATACGAATGTAAGTTCCAATGAGGCAAATGTACAGCCTATGGGGGTTTCTGAAAATGTTCTAGATCAGCCTATTACTGATGTAGATGTACATGATGTACTTGATGAGGAAAGGGCTGAAAATGAGCAGGCTAGAGGTATGCCAAAATGGCTGGTGCACACTTTGCGTGATAGTAAATTGGATGCACCTTTGTCTAGTCGTACTCGTTCAAGCTCTCGCCATGCATCTTATGCATCAGATTGTTATGCTTTGGCTGTGTCTAGCTTACATGATGTTGAGGAGCCTCTGACTTTTGATGAAGCACAAAATTCAGAAAATTGGATGGCTGCCATGCAATCAGAATATGATGCACTTATAGAAAATGACACATGGACTTTATGTGATTTGCCTCCTGGCAAAAAGGCCATTGGTACGAAGTGTGTTTACAAGTTGAAACGCAAGCCGAATGGTGAGATCAATCACCATAAGGCTCGACTTGTTGCAAAAGGTTATGCACAGCAAAAAGGCATAGATTATGAAGAGACTTTTGCTCCTACTTGTCGTATGACTACTGTGCGTTTTCTATGTGCATTTTTGATTGGGATGTACATCAATCAGACATTGTTACTGCTTTCTTGAATGGTGACATATTTGAGGAAGTTTATGTAACGCAGCCTCGTGGTTTTGTCTTAAAAGGACAAGAGGACAAAGTGTGCAGATGTAAGAAGGCTTTGTATGGGTTGAAGCAATCTCCTCGTGCTTGGTATGAGAAAGCTGACACTCATTTGGTCAAACAAGGCTTTCGTAATAGTCCAACAGAAAGCACATTGTATGTAAAGCGTGAGGGTGATGTACTTCTCATTGTGGTTCTTTATGTTGATGATTTGCTGATCACTGGACCAAATGAGAGACATATTGCTGAATTTAAGGCTGATTTGAATGCTACTTTCAAGATGAAAGATTTGGGGCCGTTGCACCATTATTTGGGTATACAGTTTAAGCAATGTGATGGTGGTATTGCCTTGTGTCAGAAAAGTTACATAGAGACATTGCTATGTAAGTTTGGACTTGAGGATTGCAAACCTATTGCCACTCCCATGGAAACAGGTTTGAAGTTGAGTCTACATGATGCTGGTGATCCTGCTGATGTCACTCTTTACCAAACTGTTGTTGGCTCTCTCATTTATGTATGCAAAACAAGGCCGGATATTCAGTTTGTAGGTCTAAGCATTGGCAGGCTGTAAAGAGGATTTTCCGCAACCTTAGTGGCACTTTACATCTTGGTGTGTTTTATCCCAAGGGGGGATCATTGCCGCCAGACTTACATGCTTTTTCGGACTCAGATTGGGCTGGTTGTTTTGACACGCGAGTGTCCACAAGTGGTTTTTGTTTCATGCTTGGCAGTTCATGTATATCATGGTTGAGCAAGAAGCAACCTAATGTGGCCACTTCGAGTTGTGCGGCTGAGTACAGGGCAGTCTTCACAGCTACTGTTGAGTGTGTATGGCTCAGACGCCTTATGGCTGATTTGGGTGTTGGACAGGACACTGCCAACACTATCTACACTGACAGTCAGAGTGCATTGGCAGTTGCGAGGAACCCAGTTTTTCATGCTTGCACAAAGCACATTGAGGTGCATTACCACTATGTCAGGGAGAGGCTCTCAGCAGGAGAGATCAACTTGGCTTGTGTGCCAACACAGGACAACCTTGCAGATCTTTTCACAAAGGCATTGTCTTGTGAGAAGCTTGAAGCTTTCCGCAAAGCTTTGGGCTTACTCCCCTTTGTGGACTGATCCTGTCCTCAAGGCATGGCACTTCCCTTTACTCATGTGCCAGCTCTCGTTCACCGCATCATTCCAAGGGGGATTTGTTACCATATACATGTGGTAGTGATGTGTGTGAACACACTAGGACCACCGGGGCATTTTTTCCCTCTTTAGGTGGTTTTTTCCCCCGTGCATGGTATATACGCCCATCACTCTAGGGCTATTGATCTTTCCATTACACACTAAGTAACACACTCTATATTGTGTGCCTTGAGCTTCCTTCGTCTTCTCCAAGCTGTGTGTGTTTCTCTACAACCCTAATTCCAACAGTGTTTTAGTTAATTTCCCTTGATTTCCCTCTCTAATTATTTTCAACACAAACCCAATCATTTTGCATTTGTTTGTTTGTGTGTGTGGAACTAAAAAACAAACCTTGATTTTCACTTCCTTTGGACCTCCTACCATAAGCATTAGATTTGGGCACTTTGTGTGTCTTAAGATCTATTAGACAAAGAGTAAATACTCTATCTTTAGCTTCCCTAGGTACCACAAGGAATCCAACTTGGTGGGATGGCTAGCACGTGGGGCCTATTTTTGGCCTCGGTTTTGTGGGTTCAAAAGCCATACACTATTTTAAGAAGCAAAAATTTGAGTGTGTTTCAAGTCAAACATTGGCTTAACGATCCCATGCATAAAGTGACATGCGACAAGTATCTTTTACAACAAGTACAAATGGTAAGATCCTCCAATCCACTTTACTCAAAAGTCGAGTCCATAGGTCACCCTGCAAGTTGATTCTCTTCAACTTACAACACTACGTGCTCTACCTACATTGGCATAGAGTCCCACCATCCTAAGGGAATCCATCCTTGCTCAAGTTGAGTCTCTTCAACTTAAAATAGTAGGTGCTCGACCTACATTGGCATAGAGTCATCCTAAGGACATCCATCCTTGCTTACGAGCATGTTCTCACAAAGCTGACATAGGGGCACTCTTTGTCTAGGGATGGTTCACATAGTTTTGGCAGAAAGCTATATCAACGAGGACTTCAAAAAGTTTCAAGGGGAGAGGATTTTACCACAAAAGACTTCAAGCAACCTAAATGAAAGGAAAATTTCTCAAACTTTCTTCCTCTCTCATGAGTTTTAACATCCAAGCATAACATTTCTCAAACATGGATTTGTATGTTGTCACTCTCTATGGAGATGACTTGATCATAATGCAAGTGTAAGGAGCTAAGACACTGACACCTATTGAAAAAATAAAATCCATAGGCTGCTTAGACCTCTAGAAGGACATTGAGAAATTCAATGATCAGCTTGGCAGATAAAAATGCAAAGTTACCTCATGAAGAAGAATTGTGGAGCATCATAAAAACATCCCCAGAAAAGCAACCCAAACTAAACCCAACATAGAGTAGAGCTTCATCTTCATAAATTATTGCACAACTTCAAGCTAAAGATGAATAAGCATTAGGCATCATTATCAGAAATCTACACACAATTTATATGCATTTTATTAATGAGTGTAAAAGTGCTTTTGAAACCTAGAAGATTTAGGAGAAAATTTTTGGGGCAAGGGCTAAGAAAAGTAAAGTCAATCTTAAAAGAAAATCTTATAGGCTTACCGTGGAGAGGGGAGAGCACATTTCATGAGAAGACCAGGGAAGTGGATTGATAAATCTCCACCCACCCTACTCTTATATTTCCGTGCTATGCAAGATTCCTTTCCCAAACCATCTGGGCTCATAACCCCCTATCTAGGCCTTACCTGAACCCGTGTCCACACAACCCCCCCCCCCCCCCCCCGGCCCTTGAAGAATAGTTTTTGTTTTCACAAAAAAGTGCGAATCATTAAGCACACTAATGTTCTCCCAAGTGGAATGCTCATCAGGTCTTTCCTTCCACTTAACCAAAGCTTGCCAGCATTCATGATGCCTTGTATGTTGTTGCATGCATTTTTGACACCTCGTTTTTTGTAAATTTGTACATATGAACATGATTACGTATGTCAAAAGAGTTTGTGGACTTTCTTTTTAGTTTTCTTTTGCAAGTACATGTACATGCAATGCAAGTCGCTTCAATAGCGTCAGTTGGCAGGTTGCCTTAAGTGCCCATTAGTAAGTTTTTTGAAGTATCACTTGCATATAACCAAAACTAGTGTAGAAAAATAAGAAAATTTTGATATAAATTTTGATATAACCAAAACTAGTGTAGAAAAATAAGAAAATTTTGATATAAATTTTTTATATGTTTTTGGATGTTTTGGATTCTTCATGCTTTTTGATGTAGTTTTTTTGTCCTTGACTAGCCTCCTCAGTGTGTAGTCGTGCCATGGCAACTTGCTATTCATGGAAATTTTGCACATACTGGTGTATAGATTTATAATTTGATGTCTTCAAAAATTTTGTTTTGGAGATCTCAAAGAATTTTTAAGCCTTGAAAGAATCCCTTTTAGAGTTTCGGTTAGAAGCTACAATCTATTTATTGCAAGGTACCCGATATGGCAACCCACAAATCTAGGATAAGTTGTGAAGGATTACATGTCTTGTGGCATATGCAAACTTTGAGAAAGTGGTTTTACATAATAATTTGGTGAGGGGGAACGATGTTTTCCTCAAGTGCATTGGTTGACGTATGTTGTAATTCCATGTGAGAGCAGGTGCTTCCTAGTTTCCATGGTGGTCTTTTGGGTGGGCGTGTGCTTGTAAATTCCCAAGAGGTCACTTGTCTTTGAAGCTATTTTGATACGGTTTGTGGTGTTGAATTTGTATCTTGATCTCTATTGATAGACATTGCTATAGAGGTGTACTTTGCTCTTGTTGTTTGTACCCAGCACCAAGGAAATGCTCCAAGTAACCTTCAATTTACAGGTTTTGGGAGCCCTGATAGTTAGTTTTCCAGAGTTTCATGGAAACAAAAGTGAGAGTGCGAGAGGTTTTATTGAGAAAATGGAGTTTGATTGCATGCTTGATGACAAGCAGGACATAGCATTGATAATATGAATCTTCTACTTCTGTTTGAAAAAAGATGCCCGAGAATGGTTGAAAGAAAAAAGAGCTGCAATCAGCGCAAGCTTCTTAATTTATGACTTATGAAATGGTTAAAAATGATTTTCTTACACACATGCAACTGGTTGAAGACCCACAAAAGGTATGATAGTTTATTCAAAGCTTGGTGCAAGGTGAAGGCTAGACCATACAAGAGTTTGTAAAGGCATTCAATGCACTATGGAAAAAGTGGTGTACATATTTGAGGACTAAAATTCCTCTAGAAATGTTGGAAAAGGACAGGTTTCTTGTAAGTTTGAGGAGTAGTCTACGCTTGAAGGTAGAGCTTAAGCAACCAAAGACCTTTGAAGAGGTGGTTGAAATTGCAAAGAATAAGGAGTGAAAAGCACAACACCAACATTGAGCCAAAGGTTTAAGTGAAAGTTGTAGAGGAGCTAAGGTTCCGTATTATCAAAGAGCCATGTTATGATCAACAAGATTCTCATGATGTAATTGATTTTCACAAGGGGATGCAAAAGGTTGTAGACCTTATAAAAAATCTTAGTCTAGATATGATAGGAGGTGAAAGAGGTCAAAGTTATGGATATGGTCATGGCTATAAAAGCAATGAGGGATTTATAAGTGGTAGTAGAAGAGGCTTGGATGGAAGAGGGGATATGTTTCAATGTTACAATTGTGGTGAACAGGGTCAAAAAAGCCCTCAATGGGACAAGCCAAAGAGAATGGGTGGTGATCTATATCCTCTTCCTTCATAAATTCCTTCTTGAGCTCAAGACTATAGTATTTAAATCAAAGCGGAAGTAGGACTAAGTGGTTTGATAGGTGAAGACAAGGGAAAGACAACAATGGTAAGCATAAAATGTTTGGATAAAGAAAATGAAGATTCAGGAGCAAAGGTGATGCCTACAGGTAAGAGGTCTACGAGAGATCATGACATGAGTGATGCAAGTGCCATCCAAAAAAGAAGGAAATAGGTTGAAACATGTATAGGTAAAGAGAAGAAGAAGAGAAGACCCAAGAAACATTACATTGCATCATATTTTTCTTTGAATTAAGGGTAAGAAAACTACAATCTAAGGGTTGATTTAGTGAGTAGAAGGGCTGATATTACTTTTGGTCAGCTCATGGAAATTTGTCCTAAGCTAAAGCGACAATGGAAGCATGTCGTCAACCCTATGAAGAAGGAGCCTGCAAAGGGGTTTGTGAGAGTCCTATCTTTGAATGAGCTTCCTGATATATGTCCTACTATGGATGGATGCCATAAGAGGAAGTGCATTTGGGAGGCTTATATTGATGGAGGTGCACAAGTATGCATTATCACTGAAGATTGTGCTAACCAATCAAGGGTGAAGTGTTTGGGAGCTATTATGGACTTAGAGGTAGAGATATTTGATGTTAAAGCAGTGGTCAATTGTCATGTTATGCCTGTGGGTATTGGTGCTTTCCCTCTTATCCTTGGAAGACCATGGTTATAGGCAACCAAAGTAGTATAGGATTGGGGACATGGTATCATCACAATCTATAATAGAAAAGGTGATTGGCATGGCTAGAAAAAAATCTTTGGATGATGATTTTGATGAGCAAGGGTTCTTGGTTGGACTATTTTTATTGTTTAGAGCCAAGTAAGCATGTATCTTATCATATCAAGCATGTGAAGCTTGCTTCCAAACATACAAATCTTTTTTAAGCATGTACATCTTGTCTTACTACCCTTTTTGAACAAATCCACGAGGCTACAACACTACACATTTCCTCATGAAAATTTCCATTCATCAATGTAGTCTTTATTCCCAATTGGCACACATTCCAACCACTATGTTATGCCAATGCACAAATGGCACAAATGATAAGTGCGTGCAAAAGTCTCATCAAAATTAGTATCCTTTTCTTGAGCATAATTTATGACTTGAAACCCTCTTAGTACTAATTTCATTTTTTCCAAATGGCAAATCACACAAAGACCAATTATTCTTCATAATAGCATTATATTTAGATTGCACCATAGCCAATCAAATTTCCAAACTTTTTGTTTCATCAAATGACAAAAGGTATTTCTTATCATACATACTAGATACACAAAAAAAAGGAAATATGATCTATTAGAGTCATGCTGAGAACCATAATCTGTATGTCTATGCAAAGGTACACCCAATCTAGTGTCATGCAAAGTTTACACTAGGTATTTTGACATTCCTCTAGTTCAATCATTCTTAGCCCCTCATCAGTTACATCTTGTGCATTCATATAAAAAATTGGTTGATCTATTGAGGGTGAGCTTTTTGAAATGGGGCCTCTAAACCCAAACCAATGGGCCTATCCTCACAAAATGTTCGTAAAGAGGTACGCACACTACTTGGGGAACCACCTTCTTTTGGGAGTGGAGAAGGAAACCAATCAAAATAACACTTGCACTCACCCACTCAAGCAACACACTTTGAGAACCCTTACTCTATGTACACTTTGGACACTTGACACCATCAATGATTATGCAACCCAATGCCGTGTATCAAATGTAAATATGCAATTTGTGGAATAACATTCACCTTCTCCCCATAAGAATACCCATGATACATACAAACATATCTTCTCTCAATCACTCATCAAAAAACATCATGTGCACAAGACCTGCCTCTAAAACACACAAAAGAATCACCTACATCGAACTAACACACTTTGCATAGAGAGCTCATCTCCATCTATGCAATGCCGTGACAAATAAAATCACCATGAGAGGTAGCCACATGCATATGTAATGAAGCAAAAGAGATTTGGAGTGAGAATTTCCTTTAGACTAATTGAATAAGTGTGGAAAAACAAACCAATGGTAAATTGAGAGTAGAACACTTACTTGATTTCTCGCACACTTTTTAAGGGGTAGACAGACGCTGGCTAACCATCACGAATTGCGACACTTGATTGTTTGGAGATGATTTAAAGATCATTAACATAACCATGAGAGAGATCATGATGTATGTACAAGTTATTGAGGTGCTACAATGATTCATTGGGTTGATGGAGTAAGAGATTGTAGAATAGAAAGAGTGGAGGATAGAGTTGCACTTCCTCCAAAGAGGAGGGTTAGGAGGGAGGATGTGAAAGAGGGAGAGTTGGGGATTTCTCTACTATTGATCAAGAACAACATGAAGTTGAAAATATAGGTGTGTGTCATTGAGTCTCTCCAAGGGGGCTATTTATAGTTGTGTAGGAGTGGGATTATGCTACACTTAATTAGGGTGAGTGATTAGTCCTAATTAGGTTTCCTTTGACCACTCATTGAATATTGGACATAAAAGGGACTATGTTTTCACCAAAAATATCATTTTAGACCGTGAAGGCTCCATAGGGGTGCATAATGTAGGTGGGCCCCACCATGAGGCCCTACGGGTGGCTCCTGCGGAGTATCTCAACTTGTCTGTCTTGGCATTTAGAAAGCATCTTTAGGTTGGTCCCATCACATGCAAGTGACCTTGAACACTCATTGCTCTTCTAGAAGATGAGTAGGGGAAAAATAAGATCTCACTCTCTTGATTTACTTGATTTACAGTTCCCTTTTGCTGCGAATCTGACAGATTTACACTATTTTGACCATAACTTTTTACTTGTAGCTCGGAATGACATGCTTCAAAAGGCAAATTTGACCTTCTCAACATGTTTGATATGAATTTGGACTATTCTTCATGCCCATGCACTAAGGAATTCGGTTTGGAAGGTCCACACTAGGCTAGGGAACCTTTTGCTTCCAAGTCTTCTTGTATGGACCCTTTGCTTGTATGCATCCAAGGGGATTCATGCTTTTTCAAAAGGCTATGATGCTTAAACAAATAGAGGAGGGCCCAATATTATTTGCTTGTGAAAAGAATATACAATTGGAGTCTTTTTGAAAAGAGAAAACTATATGTATATTCTTAAGAGATATTGGGCCACCTATGTAGGGGGCATAGAAGACTTGTAGAGATGGACCATAATCTTTGGTAAAGACAAGTGGAGAGTTGATTTCCATGGTACTTTATCTATATGGGATGGAAGATGGATATATTATTTTTCTACTACTAATTCACAAGAGGTAAGAAAGTTTGGGGGTAGATAGTTGGTTATTGTATGCTTACTTTTATTTACAAAGCAAAAAAGAAAAGGGTGGTAATATAAATATATGACTAAGGTGACATTTTTGGGAAGAGTACAATGTATGTGTCGCCACAAAGGTTAAACGAAGAGGGGGAATTTACTCTAGATAACTTAATAGCGTAGAAAAATATATACACATATGAGGAAGAGGACGTTGAGTAGGCTGAAAAATGTTGCAAAAAGATGGTTACCATTTTATGCCACTCATATTAGCCCTCCCCCAAGCCTAGAGATATTCATATCTTTAGGAGGACGGTGTTGCTTCTTTTTCTTCTTTTTTTTTTCTCTTTTTTTTGTCATTTTTCCTTTTCCACTTTTTTCTTTTTTCAATAGGAGGAGTGTCATGCACTCTTTTACTCCATTAGACCTGCTTTTCATTACCTCAATCCCATAAATCGGAGATGGGAGGGTTGCCTTGGGTATGTTCAGATTCCAAGGCTGGTTCTTCTTTGCACATCAAACCTTTAAAAATAGGTGGAGCATTTGCCAAGCCGAAGGGAGCCATGCCAATTTGGAGCTTAGACGATGTAGGCAGATGACTTCCTATCAACGGATTGATACATCGAAAGTAGGGCTTTAATCTCCATCCATTGACTCTGGTCTTGTGGAGTTTTCCTGATAAATCTGCTAATCTGTAACTACCATTCCCAAACTTTGTATTTATCATGAAAGGTCCCTCCCATCTTTGCAAAAACTTTTTGTCAAGTCGAGTATCAAGTCGGTTATCATAGCGAAGAACCAACATACCTTCCTTCAATCCTTTCCCCTTGAGCTTCTTGTTGATTTTGTCCCTTTGGCTTGTCGCTTTGGTGATGTAGTGATCAATGGACTCTTCTCTATCTAGCTCAAGTCGTTGGAGATCTAAGATCCTTTCATGTAGAACCTCTTTTGGTTTTTTTGCCACTCTTGCAAGAACGCGCAAGCTTGAGAGCTCTACCTCAATGGGGAGAAGTGCCTCCTGTCCATAAACTGGATGAAAAGGGGTGAATTAGGTAGATACCTTGAAAGATGTCCTATACGCCCAAAGAGGAGCCGTCAAATGGAGATCCCAATCATTAGGCCGGTCCACAACCTGCTTAGAAATGATCTTACATATCATTCCATTCACTTTTTCCACCAATCCATTGCATTGAGGATAGTAGGGTGTGGAATGCATGTGTTTCACTTTTAACCTCCTCAAGAGATCATTCAAAAGGTCAGCCCTAAAACCCGGGCCTCGATCTGATAAGATTTCTAGGGGTGTTCCAAACCTACTATAAATACGATCAAAAATAAACTTTGATACCTCTTCAGCTGTGATTCGGGTTGTGCTTGTTGCTTCCACCCATCGTGTCGTGTAGTCCACACCCATGATGATGAAAACCTTCCCTGTAGAAGTACGAGGTAGGGGACCTATTGCATCCACACCCCACTTTTCAAAAGGGCCATAAGATATTATTGGGACTCGAGGCTCATATGTTAGTCGTCTATCCCCAGCAATTTGGCATGGCTTACATGCCTTACACCAATATTGGACATCACGATGTAAGCTCGGCCAAATAAACCCTGCTTGTAAAATCTTCCTACTTGTAATATCTTGAGAAAAGTGACCACCACAGACATCATCATGACATGAAAGAATAATTTTCTCTATCTCTTGCACACCTGGTACTCTCCTCAAGACCAAATCTTTCCCTTTGTGATATAAATCATCCCCGATCAATTGGTAAGGTGTGGCCTTCTTAACTAGTCTATGTCTTTGCACCTTGTCTAAGTGTTTGGGACACTCACCTGCTTGTAGAAAGAAGATAATGTCTTTTAGCTCCTCTTGACCTTGATATTTGGGTTCATATAGTTTCACACCTCCTACCGCCATTTGAAGCTTTTCATTTGCGAGTAAGTCTGCTTCCTTGTTATGAGTTCTCACAATGTGTTGTACCTGTGTTGCTTTAAAACCCTTCATCAAAGCTCTTACACTACTAAGCCACTCAAACAATGTACGATTCTTGCACTTCCAAGTCCCTTGGATTTGCCTGACCACTAGCAAAGAATCACCTTTAATAATAAGTCTTTGTATGCCTAATTCTTTGCATTCTTCTAACCCAAGGGTTAGAGCAGCATACTCAGCCTCATTGTTAGAGTGAACGTTGGGTAGAGTGATACCTTTTCTAGCAATTACCTCCTTTTGTGGGTTCAAAATGATGATCCCCCCTGCTGCTTTGTCTTGTTGGCGTTGATAAGCTCCGTCAAAGCATAAAGTATGGGCATTATCAATCTCCTTCACTTTGAACTGTTTTGAGACTTCCTCTCTTTGTAGTCGTGATCCTTCCCTTTCTCTCACTTTGTAGGTGAGAATGTCTGCAAGTCCTGCTCTTGTGCTATCTTCTACAAGGAAAGTGTATTCAAATTCTTGGAGTTCAAGCACCCACTTTGCTATTCTAAACGAGAGGCTCATGTCTTGTACTACATATGGTAGATTGTGCTCTAAGGTGAGAAAAACAAATGGCACAGGGAGAAGATATGATCAAAACTTCCTTACCGCAAACAAGATTGCAAAGACCACTTTCTCCATTTCAATGTATCCCTTCTCGGCCGGAGTCATCACCTTGCTTGCAAAATAGATCGGCCTCATGTATGATGTTTTAGGATCTTTTTGCATCAAAACAACACCAATTGCTTCGAAACCTACACTTGGAGTGACATAGTAGGTCTCCTTTGGATCTGGTGGCATTAGGATTGGGAGAGAGCTAAGAATTCCCTTCACTTCCTCAAAACATTTTGCATGTTCCCTCCCCCATTCAAATGTAGATTGGCTTGCCAACCTATGCAAAGGGGCGATGGATTCTGCTAGGAGATGGATGAAGCGAGACATGTACCTCACTTTGTGGTTGAAGGTCATTAGCTCCTTAGTTGTTGTTGGTGGACATAATGACAAAAGGGCCTCTACTTTAGAGGGATCCACTTGAATTCCTTGTGAAGAAACCACATGGCCTAGCAAAACCACTTGAGATTCACCGATATGACACTTCTCTGGGTTGAGTTGTCCCCCAAATTGATGGAGCCTCTTAAGCCCCTCTTCAACCTTTTGGCAGTGAAGTGATCTACAACTATAAATACAGAAATCATCCATAAAGACTCTTATAGATTTTCCAAAGAATGGCTGAAATACAAATATTGTGAATCTCATGAAGGTGCTAGGAGCATTGGTGAGCCCAAAAGGCATTACTCTGAATGCAAAACATCCCCAAGGTGTGATAAAGGTGGTTTTTGGTTCGTCCTCTTCTGCTATTCTCATTTAAAAATATCCTGAATACTCATCACACACAGTGTAGCATTCGTGACCTGCTACTTCATTCAAAATTTCATCTTGGAAAGGGAGAGGGAAGTGGTCCCTCTTTGTCGCAGTGTTGAGGGGTTTGTAATCCACGCAGACCCTCCACTTACCATTCTTCTTGGGAGTGACTACAATAGGTGATACCCATTCGGAGTTGGATACTGGATAGATGAAGCCAGCCTTCAAGAGTCGATTCACTTCTTGTAGGAGAGCCTTTTGTTGCACATATCCTAGTCGCCTCAACTTTTGAGCCACGGGTTTGGTCCCTGGTTTCAATTCAATGCGATGCTCTATTACATCTACACCTCTTATTTGTGAGTAGTCAGTGATAAACAAATTGGGATACCTCCTTAACATATTGATGTAGGACCTCTTCTCCTCACTCTCTTCATCTGCCGTGGTTTCATAGTTGATATCTAGTTGCTTTACTTCTCGCCAATCATACAACACCGGTTGACCCTTCTTAAGAATCAAACGACCACTTCCCCATTTTTGATCTGCATTCACAGCAATGAGCCAAGGCCTCCCTAGGATGATGGGATAGCCCTCCCCCTTAGCTGGCATGACATACATATCCACTCATGCATCTATGTTACATACAGAGACTTTTACATTTTCAATGATCCCCAAACACTTCACACTTGAGTTGTTGGCTAGCCTAGCTTGACAATTAGAGGAATTTGTAATTTCAAGCCCTAACCTGTTCATTGATTTTTCCGTGATCACACACATTTGAGCTCCACCATCAACATATACATTAGACACCTTTTTACCCCTTATGTAAGCATCCACAATGGGTTCCACATCTTTTTTTAGATTTGAGGCCACAACCTTAATGGAAAGATTTGCTTTCTTTTTTGGAATTCTTGTACTTACCAACTTTGGCCATTGCCTTCTTACTTTGGCTGATAGGTGTAGAAGTTGAGGCCATGAAATGTTTGGCTTTTGGGTTTGTAAATCCTCCAGGATGTTGTAGGGCTCTAGCCCCTTTCCCAATGGGAAGTCGTTGATACCAATTTTCCTTCGCCTTGATCTTTTCTTCCTCCTACTTTCAGCTTCTTCCATCTTTGACTTCTTCTTCTTGTCCCTTCTAGCTGAATTTGTTCCTTCACTTCTCATGTCTTCATCCTTATCATGTGGTCTTGTGCGTTTTTCTGCCAGCATAACATCAAAGTTTAACGTATGCTCATCTATTACCTCTTCTAGCTTGATGATGTTGACTCCTCTTTCTTCCTCCTCATGTGGGACGGGAGGTATATTTGCTGGTGGTGGTGGTCGACGAAGGATTTGTGGGCCTTGAGCTAGTTCTTGCTGCACAATGAGAGGAGGCAGTTTAGGGGGGTATATGTCTCCCGGAAGTCGCCTTGGATGTGGAAAATTGTACATTCCATGGCCCATTTCATTGCAATTCCAACATCGCAACTCTTGAGCTTGTCTTCGTTGATTGCGATTCCCTTCTCTTGGTTGTCGTTGTTGAGGTAGGCCCTATACTAGATTCAGAGTGAGGTTCTCAAGCTGTTGTGTTAGCCTTTGTAAAACCTCTTGTTGAGAGTTATCTCCTATTTGTGAAAATTGTGCAAGAGGGGCCCTAATTGGTGCTTCCATGGTTTGTGAAGACTCCCTCTCACTCACTTCATTCAAACCGCTTGCTCTACGTGCTTGGAAGTGTAGTTTTCTAAATTTGATGATGGCTACCTCACGTGCTTCTTCGAAGGTGGATGGGAATTTTAGCTCTACTTTAGCCTTTAAAAAAGGATACAATCCAACCATGAATCTCTCTTTTTTTAGAAAGTTAGGTGCACCACCATGATTTTCTAATGTAGCCTCCCACCTACCCCATAGATTGACAAACGTTGCTTCATAAGAGGGATAGTCTTCAAGTGATACCTGCTTATGTCCAATAAGACATTTCCATAGTCCTTCAAAAGTATCACCTTGCCCGAACTTGGAGAGGAAGCTTGCTCGCAGTCTCTCCCAGTTGGACTTGATTTGGGGTTGCAAGGTCTCATACCATGCTTTAGCTTCTGCTTTTAGAACCAATGGGAAGGCTCATAGCTTTACTTCCTCTTCATCTCTCCCAGATATGAGATGTGCCATCTCCAAGTTGTCAAGAAACTCTTGCGCATCTTCCCCACTTCTTGCATAGAACGTGGGAAAAGAACTTGACATTTTGTTTAGACTTTTTGAATTTTTTTTAAAAAAGAAACTTTTCTCTTACGGGCCACACAAGATTGCTGACACTATAAATCTGATTACATTAAAATGAAGATGTACACATCCATTGTTAATTCGTGCTTTATCATAGGTAGAATAAATGGATTAATTGAAGCATTGATTTCATTGAGGCGAGTGGATCCAAATATCCTCCTTATGATAGATTGAAACCTAAACTTAGTTGCAATGATTATATGAATGGATTGACGAGCAATAGGCCTAAAAGGTTCATTGTTTTGATCGTGATTCATGTGCTACTCCTCGTTGTTGGTTTGAAGACCTTGTTCCTTCATATGGCCCTTGAGCACCCCTTCACCACTCCTTGTTCCTGCCTTTAAAACAAAATGAAAATGTGAACATCAAAAGAAGTTTCATAATTGATTATTGGAAGTATAATTGGATTGGGTGATGCCAGTATTTCTCTAAGTCTTTCTGCACCAAACATAAAAACAATGCGTTGCTGGAAAAACCTTTTCTATCTAAGTGAACATTTACTCTAATGTGTTGTGCAAAATGAAATGGAAAGATGGGAACTCCATTGTTCATCACTAAAAAGTTTGAAGGTAACTTGGAAATATGGTCCTCAGTGGGGGCACCACTTTATGAGGGCAAGCTTTTTGAAATGGGGCCTCTAAACCCAAACCAATGGGCCTATCCTCACAAAATGTTCGTAAAGAGGTACGCACACTACTTGGGGCACCACCTTCTTTTGGGAGTGGAGAAGGAAACCAATAAAAATAACACTTGCACTCACCCACTCAAGCAACACACTTTGAGAACCCTTACTCTATGTACACTTTGGACACTTGACACCATCAACGATTATGCAACCCAATGCCGTGTATCAAATGTAAATATGCAATTTGTGGAATAGCATTCACCTTCTCCCCATAAGAATACCCATGATACATCCAAACTCCTCCTCTCTCAAGCACTCATCAAAAAACATCATGCGCACAAGACCTGCCTCTCAAACACACAAAAGAATCACCTACATCGAACTAACACACTTTGCATAGAGATCTCATCTCCATCTATGCAATGCCGTGACAAATAAAATCACCATGAGAGGTAGCCACATGCATATGTAATGAAGCAAAAGAGATTTGGAGTGAGAATTTCCTTTAGACTAATTGAATAAGTGTGGAGAAACAAACCAATGGTAAATTGAGAGTAGAACACTTACTTGATTTCTTGCACACCTTTTAAGGGGTAGACAGACGCTGGCTAACCATCACGAATTGCGACACTTGATTGTTTGGAGATGATTTAAAGATCATTAACATAACCATGAGAGAGATCATGATGTATTTACAAGTTATTGAGGTGCTACAATGATTTATTGGGTTGATGGAGGAAGGGATTGTAGAATAGAAAGAGTGGAGAATAGAGTTGCACTTCCTCCAAAGAGGAGGGTTAGGAGGGAGGATGTGAAAGAGGGAGAGTTGGGGATTTCTCTACTATTGATCAAGAACAACATGAAGTTGAAAATATAGGTGTGTGTCATTGAGTCTCTCCAAGGGGGCTATTTATAGTTGTGTAGGAGTGGTATTATGCTACACTTAATTAGGGTGAGTGATTAGCCCTAATTAAGTGTCCTTTGACCACTCATTGAATATTGGACATAAAAGGGACTATTTTTTCACCAAAAATATCATTTTAGACCATGAAGGCTCCATAGGGGTGCATAATGTAGATGGGACCCACCATGAGGCCCTACGGGTGGCTCCTACGGGGTATCTCAACTTGTCTGTCTTGGCATTTAGAAAGCATCTTTAGGTTGGTCCCATCACATGCAAGTGACCTTGAACACTCATTGCTCTTCTAGAAGATGAGTAGGGGAAAAATAAGATCTCACTCTCTTGATTTACTTGATTTACAGTTCCCTTTTGTTGCGAATCTGACAGATTTACAGTATTTTGACCATAACCTTTTACCTGTAGCTCGGAATGACATGCTTCAAAAGGCAAATTTGACCTTCTCAACATGTTTGATATGAATTTGGACTATTCTTCACGCCCATGCACCAAGGAATTCGGTTTGGAAGGTCCACACTAGGCTAGGGAACCTTTTGCTTCCAAGTCTTCTTGTATGGGCCCTTTGCTTGTATGCATCCAAGGGGATTCATGCTTTTTCAAAAGGCTATGATGCTTAAACAAATAGAGGAGGGCCCAATATTATTTGCTTGTGAAAAGAATATACAATTGGAGTCTTTTTGAAAAGAGAAAACTATATGTATATTCTTAAGAGATATTGGGCCACCTATGTAGGGGGCATAGAAGACTTGTAGAGATGGACTATAATCTTTGGTAAAGACAAGTGGAGAGTTGATTTCCATGGTAATTTATCTATATGGGATGGAAGATGGATATATTATTTTTCTACTACTAATTCACAAGAGGTAAGAAAGTTTGGGGGTAGATAGTTGGTTATTGTATGCTTACTTTTATTTACAAAGCAAAAAAGAAAAGGGTGGTAATATAAATATATGACTAAGGTGACATTTTTGGGAAGAGTACAATGTATGTGTCACCACAAAGGTTAAACGAAGAGGGGGAATTTACTCTAGATAACTTAATAGCGTAGAAAAATATATACACATATGAGGAAGAGGACGTTGAGTAGGCTGAAAAATGTTGCAAAAAGATGGTTACCATTTTATGCCACTCACTATCATCATTTAAAACCTGCACATGTCATACACGTGCCTTGTTTGGACTTACATATGTACTTCCACCATTAAACAGAGGCAAGAATGTATCATATACATTTTGTGAAATCAAATCTCTTCTTGGTATATGCTACCAATGGTTGAATTGCATCTTCCACAAAAACACCTTGACTAATCAAGATATGCTTTGTTTGTGGATGATACAACATATAACCTTTACTTTCTAGATTGCAAACAAAAATATATATTTCTTAGCATTATCATCCAAATTTTTGTGTTGTTTCTTAGGCAACAAAGCATGAGCCAAACAATCAAACACATGCAACTAACCGACATGCACCTTCTTACAATGCCAAGTCTTATGGAGTGATAGTCTACAATGCTTTAGTGGGACATTTGTTAGCACTTACACATCACATATAACAAACTCAAGGCAAAATGCCTATGACAAATCTTGGATTTTGACCACCATACATTGTGCCATCTCTATAAGTGATATATTTTCACTCTTGAAAATTCCATTTTACTGAAAAGTACATGGCACATTGGTATTATACCCCATGACTTGCCAAAAATGCATTGTATTCTTTATACATATACTTTCCCCTCAATTTAGGATCGATCGAGGGTGTTCACAATATAATATATACATTTTTAGCCATAACCAAAAATTTCTTGAAGCACATATGCATTTTTTATTTTTCTTTAAGCAGATAGACCCATGTATACCTGGAGTAATCAATTTTTTTCAAAAATTATGGATGATTTCAAAAAAATGGAGTATGCATTGGACCACAGATGTCACTATGAACAACTTGCAATGTGTCGATAGCCTGCAAAGAATTATATGAAACTTAGGACGTTGCATTTTTCCCAGAATTTAGTTGTGTCCAACATGCTTCAATGTTGTTGTCTCAAGAGGGGGAAGAAAGCAACCATATCAGATTTTTGCAAATGTAGCAAGCAAACAAAATTCAGATAGCCAAAACATGCATGCCAAACTTTTGCATCCAACACACCATTTGAATAAAAGATTGTGCATGTTAAATCATCCACACATTCCTTATAAGCATTGTGTTTATAGCCCCCACAACACAAAGTTCTAAATGCCCCAGTAGTATTACCAAAATGAAATAATGTGTATTACATCTATCAAGCACAAACTTGACTATAAGAGCAAGTTTTTTCAATTGTAGATATAAGGTTGTTTTGGATTGTAGATACAAAACAAGTATTAGAATGTTTAAAGACCTACCACCTACATTAAGCACAATCTTTCTAATTCCCTCAACTATAGTAGCTTGTCCATTTGTCAAAGGGGAATTAAGAACCCTCTTTATCCAATAAACTTGTCTCTCCCACACATAGTGTATAGGTGGCACTAGATAGTTGTGTGTGTGCAAGCTTACAAATATTGATGTATCTTTTCATTTAAAACTTTTAAAAGCAACAATACTTCAAAAAATTTCAAATGAGCATTGTAGCACCATAATAAAAGGATTTTTGAATGTAAAAACATTACTTGTGGTGGTTGCACCTCATCAATGCAAGGGAGCGGGGGGGGGGGGGGGGGGGGGGGGGGGGGGGGGGGGGGGGGGGCTCACTTCCCCTTTTCTCCTTGTATTATCACACTAAAAGATGAGTCAAAAAGTCACCAACACTATCACGCAAATATCTTCACTTCATAAAAAGAGTATACAATAAGAGCAAAAGTTTGTGTGTGCACGCTTGTAGGGGATAACATATCTTCAATGTATAATTTGAAGAAGGTTCAATATCATAATATAAGTCTCAAATGAGTAAACTGACTCACCCATTGGATTAAGCACATAGGAAAGCATCAAAGCAGCACTCCAACATTATAAATGAAGACCTAGTGCTCAATCTTTTATTTTTTTTAAACGTGTCCCATGGTTGTTACACCACAATGTGAAAGGGGCCGGGGTGGGTGTTGTGCCATGATGCCATGTTGTACTCATGGTTTTTGACTTTTCAATCTAGTTATGGAGTTCTTACTCATTTGAGCATTTCTACAAGGAATTTTGAGCCTATCTCACCACTAGACCTTTGATTGCTTATACTTTTCATTTGTTCACTAATTAAACCTCGACTAACATAGATATAATGATAGATTTATAATATAAATCTAGGTAAAGTGATAATGGATGGACATTGGATTTAGGATATACAAATGTTATTATGAGATATAGGAAAATGTTTGCACAAAAAGATGTATAGTCCATGAATACAGAGATAGGAGGATGGTGGCTTGTCAGACACAACAAGTCAAAAGATATAAATATAGAGTTTTGGATCATTTATCAATAATAGATAGGTGAATATATAGATAAACAGGGAAGTGATAGATAGATGGATACGTGAAGATATAGAGAGATAGGCTGAATATAAATATTTGGTAGCTTACTATTTATTGCTAGATAGACCATAGGTACATGATTGACCAATCAATATATATAATATATTGTAGATAGCTAGGTCAATATATAGAAAATAATTAATAGTTATAAGGTGGGTGTGTGTATGTGTGTGTTATATACATAGATAGATAGGCTCAATATATATATTTGGTAGCTTACTATTTATTGATATAGATAGATCCATTGATACATGATTGATCAATCAATATATATATATATATAATATTATAGACATGTCAATATATAGAAATTAATAGTTATTAGGTAGATATGTATATGCCTGTGTGTGTGTGTGTGTGTGTGTGTGTGTGTGTGTGTGATATATACACATAGATAGATAGGCTCAATATATATTTTTGGTAGCTTACTACTTATTAATCGGTAGAACCATTGATAGATGATTGATGCAATGACAAATGTTTACCTAAATAGATGGATAGTCCATACATAGAGAGATACAAAGATTGGATGGATATAAAGAGAAAGGGATATATACAATTATAATGATATGTATATATGTATATCTGTGTGTGTGTGTGTGTGTGTGTATGTATGCATACCTTATGTGTGTAGGTTTGCATGTATGTGTATATATGAATGCTCTGGGATCATTTTATCGTTATTAGAAGGTGAAAACATAGAAAAATACGTTGATAATTAGTTAAATAGTGGATGGATAGAAAATGAAAGTGATACATATAAAATATAATGATAAATATATAGATAGGTCAATATATATGTTTGCTAAAGATTGATAGATATTATAGAGATAGCAGATGGATAGAGATAGAAAGAGACACATACTCATGTTGATAGATAAATATGTAGATAGGTACATATATAGACATAAATTAATAGACATAATATATATATGTGTGTGTGTGTGTGTATGTATGTGTATACATGTATAGCCTATGTATGTGCATGTATACCTATGTATATTCATATACTTATCTTGCCACTAATTCTCTGTCTACTAGAATTACTATCTATCCATCCATTAACTCTCTAGATTCATGCTTCTATCTTATATATGATCTATCTATCTCACCAGTAGACCTCTAACTACTAACACATTCTATTTGTTCATTAAACCTATGTTGCCACTAATTATCTATCTACTTATCATTATGTATCTATCCATCACTATCTCTCTATATTTAAGCTTCTCTCTTATATAGTCCATGTATAGAGAGATAGAGAGAGTGGATGGATATAAAGAGAAAGGGCTGTACGTTTATAATGACATAAGAATATATATATATATATATATATATATATATATATGTGTGTGTGTGTGTGTGTGTGTGTGTGTGTATCTTATGTGTGTGGATATGAATGTATGTGTGAATGTTTTGATATCATTTTATTGTGTTAGAAGGTAATACATAGACATATACGTTGATACATAGATAAATAGTGGATATATAAAATGAAAGTGATACATATAAACTATAATGATAAATAATTAGATAGCTATAGGTCAATATATATGTTTGCTAACATGTAATATATTCATAGATAGATAATAGAGAGAGAAACATGATATAGGCAAGTGAGTCATGTATAGAGATAGGTCAATATGCTGATAGATATATTCATCTACATAGCTAAAGATTGATAGATATTATAAAAATAGTAGATGGATAGAGATAGAAGGAGACACATAGTCATGTTGATAGATAAATATGTTGATAGGTACTTATATAGACATAATAAATATTTATGTGTGTGTGTGTGTGTGTGTATGTATGGGCTATGTATGTGCATGTATACCTATGTATATGCATATATTCATATACTTATCTTGCCACTAATTCTCTATCTACTAATTACTATCTATTGATAGCCATTTTTTTCGGCTCTTTGTAATTGCCACAGTGAGTTACCTCACCCTACCAAAATCACCCAAACACTGTGGCTATCCCTACCATTTCACTGTACATAGGCGTGCGTGAGTCACAGGACTTTTCCCATATCTTCTTAAAAACCCTCAGCTAGCTAGTCACTGGGCTAGGTGAGCCAAAAAAAATAAAAATAAAAATAAAAATAAAAAAATAAAAGTATATTATGGCCTCTTTGTGTGTAAATATTTCATTGTATATATGGCCTAAATATAGGGATTTTTAATAATTATTTTGGTATTTTATTTAAATATTTCTACTTAGGTGTGTGTTTTATTAAACCTATGTACACCTTCTTTCATCCTCTTACACCATAATTATATATATATATATATATTTTTATTTTTGCCAATATGTACACACTCTAACCTCATATTTTTCCTTTACACAAATCACTCCCACATTTTCACCCTCACCCTCATGAAAACAAAAAATTGATTTCTACTCATTGGTTACTTTTATTATATTATTTACTTGCATACCTTTTCCTCTTTCACCCAAAATAATTCAAGGAGGGACCATATCATATGATTCCAATATCTTTCCATATCCATAACTCCTCCATATTTTTATTATTATTTTTACTCATTATTCTAACACCATGTGCTCATTGAGCTAAAGTCCATGAATAGTCCATACACTAGTCCCACCATGTATATATTTCTTATTTCACCAATAATCCTCCTCCATGCATGGGTCAAGGGCAACTTGAATGCTTTGTATTATAATATGACAAAGGAGGGGCTCACTCTTGGATGCATTGTACAACTTCAACAAAGGAGGGGGCCACTAAAAGACTTTTGCAGGCATAAAAAACAGGCTTTTTGGTGAGAATTTTGGCACCTATCTCCACTCCAAATTTGGAGTGGTGGTCAAAAGAGAAAATGTAGCCCACGCTCTGAATAATCACCCCAATTGTTTTCATGATTTTTGGAGCTACCAGCTGTGAGCTATGAGTTTTTTAGTGGACCCCAGTTTTCCCATGCTATGCAGCCACACTCTCTCTTCCACTTTATCATTTTCCTCTTTCACACACACTTCTCCACTCATCATCCCCATCTCTCTCACCACTCCTCTCTGCACACTACTCACCTTCTCCTCAACCTTGAAGAATAAGAGAAACCATGGTGAACTCATACCTCCCACACACAATTCCATTCCAAAATTGACCACCTAGTCTCATTTTTCCTCCTCCAAATTACCCATATCTATCAAAAAACCACAAAATTCAGCCCCTTCTCTTAAAAGACAGCATCATGGTGGTTGATTACTCAGCTTCAATTACCTTGTCTCTCAAGGAAGGTCAAGAGTGGAGAAAAAATGTACCGTCAAAGCTAGTGGATCGACAACAAGCGTCAAAATTGGCCCTACTCAAGACACTTGGAGCATCAACCTTGTAAGAAATCCACCTTTTCTTACCTCTTAAGAGTTTTTCTTCCTTATTTGTATCCTACATGGATACTCCCATTGTAAATATCCAATTCCATTTGTAAATTAATACTAACTCTACTAACACTAACCCACTATGAAAAGTCCTATCACCTCCATTTCTCTCCTCTCTCTTTCCCCACCAACTTCTTGATAATTCCAAGCAAAAGAAATTAGATAAATTGCTGAAAATCTAACCCAACCATGGTTAGAGGAGAAACCCTAGCCTTCAAAATTGCTATAAAAGGAGGGTGTAGCTAGCATAAAAGGGGGGGAGCCATAAGCAAGAGCACTATGCTATAGCTTGAGAAGCCAAGTTCAACCTCTCTAGAAGGAGCTCTTGAGTGGAAGCTCATTGTCTTATGCATGTGCATGTGTTGTAATAGGGGATTAGCAAGGGAAATCTATGCCATTGTAAGAGAGAAAGTGATCATTCAATTGAGAGTAGGAAATCGATCATTTCTCCTACTAGTGTAAGCCCAACATTCGCTGAATCAAGGAAGGGTGGATTTGGACTAAGCTTGGATACTTTGTCTCCCTTCCAACGTGAAGTAATGGACAACAATGATGTGTAAGTGTCTTGGTGTTTTTTTTTTGTTAAGTTCTTGATAGCTTGTCTCTGGTGTTGTCATCAATCTAGCCATAAATCCCACATACTGTAAGAGGGCGACAGGGTGGAGAGGACTCCCCTGGCCTTAAGACAGTGATTGGGGTGGCTTTTCTTGTGATGTGTTGTGGTGAAATTTACGCAAGCTATGTTGAACAAGTACTAATCTCACTTTGATTTGTCATGACAGATTTGTAAGAAGGTATTAATGCAACAAGCACCCCCTCCCCCTTTCTCTCTCTTTCTTAAATATATAGTTGTGTTTGCTTGATCATTGCCGATACGTTTCAAAGCAGCCCGAGCACTATCTCTCTCTCTCTCTCTATCTCTCTCTCTCTCTCTCTCTCTCTCTCTCTCTCTCTCGTGTTTTAGTGTGTGAGAGTATTCCATTGGTGTTAGGGTTAGTGTAAATTCCTTGCTTGTTTGTGGGTCGCTCTAACGATTCTCCTCTTTTGCGTCCTAGTTCGCTCTTAAACTAGGTGTTGCCCCTTGTGTAGTTGGGATTTGGCGGTGGGTTTGTTGTTTTGGTTTGTGTTGTGTTGTGCCCCAGCCCCATTGAGCTGCACGGGAGCCTTAAAGGGTGTCTAGAGGCCACTCTTCTTGTTGCCCGCCCCGGACCGCCTCAATTTTGGTGCCCCCACTGAGGACGGCTTGTGTATTTTTGTGTAGAATCAACCTTTAGCATAGTCAAGTAGTGTGCATGAATCACGAAGCTTTGTATGATCCCTTCATTCCCATTGCAAGGCAAAAGGTACACATAATTGTTAGTACTAAGTTGCAATTTCAACGTGTCATTCGTAGAATTTTAGGTCCTCTTAGGTTGGCCGAGATAAACGCTTCAGTAAATCCTTTTATTTTGCCTCTCATTAGGTACGACCTTAGTTTGGACGTCTATATTTTTGTTTTGTTTTAAGCATTAGGACATGCATAGGCCATGGATAATGGCCCAGGAATAGAGGTTTTTCCCTTTCATTTTACTCCACACATTAGAATAAACGTTGCAATTAGTAGAAAGATCCATTTTCAACAACGAATGGTGTTCATGTTTGGTGCCCAAAGAGCAAGAGAAATTCTTGCATCACCAAACCCTGTCATTCTACCTCTCATCAACTACCACACTTCTTTTGATGTACATGTGTTCATTTTATTTTAAAATGAAGTGCAACCCGGCAAAGTAGTGTGTATGTTTGTTTTTTCTTTGTCCAAGTTGTTACAAGAAACAAAAAAATGATCATTTGTTCTAACTGGGAATGTGTGTGCAGTGAAAGTTCAATCCTTAGAGATCTAGCTCTATTACCAATTGAGTTGCAGGAGCAAGTAGTAAGGCGTTGTCAGGAGTTTTTTGGAGCAAGGGATTGCGCATATGTACATACACATGCATGGTGCATCGAATAAAGGATTGCCCATTTTCCAAAGCCAGGTGGTTGCGTGGGGCCCACATGTGTACAGCTAGGATAGCATGTACATAGTGCATCGATTTTCACTATTACCAGTACCACTGTGTTTTTTCTACAATGAGGAGGAGTTGGTAGCACGTAAAACTTCTCGAGGAAGCTATCCGCGGGCCGACGACATGAGGTAAGCAGGTGCGTCAGATGGCATCGAGTGGCGTCAGGAGGCCGAACGAGGTCAATATTTGCACGCAGATGAGGACGGACACAACGTGGGTGTTTGCTTGTGAGAATTATGCAGAAAGGTCATCATGAGGACCTTTTTTTGGGTCCACTTCACGTGGTGGCGAGATGCATTATTGGAAAAAAGCTGAGTGCCAGGTGTGCGAATGATGCAAAAAGGTGACAACTATGCACTGCGAGGTCAGTTTTTGGCCTGTTCGGGGTCCGTTTGAGGTCATCTAAAAGGCCAAGGGTGCCCAACTAATAAAGCTAAGTGTGGGAACTGAAAAAAACTGAGAGAAGACCAGAAAAAAACGTGGAGAAGAGAGGAGGAACAGCCGCAGGTGTGTTTTTGCCCATTTTGGAGCCTGTTTTGGCCGTAAACTGCTCATCCGAGGTCGGATTTGAGCACTTTGACATTGTAGACTGGGGTTTTGGGCCGTTCCGGACGCGATGGCGCTGTCCATTTTGCCAAATTCCTCACTCTTTTCCTGCTGTTTTTCTGTGTAAGTTTCTCCTATGAGCGAAGTTTCTGCTCCAGTTTGTGATTGTATCTGGTTTATTTTACCCATATTGTGTGAGCTATTTGCCCCATTGGTGTTGGCCCAAGCTCAATTGTATCTAAACATCAGAAATTCTCCTCTTTTGAGCTGAGTTTTTTGGGTGTGTGTGTGTGTGTGTGTGTGTGTCTGTGTGGAGTGGGCAAGTGGATAGTCTCTCTCCTCTCACTCCAGAGGTGTGTTCCCTGTCTCGGCCAGGTGTGTTGTGTAAGCCGAGTGGTGCCCCATAGTGTGTGTGTGTATCTTCCCAAGAGTGTGTGTCGGGTCGTTATAGAGGCGTTGTGTGTGTTTTCATCCCGCTCACAGCGTCTCCCTCATAACAAGAGGGTGGTGAAGTTAAGACGGAAGGTCCTACGCGTGGATTCCATTTTCCTCTTGTTGTTGGGCACTAAGGAAGACCGTGCATTCATCCAACTAGTGTGTGCCCTAAGATTGGTAAATAGAGTGAAATTTGGCGTTTGGAGAGTGCATTTCACCATTGAGGAAGACTCTTCAGGAAACTTGCGGCCAGAGTTCATGCTTCATAGACTCACATTTGGTGAATTTTTCCCTCATTTGCGTCTTATTAATAGTCTTCCTTTCGCTTTCAACAAAGGAGATAGGGAGCTATTCAGAGCTTGTCTTAATAAAGAGAGCATAGAGAAGATTGCAAATTTGTATAAATTCTCATCCTTCTCTACTTTCTATGACACTTTGTTCATAGAGACATTGTAAATCTCTTTATGCTTTTGAATGATTTAACCATAATCCTAAGGAGTTTTTGTCCAGGAATTTTGTAGCACAAGTGGAGTCTTTAAATCTTGCAAACTTGATTGGACTTGATGAGGATGTTCTTTATGAAATTGTGAGAAGGTTGCCTCACTCCGACTGTGTGGAACTCGAAGGAAAGGAGCTCCTAGTCAATTGCTACTTTCTCACGGCCTTCGACGAGCATGAAGATCTAGTTTTTATACAAACCGCTTGTGCATTGGGAATTGTAGAGCAAGTGCAATTTATCACTTGGGACGTGGTTGCTCTTTTGGATCCAGAAAATGAGGTTCTAGAGATTTCTGTTTATCGCCTTAGCTTTGAAGAATTTCAACCCTTCTTAGAACTCATCAATAGTCTACCCTTTTGTTTTGATCAAACAAATCGAGACCTTATTGAAGCTTGGATAGCCGAAGAAGAAAACCTAGAGTGGTATTTTCTCACTTCTTCATTTGCAGGCGAGTGGTTCTAGATCTCTATTGTATCCCTTATTGTAACTCGTGTTGTAATCTTTCATAATAATGGAGAGCCAACGCCAAATGTCTAGATATCCTCTTTTCTTTGGAGAGCCTGGAGAGGATGCAGAATTATTTTTAGCAAATTTCAAGATGTCTTGCCGTATCAAGAGGATAGTAACCGATCAAGAACGTGTAGAAATGTTTGAGGTGGTCCTTAGGAAAGATGCTAGTACTTGGTTTGACTCTTTGCCTGAGGAAGTTAAGGGGAATTACACAGAAGTTTTAAATCGTTTTAAGAGATACTTCTTTGATCCCCAAAACACTCAGAAACTATGGCAAGACATTGTTTCTCATAAGCAAAAAGACTTAGATGACTACTACTTGTACAAGCAAGAGTTTCTACGTCTTTGGGCTCTATGGATACGCAATGTTGCTAACCCTGGTGATGGTGCAGAATTTTTAAAGAAGGAGAGGTTCATAGCCGGACTCTTTCCTGACCTTAAGGTAAAAGTTGAGGCGGGTGCACCTGCTACTTTTGATGCAGCTGAAACTAGGGCTGCTGAGAAGTATAGGAAACTCAAGTGCTTAAGGGGAGAGGTTCCAATAGAAGGTCTTAGACCCAAAGGTAAGTCACAAGCATCAACATCGAGGGAGCTTCCTGAGGTAACGGCGGAAGTAATTGAGAAGTTAAATGAATCTTTAAGCAGCCTGTCAATTCACCTTGCACAAGCTGTAGGTCCAAAGGGACAAGCAAAGAAGTCTGAAGAGCGAGATCCACGACCTAGGAGAGTCTTGCAATGTTGGAATTGCGGAGAGTCTGGACATGGGATGTATAATTGTCCTTGGCCCCGTGGGGAGCCAGGGAGGCCTAACTTGAATTACCCAGTGATGAATGCAGGTGAAGGAAGTGGTCAACAACCAAGGCTTCTACAAAGGCCAAATGGACCAAGACCACCTCCACAAGGGGTAGAAGGAGTTCCACCTTTGCCAGATCCAAATGTGCATGTGGTAGAGGTGACAAATTCAAATGAGGTTGACATGGAAGCCAATGGAATTAAGCGTGGCCGAGGAAAAGGTAAAGAGAAAGAAGGAGTCACATCACAGAGTGACCATGGACAAGGCAAGAAGGCAAAGGGAACCAAGGAAACCAAGAGGACTCGACGTCGTATCAACCTCCAAGACTTCCCTCTTGGACATGGTATGGCTCCGTAGAACTTGTTGGAAGACATGAGAGGTAAGGGTCCTGATATTTCATGGCCTCAATTTCTTGCATTATGTCCACAAGTTAGGAGGGATTTAACAAGGGCAGTTAGCACTAGGAGAAAGGTAAAAGAGAGTGTGCCTGTTGTAAAAATCGCACAAGCTGAAATGAATGAGGACATTACACCGGTGCTAGACTGTTACATCAAAGGGAGATTGGTTAGGAAAGGTCTAGTGGATGGGGGTGCACAAATTTGCATCATGACAGAGGGACTCATGCAAAAACTAGGCATGCACATCCATGAGACACCTGAAATTAGGGTCAAGATGGCAAACAATAGCAAGGCTAGGTGCGTAGGCATTTGTAAAAATGTTTTTGTGGAGGCCTTTGGCATTAAGAAGGCAGTGGATTTCTATGTCATGTCTACCAAGGGAAATGGTTACCCATTTATCCTAGGAAGACCATGGCTAAAGACCATGGCTAATGAAAATGCGAGCTTTGCAGGATTGGGAGAGTGGAAAGCTAATTTGCAGGAATGACAATCACAAGAAGGTTGTCTTTGACATGAAGGAGCAACGCCAAGAGGAGCTCCATGAAGAATCATCTCAAAGTGAGACGGAAGAAGGTTGGACCGATAGCACTTCAGAAGAAGAAAGTAGCGGCAGCATTACTGAAGAGGAGTCTTCCATCGAAGTCATGGGGGTAAGGTTTAAGCCAAGCAACCAAGAGACCTCTTGTCAAGGCTTGGAGGAGGTAGGTCCTCAAGAGAACGAAGATGATCAAGATGAAGGGATGCTGGAAGGTATGCTATCAACAACACTTACAAAGGATGAAAGAGAGGAGTTCAAATGTGTGCTAAGGAAGTTTCCTAGGCTTTTTGCGAAAGACTACACCGATGTGCGTGGAGTAGATGCTGTTCAACACAAAATTGAGTTGAAGCCAGAGGCCACACCTAAGGCTCAGAAGCTACGAAGGCTAGGAGTCATCAAGGAGCAGGCTTTACTCAAGGAGGTAAGAAATCTTCTAGCAGCAGGGTTCATTTATCCAGTGGAGAATTCAGAGTCGGTCTCTCCTGTTGTTGTCACTCCTAAGAAGAACGGCAAGTGGAGGGTGTGTGTGGATTACCGTCCCCTCAATGAGGCAACAAAGAGAGATCACTTTCCCCTCCCATTCCAGGATGAGATACTAAATGAGGTAGCTGGTCATGAGAAGTACACTGTGTGCGATGGTTACTCAGGTTACTTTCAAATAGGGATTGCACTGGAGGATCAATTGAAAACAACCTTTATCACTCCTTGGGGTTGTTATGCTTTTAGAGTCATGCCATTTGGTCTGACAAATGCTCCTGCAACATTCCAACGTTTCATGAATATGGTGTTTCAAGCATTCTTTGGAAAGTCAATTAGGGTGTTCATTGATGATTTCTGTATTTATAGCTCAAAATCATTGCATCTACAAAGGGTAGAAGAAAGTTTAAAGAAGCTCTACGACATGGGAGGTCAACTCAACCCCGACAAGTGCCATATAGGTGAGGATGAAGTAATCTTGCTTGGTCATAAAGTTTCTTACAAAGGCATTGAAGTGGATCCTTCGAAGGCAAAGGATCTTATTGAGCTACCATCACCCAAGAGTCTTAAGGAGGTCATCTCATTCATTCAAAAGGTGAAGTATATGTCACGCTTCATTCACTTAGCCTCGGAGTTACTTCACCCTTTGCAAAAGTTGACACAACAAGTAGAATTTGCATGGTCTGATGAGCTTGAAGAGTACTTTTGTAACATTAAAGTCATTTTGTCAGAGCTACCAACACTCATGCCTCCTTGTTGGGAGTACACATTCTTTGTTAGCTCTAGTGCTGGGAAAGAAACGATTGGTGCTATGTTGCTACAACAAGATCCCCACAGTACAAGGATGCGACCCATCTACTTTGCTAGTAGGGTCATGAATGCTTTGGAGAGAGACTACACAGAAGCAGAACTCATGATGCTTTCTCTCATGTTTGCGGTGAGAAAGTTTAGATCCTACCTGCTACCAAAACCTTTTGTAATTCTCACTGCAGAAAATTTGTTCCCTTGGGTGTCATCTCAAATGAATCTTAGTACTAGGATCTCAAAGTGGATTATGGAGTTGCAAGAGTTTCAATACTCTTTCAAGGTAGAAGATAGTGTGCGTGCACAATTGGCAGGGATTCTCACTTATAGGGTGCACGAAAAGGAGATTAAGGTGCCTGAAGTAAAGACCCTACCATTGCCACCACCAAAAAGTATTCCTAATGCTTTTACTTTGTTCTTTGATGGAGCTCTTCGTCGAGCCACAGGAAAAGCAGGGGGAGGGCTAGTGTTGCTCAACCCAAGTGGAGAGGTGGTCATGAAAGAGAAGTTCAATCTACCAAGTTCAGCTAGCAACAATGAAGCAGAATATGACACTCTACTTCATGGTTTGAAGATGTGCATTGGCCAAGGGATACAACGCCTCATGGTAAAGGGAGATGCACTTCTCATTGTTAAACAGATTTTAGGCATTTGGGCATGCAAGAATGAGAGCTTACGGACAAAAGTTCATGCCATCCGTAGATTGTTTAATCAATTTGAAGAAGTGCAACTATATCATATTCCTAGGAAACAGAATGAAGATGCTGATTTACTTGCACAACAAGCCGTTGCATGTGTAAAGGAAGAAGTGCAGGTCATCATGGTGGCGGCTGCTGTGAAGCAACCGAGGTACCAGGGATTGGAGTCATTGGCTCCCATCATTGGCTACATTTTGGAGGGTGAGTTTCCACCAGACTTCACAAAAGCTCAGAAGAGGAGACTCATGAAGAAGGCAAGCGTATATCTCTTCCTAGAAGGCTCCCTCTATCAAAGAGGGAAGGATCAAGTGTGCAGACGAGTACCAACTATCAAGGAAATTCCAGCCATTCTAAAAGGTTTGCATGAAGAGGCATGTGGTGGTCATTTTGCCCAAGAATTAACTGTGAAGAAGATTTTGTTTTCAGGGTATGTTTGGCCAAGTTTGCATGTGGATGTTCAACATTGGTGTAAAAGCTGTCACACTTGTCAGATAAATGGAAATAGAAGGTTGGTGCATGGCCCGAGGCAAATAGTGCTTGCAAATGGACCCTTTGAAAAGTGGGGCATTGATGCTATGGGTCCTCTGCCTAGGACAAAAAATGGTAAACTCTACATTCTAGTGGCTGTAGACTATATGACTAGGTGGGTGGAAGCACAAAGTGTGGCAAAGGTAAATGAGAAGACAGTGAGCAAATTCGTCTACACTCACATTTGTTGTAGATTTGGCACACCTTTGGAGATTGTTTCTGATAATGGTCCAGGGTTTAGAAAAGGATTGCTCACAAAAGTTTGTGAAGAGCTTCACATTCTACATCGTCATAGCACACCATACTACCCACAGTCAAATGGTTTGGTGGAGAAGGCTAATGGTGTCATTGCAGGAATCATTAGAAAGATGGTGCAAAACAAGACAAAATTATGGGATGACTTCTTGGATGGTGCCTTGTGGGCATATCGAACCACATATAGGAAAGCCACGGAGTTCACACCATTTCACTTGGTCTATGGTCAAGAGGCTTTGCAGCCTATCGAGCTCAACATTCCAGCAATGCGACTTCATGGCAAAGGAGCACAAGATGATCAAGAGGTATGGATGGATCGACTTCTTACGTTAGTGGAGCTTGAGTGGAAAAGAGAAGCAGCATATGAGTGCTACAAGAGGAAATCCACACAAGCGAAAGAAACGCACGACAAGAAACTGAAGGACAAAGGCATCAAGGAAGGAGAGCTTGTGCTAAGGTATGACAATCGACTTGACAATCGTTTTGATGCCAAGTTTGAAACAAGATGGCAAGGGCCATACATAGTCAAGAAGGCTTTCAATTCAAGTTACTATCAGCTTATGGACTTGAATGGTAAAGAGCACTCCAGGAAAGTAAACGGGTATCGCTTGAAGCCCTATTTGAGTCCCCTTCTACCAAAGGATCTACCAAAGATCTGTCCAAAGGCCGCTGTCTTATGTAAGTATTGTTACATGAAGCATGAGTGTAACTCCAGCCAAAATTCTGAGGGGCCAAACAATGAAGATCTCGTCAAGGACTCTGAAGCACTCTCTTTGGAAAAGATGCTCTATGATGGTACATGAATATACCATCATCCAGGGGGAGGGCTAATGATAGCCGTTTTTTTCGGCTCTTTGTAATTGCCACAGTGAGTTACCTCACCCTACCAAAATCACCCAAACACTGTGGCTATCCCTACCATTTCACTGTACATAGGCGTGCGTGAGTCACGGGACTTTTCCCATATCTTCTTAAAAACCCTCAGCTAGCTAGTCACTGGGCTAGGTGAGCCAAAAAAAATAAAAATAAAAATAAAAATAAAAAAATAAAAGTATATTATGGCCTCTTTGTGTGTAAATATTTCATTGTATATATGGCCTAAATATAGGGATTTTTAATAATTATTTTGGTATTTTATTTAAATATTTCTACTTAGGTGTGTGTTTTATTAAACCTATGTACACCTTCTTTCATCCTCTTACACCATAATTATATATATATATATATTTTTTTATTTTTGCCAATATGTACACACTCTAACCTCATATTTTTCCTTTACACAAATCACTCCCACATTTTCACCCTCACCCTCATGAAAACAAAAAATTGATTTCTACTCATTGGTTACTTTTATTATATTATTTACTTGCATACCTTTTCCTCTTTCACCCAAAATAATTCAAGGAGGGACCATATCATATGATTCCAATATCTTTCCATATCCATAACTCCTCCATATTTTTATTATTATTTTTACTCATTATTCTAACACCATGTGCTCATTGAGCTAAAGTCCATGAATAGTCCATACACTAGTCTCACCATGCATATATTTCTTATTTCACCAATAATCCTCCTCCATGCATGGGTCAAGGGCAACTTGAATGCTTTGTATTATAATATGACAAAGGAGGGGCTCACTCTTGGATGCATTGTACAACTTCAACAAAGGAGGGGGCCACTAAAAGACTTTTGCAGGCATAAAAAACAGGCTTTTTGGTGAGAATTTTGGCACCTATCTCCACTCCAAATTTGGAGCGGTGGTCAAAAGAGAAAATGTAGCCCACGCTCTGAATAATCACCCCAATTTTTTTCATGATTTTTGGAGCTACCAGCTGTGAGCTATGAGTTTTTTAGTGGACCCCAGTTTTCCCATGCTATGCAGCCACACTCTCTCTTCCACTTTATCATTTTCCTCTTTCACACACACTTCTCCACTCATCATCCCCATCTCTCTCACCACTCCTCTCTGCACACTACTCACCTTCTCCTCAACCTTGAAGAATAAGAGAAACCATGGTGAACTCATACCTCCCACACACAATTCCATTCCAAAATTGACCACCTAGTCTCATTTTTCCTCCTCCAAATTACCCATATCTATCAAAAAACCACAAAATTCAGCCCCTTCTCTTAAAAGACAGCATCATGGTGGTTGATTACTCAGCTTCAATTACCTTGTCTCTCAAGGAAGGTCAAGAGTGGAGAAAAAATGTACCGTCAAAGCTAGTGGATCGACAACAAGCGTCAAAATTGGCCCTACTCAAGACACTTGGAGCATCAACCTTGTAAGAAATCCACCTTTTCTTACCTCTTAAGAGTTTTTCTTCCTTATTTGTATCCTACATGGATAGTCCCATTGTAAATATCCAATTCCATTTGTAAATTAATACTAACTCTACTAACACTAACCCACTATGAAAAGTCCTATCACCTCCATTTCTCTCCTCTCTCTTTCCCCACCAACTTCTTGATAATTCCAAGCAAAAGAAATTAGATAAATTGCTGAAAATCTAACCCAACCATGGTTAGAGGAGTAACCCTAGCCTTCAAAATTGCTATAAAAGGAGGGTGTAGCTAGCATAAAAGGGGGGGAGCCATAAGCAAGAGCACTATGCTATAGCTTGAGAAGCCAAGTTCAACCTCTCTAGAAGGAGCTCTTGAGTGGAAGCTCATTGTCTTATGCATGTGCATGTGTTGTAATAGGGGATTAGCAAGGGAAATCTATGCCATTGTAAGAGAGAAAGTGATCATTCAATTGAGAGTAGGAAATCGATCATTTCTCCTACTAGTGTAAGCCCAACATTCGCTGAATCAAGGAGGGTGGATTTGGACTAAGCTTGGATACTTTGTCT